>NW_027071937.1:8431206-8994662 GCF_038088225.1 Cyrtonyx montezumae
AACCACACGACATGAACTCTTCGACCCTACAGTGGCTCTTCAGACATTTGATTAATATTTTCTTCATAAGGCATATGATTGCAATTAGCATTTCAAATTACCAGGGGGACATCTCTACAAACAGTCACAGATGGAAGGACTGCTAACTTTAGACTTCTCTCTGCAAGAACAAGAACTGGGCGGAGAGGGAGTGACTGATTACAAAAAGCTCCAGCCCCGGTGAAACGCTCAGAGATTTCGGGCTCCGGAGCCTGATGCAGAATTCAGCCCTTGGTTATGGCACTGCGTGCTCTGTACCACACATCTGGGGCTCAAAGCACTCAGGACACTCCACATAGAAATGCAGGGGCCATTATCTGTTCCTCATTAGCCCATTAGTGCTCCTTGTAATAGGGGTGTGCATCTCACAGCTGAGCCTGTGAGTCACTCTGGGTCTGATTCAAGGCAGCACGAAGCAGTCTGGCTTTAAGCTGCCCTCCCCTCTTTTGCCTAAAGGACACAAAGCAAAGAGTGGAGCCAGACACGGGGACATGGGCAGCACAAGGAGGAACAAAAGTGCATTTCTGCACATGTTTTATTTCCCTCAAAATGAGGGGCTGCACCCCGCAGGAAAGCACACATCTCTGCACTCACCATCTGCCACGGCGGCCTTCACCGGCTCGATCCTGGACACGATTTCTGCCAGGTCCGTAAAAGAGGTGCTGGGACAGGTCACATTCTGAAACACAGCGTTAAGGTTGAGATGTATCCACAAAATACCCAATTCAAGACCACGTACAAGTGATACTGAACAGACAAAGCTCCAGACACACACATCTTCCACCATTCCCCCTCATTACTCATTGGTGAGCAATTCACCGAACGGTGACCCTGCAGCAGGGCTGTGCTGCAGATGGGCTTCCCAAGGGCAAGCAGGTGTGGGGGTGAGGTTCAACCAGCCCTTCTTCATCCATGCAGTATGAAACCTTATTAAAAATAGAGGAAACTAAACAAAAGGCTACAAAGGCAAGAACTGGAGGGTCTGGGCTCAGTGACAGACTGTGTTCCTGGTGCTTGGTTGCTCTCCACCGCCGCTCCGTGTTATTGTCAGAGGGAACTGCTGGGCCAGCTGGAGGCCCCAGCCACATTTCTCCTTCCCTAAGGAGGCTGGTGGAACAAGAAGGGTCCGCAGTGCCACAGGAGCCTGCAGAGCCACAGAGGCTGTGCAAGAAAAGCTCAGGATGGGGGGAGCAGACCTGGCAGTGGACCCCAACACTCAGGGCAGCTCAGGGCTGGAGGTGTTGCAGTGAGAAGGAGCCCAAGGTGAGAGGTCCACCTGCAAGGGGGAGTGCTCCCTACTGTAATCCCTCTTTGCAATAAACCCTTTCTGTTTTCACTCTGCCTCACCAAAGCAGTGGGTTGAGTGCTCTCTATTTTAAAGAGTTGCCTGCTCTAGTTTCTCTTTCCATCAGAGCCAGGTTTGGTGTTCCAGGACCATTCTGGCCTTCCCGCATCCTTGGCTCCTCGGGGCAGGCTCAGGGTGACCAGGTGGAAACCCGAACTCTCTGCCTCTCTTCCAAACCAGTTGCTTTCATCAGCACAACAGCAGCCTGCCCCAGGGGAGAGCAGAGGTGAGGAGCTGGCAGGGGGCTCGTTATGGGCACCGGGCTGCCAGGAGTCACTGTGAGGCACTGCCCACGTGCTTCCAGCCAGAGCAGCTCCCTCACACAGGGCTTTTGTGAGCAATTCTTTGCTCTTCTGGCAAGAGCATCAGGCACTGTGAATCACACAGCCCCTGCAGGGTCACAGCAGAAGCCCATTACAGCTGCAGCAGATTGCTCTCAGTTGACCTCTAATCTGTAAGCAACTTTTGATCTGATTTAGTACAGCCAAAGCAGGGTGCGGATCCGGGACAAACAGCTGCTGGGTGCAGCAGACACAGAAAGGCCCAAACAGAATTGAAAAATACCAGCATGAAATGAAGCAGCGGTAGCTTAGGACACGCTCTTTAAAACATAAAGAAGTACAGACGCTCAGAATAAGGTCTGACCATTAAGGAGTCAGCAGAAGAGTGAGTCAGTCCTGCTTCGCCGTGAATACGCGACCTGAACGGTCCCAGTGAAGTGTCTGCAGACGGCTGTTCCCCAGGATAGGAGGAAAAAGGCATCCATATCTCCATTTAGAGCTGCAGGAAGGGTGTGCACATGGCCACAGAGCACACACAGCAACACGGGAGGCAATCACCTGCGCTCTTACACGAGGACTCACCACGCCAACGAACGGCCCACAGAGGCCTCGCACTCAGACTGGAGCTGCACTGTGGGAAACCAGGTGACTTCTGATGCTTTGCAATGTGTGAACACTCCTCCCTGACTTTTGAGGACAAAAGCACTCTCTGATCAGTGAACGTGAGGAAAAGAAGCGCTCAGATTCATTCGAATCCTACTCTCAGACTTCCCCGACACTATTTTCTCTGAGAAGGGGGAAAGTATTCTCTTCAGCATAATCTTTATTAAATAAATGAGAGTGGAGAGACGGTTCCTATTGTAGTCTGCCGGAGTATATTTAGCTTTGACTATGAATAACATTTCAATAGACAAAACTTCCCCGAGGAGATCCAATTAGCAGTGCTGCACTGCTCTGCGTTGGGAAGAACACGGCCTGTTCCGTGAACTTCATGTAAGGCTGCTGCTGCTCACGACTTCGGTATTTGCATTTTAAGGAAAGATAAATAGCAATTGAACGATGAAAGCCACAAGTATCCAAATGCTTAAATATCCAGAGATTAAGTAAAAAATTCAGTGCTTATGACATGGAATCGAGATGAAAAGCAACCGAGTCCAACGCTGCAGGATGCTGAACACTCCCAAAATAGCTGAAGAACTAAAACATAGATCAAAACCTTTGCTAATGAAAGCAAGTTAAAAATATCAGCTGTTATCCCTGGAAGACAGCAGAGCTAAGGGACTGAAGTGACTCCAAAGGACTAAGGAAAAAAGCAAAACTCCCCAGTGGAAGCCTGCAACATTTGTTCTTTTGTAGAAATTCATCTATTAAAACAGAAATCAGATTTAAATAATTTCTTTTGTTCCTGGACTCTGTCTCAGGGTTTTTGCAGGAAAGACAGACAGCTTTCGAGGTGCTCAGAATACGGCCCCAAGCTCAGCATCTGTCCTGGGAGCACACAGAGCTGAGATGGTCGGGCCATCCTCACACCCCTGTGCTTACACCATTTACTGCCTCGTTCTAAATGCTCCTACAGCAGCGCAGTGCCAAGCTACATCTACAAGCACTGCCTGACCTACTTGGCAGTGGAAGGGCCATAAAAAACAACAGGGTAGATGGTGATAAATGTTCAAAACCCTGCACGATGCACAGCTGTAATATCGTCACTTGACTGAAATATTAGCTTGAATGATGGCATCCCATCCCATGGGCAATTTTTAAAGAAGTCTCCTTGGAAAGGTACATTTGTTAACAGCAACGAAGATGTTCATCAGGCTTGTTACCAGCTGGTAATAAAAGTCAGAGGATGAAATGGGACACAACCATTTCTGATGGACACGCATGGGTTTTCTCTCCCTTGACTTCTCCATGTGCTCACCTCCAGCCAGCACCGTGCCCATCATCCTGGATGGAGTTAACCTGATGGTAACAGGCATCAGCATTCACCCCCTCCCCCGGGGTTCCTTCACAGGGGCAGAGCTGAGGGTGCCATTCACTACCCCAGTAAATCCATTTTCATTTCAGAAGTGACTCACACTCCCTCCAAACACTAGATCCTAATTTGTCACCCGAGAGAGACAAAAGGCAACAAGCCAGACACGGGTGTCTGAAAAATTGAGCCCTGCCTCTTGTTGTTAGGCTAATGCCCATTGCTTTGAGGCCCACCCTTCCTCTCTCCATCACTTCTCGCTGAGCTCAAGTGCTCAGCCACCAATTTCTGGAAGAGCTGCAAACCCTTAATGCCATTTTTCACCTCTATTGACTCTCCTTGCTGAAGCTTACAACAGTTACCATGCATTTTGGCAATCACTTAAAATACTACTGCTAATTTCCCTACCTCTGAAAGACAATAAAGAAGAATTACTGGGTAAAACGTAAAGCCCTTGTAGAACTTGGTTTTAAATCAGAGGAATTCAAAGGAAGTGAGGACAATAAGCCAACATATTATAACGTAGAGCCCAAGTCCTCAAAAAACTGACAACAGTTTCTCGGAAACTGGAAATTCAGGCAGCCCACAGTTACTAGCCCAGCTCTAGAGGCTGAATTCAGTCCTGGGATTACAAACCCAAGAGATCTCCATTCTACTTCTATGCAAAAAATGGAATAGGACTGCACGTGGCACACTGTGTAGCCAGTAGATTCTTCGTAACCAGGCATTTTTCACATCTCAACTACCCCAAAGTGCTGAAACAAGCACCTCCCACTGGAAGGTGCCTGAAACCCCATTCTTCAACAGCAGCATTCTAGCTTCAGTGCCTTACAAAATGCTTTTTCTAGCAGGGGAGCGAGGAAGAAAAGCAACAAAACCAGTCTAAGGCCTTGCACGGATTTTAACTCCTGGCTAAAAATGTATCCATGGTAAGGGTTTAATTCAAGCTTTCTGGAAGCACATTAGAACTATTTGAGTCATACCATGAAAGCCAGCAATGCCTGAGATCAATACCAGCCATCCCAATTCACATCCCCTGCGACCAGCACTGGACAGCTGGGAGAACTGCTGCCTTGGCAGGGCAGGTTCCAGCAGCAAGAACAACACCCAGGCACTGCCTGAAATTTGCTGAACATGAACAAAAAAATAAATAGGTTACTCGTGCCTAGCCAACATTTCTCTGAGACATGCATCCATGCAGTGGGTACAACGTGGCCAAGGCTGGAAGCCACAGACCATCCTTCTGCCCCAGCCCTGCTGGGCACAGTCACCCCTTCCACTGCAATACTCGGGGCAGGGAGCAGCTCCTCCAGCAGGATTTGGTGTCTCCAGGCTGCTGACACACACCAGAAAGAAGAGGAGGTGGGCACGTCCACACACACCAGCTGTGTATCCCACAAGGTGCTGGTGGTGGGTGAGCACTCTGCCTTCCCTCCAGTACTTTAGTATTGTGAATATTTCTGGGTTACAAAGAACCTGCTAGAATAAAGTGCAGGAGGAGAGCTGCCCTGCAGAGGGCTACGCCCATTCTTGGGGCCTCAGAGACAGCATTGTGCGTGGTGCAATGGGGGTGGATGTCTGCATGAGATAACAGAGATGGAGACTGTCCTTTGGATGTGTTCCTCTGTAAGCACACCTGTCAAGACCAGAGAGACTCAGGTGGAGCATGCTTTGGTCACAAGTGCAGCCAATGATGCAAGAAGTGCAGGACCTCATTCTCCAGGCTGTGGCTCAAGGGAAGAAGTTTCTAAAAAAGTGATCACACTCCTGCCTGAAATACTTTTCAATACGTGCACTCACACAAAAAACAGCACTTGAGGCAAGCACTCTCCTCACATCCCTGACCACACTCTGGTGCCATCAAGTAGCTCCTGCTGAATAGTGCAATTCAACTGAACACTCACATCAGAAGTTTTGGTTTTGCAAGTCTCCTGTCTGTCTCGCAGCATCTTGTCAAGGACGCCGCTCCGGGACCACACGCCAAATACAGTTTTCCCATGCTGATATCCCACTTCCTGGAAAAAAAAAAGTAGAGGAGAACAAGGTGAAAAAAACCCACAATTGTGATGTCACGTCTACATAACTGCTGGAAATCCACAGGTCTACCCCAAAGCCTGGATCCAGTTTTTGGTGCTTTCCAGCCTTTAGCTACAAGTACCACGCAGCCTAGCCATCAGTGGGATCGATAAAGCAAACCCAGTGCTGCTTTAGTTCTAAAAGCCAATGGACCCCTGACCCCCACACATACTATGCAATGAAAAATGCCACCAAACAGCTGTTTTCTACAGCAGCACTATCAAGCAACTCAGTACATCTATGTATGCACCCTTCAAGCTTAGTGCTCTTCCAACACTCCGTGTTTTTTTCACCTCTTGGATCAAGACAAGTTCCTGTAGGGTACCAGTTACCAAGCACTCCTCAGTGAGCTACACCAGACAGCACCGAGCACACAGGAGCTGCTTTGCTGGAGCAGATACAGTGGCACGTGCAAAAAGCAAAGCCATGCACTCCACATTCCACTACTCTGAAAGTCTAAAGTAGTTGGTACTTGGGATAGTAAAATGGCATTGTCACTAGCACGAAAATAATTGGAAAAAATAAACCAATTACCCCACGTTTTACTTTTGTTTTTTCCTAATCAGACAACAGATATTGTGTTTAAGAATGAACTTGAAAGGACAAAGCAACAGGTGCTGGGAGCCCTGGATTCTATTTCCAGCTCTGGCAGCAGCAGCACGCACTACGCCTCGCGCTCACCACGGTGCTGGAAGCAGCCCTGGCCCAGCTGCTATTGTTTCCCATCTGTTTTTTGGACAAGATTCAAAGCAGGGTGAGAACTTAGGGTGGAATTCATCTTCGATTGATCGTAGCTTCTCAGCCAAGACTGGATGTGACTGCTCAGGAGAAGGGGCCTGACTGATCCGTATCCAATCTGATGCAGCCCAAGTGCCCGAAAGCACCTGAGCTTTGGGAAGCGTCATGCAGCCTGACAACAACAGGCAAACACAGAACAGGGATTCTGCTCCTAAAGAAGGGATTTTTGTCCATCTGACCAAGCTGAATTGCAGTGACACGTTGCTTGTTTCTATTTCCTGTAAAACCCAGGTATGCAGCTGAAATTAAAATCAAAAAAATCACCAACCCACTGCTTCCCAGCCTGCAGCAATAAAGGAATGCCCACAATGCTCTGTAAGGTCAGCACAGCTTAAATCTCCCCCAGGGACAAAGCTCACATTGCTGCAGTATAGGAAACAAAAACCAGGGGGGTGCTGCCCCTTGCACCTATAGCATCTCGTGCCAAGAACCCGCTCACAGAAACTGACACCTTTGACAAACTGCACTTTCCTCAAGCTTTTATTCCACTGAGAAATAATTGTCTGGTGTCTTCAACTATCTGTAACGCTGTCAAATTAGACAGAGAGTGAACAAAGATTTGGCAGCTTACTGTTACTGCCATGATCCATCAGACCTGTCTGTCTGCCAGGGCTTTCGAGGGGCCAGGACCATCCATCTGGAGGAGAGCACTATTGAATGGGGGAATTTCTTAGGTCTCCTGCTGGCAGACCAAGCTCTTACCCCAGAGCTGAGACCTCAAACATCCTTGGGAAGACACTGACACTGGGGAAATCAGCCCGTGGCTTTGAATAGCTGTTCCTTGGTCCTACAGACTCTCTTAAATGTAAATCTTCAGGGCTTAACTGGATTACTGTTTTTGCTTCGTATTTATAAGACAGTGTTAGAGAATGGTGCTGGGAAAGCAACCTGTAGCTTAATGAGCATTGTGGCTTCTCAGCACATCCATGAAGTAGAACTACGTAAAAATGGGAGCCTTGTTTTTCTTTTTTTTTTCCCCAGACAAGAAGAGCAAAGCTATGCAGAAACACCTGAACGTGGAAAATACTTGCACAGCTGAAGCAAAGAAGGGAAAAAGACAGTAAAATAACTTCCTTGACAAGAAATAATGAGCAGAAATTGCTATCATTCCCTCAAATCAGGCAGAAATGTTTTGGTTCGGAATGCTGGATTATGTCACTAAGGCAGTTCAATTGCACATCTGGAGTCAGCTCTTCCCGTGCTCATTTCCAGTTTGTAAACAAACAGAGCTAAATCCCAGAGACGTGTAACCTGGTGCTACCCCTTCCACTCTGCCCTTCCACTGACATTGGTGCCATACACTATCAGGTGTAGAGGAAAGATGGATGATGTGCTTTATTAATAGAAGCGTTGAAATGTGAGCCAAGTCGGATATTTTAGCATGCTGCCCTCCATTTCAATGATTCACAGCTTCCCCGCAGACTTCTTTCAATCTTTCATGTGACAACGAGCTCCGTAATCAAGGAAGAGAAATGACACCATGTGACAAACCACCGCTGCCCAGCACAGCTCAGACAGCGCGGGGTCTTACCAAGCAGCTGAGTGAATCATCATAGGACAGCGAGGGAACCGATCCACTTACAGATTATTATATAATCACAATTACTAACTCAATTTCTGCTGGTAATCCAATCTCACAGTCGTGATATCATTCCACGGTATTACTGAGTGTCAATTATTCACTCAGTGCCAACTGAATTCTCTTCCTCTCTCTCCGCTAAGGTACTAATTAGCAGCAGACTTCTGCAGAACGTCAGGATGGGGAACTGCCTCCGCCACGGTGCACTTACACAGATCTCATCAAATTTCCCGAAGTCCAGCGTGCCGTAGCGGTCAATGGGCGGCCGGATGTACTCGCAGTAGTCACTGCTCTTCACCATCTCCAGCTGCCGCACGCAGCACACGTACGCGAGCCGTGTCTGGATCTCTGCCATGTTCAGCACCTGCCAACCAGGACAGACACACCGATCGTGATTAATTCAGAAATCAATTCAGAAGTTATCTGTCAGTCCAAGGGCGTACAGAAGCCTGCTGAAGCCTCCACGCATCAGCTCCTCTGTTTCCCTGATGGTGAGGATGGAGTGGCTACAACCAAGAGCAGAAAGGGAGCTGCCTTCAAACACGCTTCTGCAGCACAAGGTTGAATAGAATCTTCCCTTTCAAGATAGGGGTGGTAACTTAAGAAAGATGTGAGCTTAGGTGAGAGGGGCACAGTGGTCCTTTGCAGCAGAAATCAGCTATGACCTCTACTGTACCAGGGCAGAGATTCAGCAGAACCACAGAATTGCTGAGCTTGACAGGGACCTCTCAATACTGCCTGGTCACAGTCCCCTGTTCACGCAGCACCAGCGTGGCAGGACCATGTCAGCTGGGTTTTGGTGCAGCTCCACAAGTGGAGACTTCTCCATATCCCCTCTGGATAACCTTCTCCAGTGTTCCACAGATAGAAAGAAAGAAGGAGAATCACAATATTTCACTAGGCACTACTAAGAGGAGCCAAGGTCTTCCATTTCACCAGCCAAACATTCCCACTACACACTGGGAGCAGCATGGTCAACTCTGCTGAGACAAAGCAGGGCACTCAGAGCTGCACCACCTCCAAAAGGGAAGCCAGGCTGCTTCGCAGGGACACGAGACCTTTTCAGGGAACAGAGTAATCAGAGAAAAAACTTGAGATTACAGGGCACTACCCAGAGCTTGTAATATTTTTCCTAACTTTGGGAAGCAAGTATTTTAATTCCAATTGCCACACGATAACATGTCAGCTGCTGTTAGTAAAGAAAGAAACAGCATTCCCTTGGGGGAGCACTGCAAAGGCAGATAATTTAGGACACGCAGAAGAATATACAATAGAATTGGCAACAAGAAAAAAAAATCATACTCTGCAGCCCAGAGTGTATATATGAGCAGTAGTTGTTAATTAGTGCCTAGTGCTAAAACCTCCTTAGTCAGCAGCTCAGAGACATTAGGATACAAACACTGAACCAGACAAAGTTATTACTTGTTGGTAAAGTCCATAAATTCGGACTTTATCAAAACTAACACCACCTACAAGAAAAGGTCTCTGTGCTCTCATCGATCTACCATCTCTGCAGGCCATGCTCCCCTCCTCAGACAGAGCTCTACCTTCTTCAGTGATGCTCCATTTCCCTGTGTCACTGCACTGCCTGTCTTTCTTTGACCATAAGCATGTGCTCAAGTCCAAGAAACGATGTTATCTGTCACAGGCTTGCTCCTAAATAATCATAGATTCATAGATACATTAGGTTGGAAAGGACCTACAAGATCATCTAGTCCAACCATCCTCCTATCACCATCCCTACCCACTAAACTACTAAATCAAATCCCTTAGCACCTCATCTAAACGCTTCTTGAACAGCGCTAGGGATGGTGCCTCACCCACCTCCCTAGGCAGGCCATCCCAGTGCCTGACCACTCTTTCAGAGAAAAAATGTTTCCTCAAATCTAATCTAAATCTTCTCTGGAAGATTCAGAATCAAGGAAAAGCTTCCTGCTCTGCCCATAAAACTAGGGGATACTGCAGTGCAGTCTGTGGTACCTTGACTTTCTCAGCCAGTGGATTCCACCTCTTCCAGAGCAGCCACCAGCCAGACAAGCAGTCACCGTAGTTGGTGAGGTTGGTCTCATCTCGGCTCCCCACATCGATTGCAATCACCACCTTAGCACCCATGGACCTTGCCACATCAGCTAGTGGGAGAAAAAAAAGGTCACATCAGTACACTCCCAACAGTGATGTCAACTCCAGTGCTGCACAGACACAGCTTACGTACACACTGCTCAAGAAGATAGAGCCTGACATCGTGCCCACTGGGAGCATCTCTCTGAACAGCTTCAGATGTAAACGTGTGCAGCACGCCTGCCCAGCCACCACTTCCCCAGGCAGATTCCTACTCCCCCTGCTCCATTTCAGCTGTGAGATCCCAGCATGCAGCAGAGAGCCCTGCTTAACGGCACGGTGAGGCCACACTGCTGAACTCCTGGTGAACCCCACTGCTGGGGTAAGCTCTCCCTAGGTGGGCAGGATGACCCAAGTCACTCTGGCACCATTCTGTCACCAGAATCAATGTGAAGGCAGCAGCAAAACTGCAAGCAGGGAGAAGAGAAACAGCACAAACACCTGGCCTGGTGCAACTGGGGGCAGCATGAAAGCGTGGTGGTTCCCATGAGGACAAAGACCTGGGGGACCTGGAGAGAGAACAAGTGGTGATGGCCATAAAGAGGAGTCAGCAGTGCAGAGGTGCAACCCTGCAGAGGGAAGACAATGACGAAAAGGAGCAGCAAAGGAAGCAGACAGCAAGGAGAGGCTGGGAGGACTTCAGTCTGCAAAAAGCTTTGAATCCAAGAGGAAGATTCCTATTTGAAGTGAGAGAGGAATGAGACAACACCTCCCACTTCAAGGTCAGTACAAAGAGAATGAGCCGCAGCCTGTGGATACAGCAAGAATTTAGGAAAGTGCCAAAGGAGGGGAGAGAAGGACACACACCTCACAGAGCGCGTTTATATTTCCTCCACACCCCCAGAGTCCAAGATAGTTGCAATTCCTAGAATAGTTGTGCGTAGGAAAACCACAGATCCGAAGTGCCAACTTAGATGCTTAATTTAGATACATATTTAAATCAGATCTGTTCAGTAACATGGATTTACATTACTGGGCTGGTTCAGTCTGTTGTATCCTTTCCACCCTGTGCCACCTGTGGATTCACTTACCAATACCAATAACTTACCTGTACCAATAAGTACAGGTGGAAACAGCATCTCAATGTGCAATTCATGCTTTTGCTGACTCAGACACACACAGCAAAGTGTAGAAACTTGTGGGGGGTCTACTTGTGTTATTTCTATTCTGTTTTTCAGGCAAACATGGCCCTGACAAGAACATATAGTTCGTCTTGAACACAGAACAGATTTAGGATGCTCAGATGGATTTCCTCCTATCTGTACACAAACTGCAATGACACTGTGCATCTGTCATGTCTTGGTTACTGTCATGATCCACTGCTTCCTGACCATGACAACAGCTCTGCCATAAAACACATCCTTTGCTCCATTTTGGGTTCAACCCTTTCTTCTCATCAGCCTTCCTACACCCCAGTTCCACCTCTCCCCTGCAGGAGCAGCTACCTATCCTCAGGGCTCTTGCTCCCCTGAGCTAAAGGCCGAGCTGTTCATGAAAAGGGTGGATGTGGCACTGAGGGACACGGCCAGTGGGCATGGTGGGGGTGGGCTGATGGTTGGGCTCGATGATCCTAGTGGTCTTTTCCAATCTTAATGACGCAATGATTCTAACCAAGAGCAGCAGAACCCCTCAGGCTCTGGGCATGCAGCTCAGCCACCAGCCCCATCCCCTATGGCAGGGAGGACAAAGCTGACATCTGGCACAGGAGCTCCATGCTGGCATGGGGCTGCCCCCTCTCCACAGCCCGAGCATCCTGCCAGCTCCTCCAAGACACACTGGCAGATTTGTTCTCAAGAGCAGCCATCTGATTTAACAAAACCACTGAAGTATCGTTTCAAATTCTGTGGCTACACTACAGTTAAAACTCACAGCTGGACTATAAAGAAAAAATAATGTTACCAGGCTGCCTTCAATACCAACTACCATTTACTTCCAACAGTCCTCTAGTGAGTGCTCTGATACAACATGTTCTACTAACACAGTCACCAGGCTGAATAATGAACAATTAATACCCTTGCTTTCTCAGAATTATTTGCTATTCAAGTGATGCATTTTGAAAAGAAACAAGGACGATATGCTCGCAGTTAATTTCTGCTCTCTCCTTGCAGTAACAATGTAAAAAATTCAAAATGAGCTTGGAATTACATTTTTGGAATACAAGTATCAGGAAACAGTCCACAATAAGGAACAGCCTTAATAAAGCCACACAAACACCCAGGAAACTGAGAACAGTGCCTCCTGGTAACCACCACGAGATTAAGGGTGGCTGCAGCAGTGATCCTCCTTCCTTATTTTGGAAAGCAATCACGAGGGGCAAAGTTTTGCAGACTGTGATGAGATGTGTTCTCAGCAGCTTCCTCCCACCCCACGTGGACACCTACCAGGAAGGTTGTTGACATAACCTCCGTCCATCAGCAGGTGCCCATCCTTCGGGTCGCAGAGTGGGGGCATGTACCCAGAGAGAGACATGCTGGCACGGATGAACCTCCACAGAGAGCCTGCAGGAGAAAAATGGGGCAGCAACTGCAGTCATATGCTGCCAGAGATGGGGCAGGCATCCACACTCACCAAAAGGATCGGGAGATAGAGGTTCTCCTGAGAATACTGTTAGCAAGTGATTAAAGCAGTTCATTATTTTCTGTACCGTAATACTGGCTAGGAAAAAAAATAAATTAAAAGGCCATTCAGATCCACAGTCAGGGAAAAGCCTTAGGAAACAGGGCTTTAAGGACACATCTCATATTCATGGCCCGTAAGGAGATGTCAGCATATGCTGGACTGCAGGGATCATCTTTAGTGCTTTGTTGAGCTTACACTGATAAAGAAAGGAAAAGGCTTCTCCTGGGGAGAAAGGAATAGGAAGAATAAGTAGATTGAAGTGCAGCTAAAGCCATTATGTTCTACAAAGATACACAGAAAACAGGCTTTCAGCAGAAGCTGAACATGAAAAATACCCATTGCAGAAACCTACTGCAAGAAGCAAAAATCTCCACTTTGCCACCACATACTGGCACCACGTTCAGATCTTTGCTGAGCACATTCCTGTTAACGGTGCTGTAAGGAAGAAAGTTGTCATCTTTTAAACTGTTATAAACAAAGCTCAATCAAGTGGAAACAGAGCCAATCAATTTCTTGTAAGACATTCTACTTTCAGGTTCTTATTTACTGATTTCTCTTTGTAACATTTCTAACAGCTGAATTTGGATGATGCTGCATTTCCAAAGATGCTAGGAGTCGTGTTTAAGAATCAAATCTTTAAAATATCAAAAATAAACAAGTACTGCAGTGTTGGCTCACTTCTCAGTAATTAACTACTCAGTGTTTCAAACAAACAGCTCTTCCCAGCAAAAGAGGAATCGACTTTTTTCTTATTTTAAATACATAATGGTTCTTGTTCTAATTATCATCTACACAGCCTTGTGTTTTTTAGCAGCAGCTTTAGGTGTGTTGAAACTTCATTGGCTTAACCTGCTGTGGAACTGGAAAGCAACCTCTACGAAAGGCAAATCCCCTCCTGTGTGCCTTAGCCCCCTTGGTTGCCCTACACTGCCAATATCATGGGATCAGTGTGGTTTCGTGGCTCTGCAGCTCACATCTGGGCTGCAGGGACAGCCCTACAGAGGGACAGCCAGTGCAGAAGACAGGAATGCTGCAGACATAGCAGCAGAGGCCTTTCCTCTACCCACAGAAATATCTGGGGCATCTGGAAGGCTTGGAGCATCTTCACCGATGTTTGATTCACTGCATCATTACTCTAAATAGCCAGACAAAAGCTAATGCAAATATCCCACAGGGCTGCCACCACATCCCGACAGCAAGGCAGACAGCTCAGATCTTTCTCCTCTGTTTAATCACTGTATACTGAATTCATTCTCCACCAGAGAAATAAAGAGGACTGGACACAAATGACAGCCTAACTCAGCTTCTGCTTCAGGCACTGGAGTCTCTTCATTGGGAATGCATCTTCATTTATGGAGAATTTGAATCTTAAATTGCTTTGGTTGCATTAATTCTGATTTATTGTTAATACACCTGCACTTTGCAGAATGTTTTAAGGACACAGAATGGCGCCAGTGGACCCATTTGCTCTCTAAACAGTGAATTCAGCATCTCAGTTAATTTCTTCCCCACAGCTCTGTTTGTTGTTATGTGTACAACCACAGTTTGGTGCTCAGCAAATAACAGAGGAGGGAGAAACAAAAGGAAAAAGAAATTTAAAGGGGCTGAGAGTAGCAGGGGTGATGCTCAAGTGCTGCGTCACTCTGGAAGAATGCTGCAGGAGCAGCTGCCTGAGCACTTACCATCAGTGTGGACCCTCATTGCTGAGGCAGTGATGTCAGTTGTGATCGTGAAGTAAGGAATCCACAGATCCTGCAACACAGGACAGCCTCATGTCACTAAATCTGTAACCTTGCACATAAAGTAGAACCTATGCCTAACACAGAAACCAAAGTGATGGAACTTCTTCCCAGCTGCACACAGAGGTGGTGGGGTCTCCTTCTCTGGGGACGTTCAGGACCCACCTGGACACCTCCCTGTGCAGCCTGGGCTGGGAGCTGCTTTGGCAGAGGGTTGGACCCGATGATCTCTGGAGGTCCCTTCCAACCCCTACAATTCTGTGATTCTGTGACAGCATTTGTACCCTGACAGAGCCGCAGACACAAATGCTGGAGCTGGAGCCCAGGCCACATCCAGAAGCTTTGGAAAGTGCTTGAGGAGAAGACCCCACAGAGCTCTGCCATACATTCCTTAATTTGCCACCATCAGCTCCACCCAAAGGCATACTGCAGCATAGTCTGCTAGGAGCTGAGGAGCTAAGGCTCTGAATTGAGGCTAGACAGCTTGTTGCCCTCCAGGACACAAGAGGAACTTCTGGGTCCCTATGTGGTTGATTCCTATCCCACCACCATGCCTTATCACCTGGCTAGATGCCAGGCTTCTGTATAAATAGTTTTAATGGTGGATGAGGAGTGTCTCTGGCAGATGTCAGATAGCACTCTTACTAGCACAAAGGGGTGGGCAGCTTCAGAGTAACAGTAGCTGTATATTTTGAAAATATCTTTCAAGGGTCCTGCCCTGGATTTCTGCTTGTGCTTTCCAGACAGAACTTGCACAGCCTGGTTTCTCTTCCAGAGCCTGTGGCTGACATCTCTAGTGGCAACCATGGGGGCTGCTGTAACCAGGGCTCCACAGCTCTGCTGGGACCCAGAGACATCTATGTGACAAGAGCTGAGAGAGAGCAAGTGCTGGAGAAAATGGAAACCTCCCTTCCAAGGACAGAAATAGCAGTTCTACATAAGTGGTTACACACTCTAGCTGTGATGTGGAGCAGAGATGAGGGCATGAAGGAGAAATGTAGGAGTGCTGCCTCACAGCAGGGTAAGTAAAAAGAAACAGCTGCTCCACTTCTTAATTTTAAGCTTTTACATGGGCACAAGGGCCAGCACCCAATGTAACCCCACGTGCAGAAACTTCTCAGGTTCTGCTGTGTCCAACCTGAATTCAGCTGGGATGGAGCCAAGCACCAAACAGAACCAAGGTCAGCAAGGCCCTTACCAACTCTTGCTACCACGTATTTCTGGTTGAAGATCACCAAAAAACACTCCAACTACTGAAGAAGTTCACAAATTTGGAGTCTGGGACACCTTAAAATAACGCTTAAGAACACATTTCTTCAAAGCTCAATGCTTTTTAATTTAGCTTTTGCCATTTTTTAAGTTACCCTTTACATGTAGGCAGCTTTCAGCTTCCGCCTTTCCACTGATATGCCTGGCTAACCAGCACTGACAGTATAAATTGCAATTAGAGGTGAATGCCTCCTTCCTTGCAGAGGCACACAACGTGTCTCCGTATCTATCAGCTGGAAGACATCCTCGGTGGCAGCCTGAAGAGTTTGCCCTGTGGCACTGCACGCAGAGGCGATGCCCTGAATGTCTCAGAGCTGGATTTCTCTCGGACAAACTTCCCTTCCTGAGACCACAAGGTTAGGACAGATCACAGAATTACAGCTGTAGCACATAAAAATTATAAAGCAGGGAAGAAATTACTGCACCTCAAAGGAAAGTACAATAAATTGACTACAATGATGGCAGTAAACCAGTGGGAGCAAGAGCCAGGCAAGATCAGAGGAGACTTTCCTCTGTTATGTCATTCACTTTCTCAGCACCGTCCCATGGCTCGTGCTGCAGCACACCATGCCATAGCTTGCACCAGGTGAACTGGGAGAAGCCAGAGCCCAGCACCACCACGAAGGCCTCGATGCTCTGCAGCTCCTCAGCTACATCAAATTGAGCAGAAACAGCTGTTGTTGTCATCTGACACTCTGGTTTTCCCACCAGGCACTGCTGAAACCAAACACAGAAGCTGGAGTGCTTCAGGAAGGGACACGCACGACTGAAGAACAGGATGGCTGCTGCCACCCAAATGAAACAACTCTTGGGTCTCATCACTAAAACCTGCTCATTCCCAGCACCAGCCACTCTGCACAGCACAACGCTATTTTAAGCCACATGTGATGATTAATCACTTACTTTCATCCTGCATTTAAGTAGGGAACGTTTCAGATTATGCAGCAAATTGTCAGTGTATTTTAAATATATTTATGAATCTTTTATCACAAGGACTCCAAACACGGGAATAATGTGGTTAAGGCTGCAAATGAGGTAAGGCTGCAAGAGTACCCAAACCTCCTCTGAGCGTGGTGATGAAGAAAGACAGCCACTGCTAATCACTTCACAAGCTGCAGCTGGGGAGCAGGGTGGCTGTCAGCTCGGGCAGACCACAGGCACCATGTGCAGAACAGGGCAAGCTCAGATGTTAACTCAGCTCTCAGTAGGCTGCTCCTCAACACACGGCCTGCAGAAACCAACGGACCACAAAGCCATTGCTGTCCTGTTCACGACATTCTCTTAGTGAGGTGCTGTAAGGGCCTCAGAGTCAATTTGTGTAACATAATGATAAAACCATCTCGGCAATTCGACTTCAGGGACAACTAAACTTTTGCTCTCGGCCAAATGGGTCCTTTGTCAAACAGGAGTAGCAAAACCATTCCTCTTAAGCTGCTCTAAATCCACCAAAATGAATGAACATCCACCATAACAGCGTGATGTTACATTCCTAGCTGTAACGTGCTTTCCAGCATCCCACAGCCCTGAATCCAATACTAGAATGGAAGAAAGACATTTCTTACAACAGAATGCAGTGCAGCCACGCACACGTGTGCATGGATGGGGTTTGGTAAGCAACCTACCTCAATCTGTTTGTCTTTGAAGATGTTGCTGATGCTTTTGTTAAAAGCTGCTCCAGAAAACATTGAGGTTATTGGATACGTCAAGTCTATAATAGTCTTAAACACTGAATTCATAACCTAAAAAGAAAAAAAAAATTCAAATAATTCATATTAATGTTCACTTGCAAGCTGAGAAAGGTCATACTCCAGACTCTACAGCAAATGCGTGGGAAGCATTGCTACTGCTGTGCAAAAGTCATCAAGGGGACAAAAAATACACATCTACAACCAATAAATCCACATATGGCATCATAAATCACACCAAAAAGCACCAAGCTTTGCACTGGTTTCCAGTAAGGCTATGGAGGACTGTGTGTTTATGTCCCTTCTACCTGGAAATCCAAACCAGACTCCACAGCAGTGCACACAGGCCCAGGCATTAACAAATGCACACAAATGGTACGAATTATTATTTTAACAATAGAAATATATTATTGGTTATCTCCCTCTTGAGTTGAAGCTACAGCATGTTCAGAATTTACCCTAATGTGTACACAGTTCACCTGCATGGCAAGGAAACCCACAGATCAGTAACACAGGTCAGACACAGATCCTGTTGGGTTTCCTCAACCACTACAGACACCACTGTACCACAGCAGCGGGCAGGCACTGCCAGCCATGTCTCCTCCAATCCACACATGCTGTAATTGAGCTCTCGTGGTTTCTTCTTCCTTTTCATCCCCTCCTCTCCATTTCAGATGAGGCACAGCCGTGCACTAACCTACAGATGAAATGATGAAAAGAATCTAAATATAACTGATATCCCAAGCAGCATTATGGGCACATCAGTCCTGTAACCATGCTATGGGCCTCAGCATCTGATAAATCCCAATAAATTCTGTGTCTCAATACATGACACCACATTCAGTTAACACACAAGAGAAGACAAAAACAAACCACAAGGAAATATCTCTTTTGTAACCAAATAAGGCTTCACTAGGAAAAAACAAACAGTTATATTAGATGACTATTTTATCCCTCCACACTGCTCTGCAGTTTAACAAACAGATTGGCAGAGAATAGGGCAGTGTACACAGCTGGAGCCCCACAGCATGAAGGAGCCTCTAAAGCTGCATCTGTTTAAGGCTCTGCAATCAACATCTGGCGTTTGCTTTACTCCAGCAGTGATGTAAGGGATTAGTCTACATCGCCATACCCAGCAGCTTTTCAGCATATATTATCTATCTACCCGGAGAAAATAGGGCCATGCAAATTTAAGGGGAAAAAAAAAGGGCTCAGAAAAGCAAGTACACAAAGAGAAAATGTGGGAGAAGCTAAGAGCCTCAGCACAAGGCCAATGAGCCATGTGTCACCATCCTTCAGACAGGGGGACAACAATGTGCCACCAAACTGCACGTCCCACCCTGTGTAAGAGTCATGTGGAACTGGCTCTGTACTTCAGATGAGGATTTGGTGCCTGGCAGTGCTCAGAGAGACTAGTTCTGGGAAAGAAGAATTTGCAAAAATTCCATTATTTAATACCAAAGAAGGGTCTCTCCAAACTGTGCACGACACATCATGCTATCCTTGCTGCAAACAAATCATATATTGCCAAGTCTCTACATTTTCCCTGCAATTAAGGCTTGCAGTATTTTTGTATGTGAACAAAAGCTGTCTAATTAATGACTATCTCTTAATATTCTTATAACTGAAAGATGCCCTTCCAGCATCTGCTGCTGCCAACCACCTCCCTCAGCCTCCTGAGAGCGGCTGCACCCATTGCACTGACCATCCTCCAGAACAACAGAGCCCCTTGGAAAGGCTCCCAACCCTACAAGGACTTCAGAAAGCTCTCCCATGCGTAAGGAACTGCAGCAAGGGGGGGACAAAGCAAGAGCCTACGAGCAGAGCACCAGGAGCAAGCATAGCTGAGGGCGGGCAGAAATAACTGTGAGCTCTGTCTGCTTTGCTCTGTGATGCAGGATGGCCACAAACTGGTGTCAGTACCAGGATAACCCCAGGATATGGGAAAAAAACTGTTGCAAGAAATGCAATTAAAAGCAGCAGAAGAAAAATGTTGTTTTAAACTACTGCAGTGGGAGTCCAGAATTTCACACAGTGCCTTTCCAGGGTTCAGCTGCACACTTTCAGTGAAACAAACGAAGGCGACGAAGAAAAATAAGTTAAAAGACAAAATAACATTACTCACACAAACAGGGCGAGAGAGATTCATCCCAAGGGCAGAAAGAGATGAAGAGGAAGTTCAGATTTAAAGAGCTATTAACAAATTTAAAGAGATAATAAAATACAGATGAACACGTGTGTCATTTCTGAGGCCATAGCCAGCTGGGAGGGCAGCAAAGGAGACAGGAGGAAAGAGAATGTGTTCTGGGAGAGATGGGAGAGGTGTTCTGATGCTGTGACACTGCTGTGCCACCTTCACAGACCTCAGTGGGCAAACAGCTGCAGGCACAGCAGGATGGGGTAGCTGCATCTTTCCAAGTGGTGATTGGGTCTAGATTTTGTGTGCATCCTCTGATCTGAATTTCCCAAATGAAAATGCTTGATTTGGGCTTAATTTCAGCACACCAGATAATACAAAATGGTAAAGATAAGCTGGCCTATAGATACGTGCAAATAGATTTTTTCCTGTAGCACTTGCTACAACAAATCTAAAATTTAAGAACAACAACAAAAAAACCCAACTTACATTTTTGCCTTTTGTCAGCAGTCTGGAACTCAGAATTCCACCTGAAAGGGAACTGCAGGGGGGATGATGGCTGGCTGAGAAAGGATAAGCAATCAGCCCTGATTTAGATTTCGTAAGGAGACCAACCCAGTGAGTAAAACCTTCAACATCAGTTGATAATGTATAAGATGCTGTTAAAAAGCAACAAGCCCCCGTGGGGCCCAGGCTCTCCTCCAGCCCCTCCTGCACACAGCCTGTGCAGGCACTCTCCTCTTAACTTTTCAGCCCCATTTACAAGACAAAATGCACTCATTCGTTTACATAAAATACGTAACTAACTTATTTCTTCAGGGTTCTCTGTGCACTTGAAGTTGCTGTAGCCTGCAGTACATTTTGCTGTGATGAATCAGGGCTGTGCCTCAGTAACCAACGCTCCCTTCACCTTTTTCTGATCTCCTCTGGCCAGGAGGTATCTTCCCCATAATATTCTGCCTGCTCTTCACGCCAGTTTAGCTCAGCAGTGTTTGCCTGCTCATCTCACGCTCTGTGTTTGTTTGCACGGACCTGTCCTTGCAGCTGTTGCTGTGCACAGGAAGATCCATCACACAAAGTGAATCAGTGCAGTACACAAAGAAATAGTACTGTCAAAGTACCACATCAACTGCAAACTGCTGAGAATGTTCTCAATTCCACTGCCTGTGTCACTGATAAAGACATTGAAGAGCACCAGACCCATTGTGGGCCCCTGAGGGACACTGCTGCACCCCCTCCTCATGCATCCCTCTGATCCCAGCAGCAGTCCCACACCGAGTCCCTGCCACATGGGTGCTGCATCCATCCCCTCCCCGCCATGCACACTGTCCTTAACCTGACCTGCATCCCTGTTTCCCATTCAATGTGCTGGAGGGACAGCTCCAGGGCTGGGACAGCCACAAGACAGCATGGCAAAAGGTAAAAATAAAATAAATAAATATATATTAAAAAAAAGTTATTTTATTTGGCCAAATCAGCTCACTGTACAGCTGCAAGCTCAGGAAGCCCAGCTTACATCAACGTGAGCTGCTGTGCAGGCACAGTCAGCCCACAAACAGCAAATGGTTGCAGGATCCTACCCAGCAATTCTTAACACAGTTCTCATTCCTGGAAGCTTTTAACCAACGATGCTATTTCTTTCCACAACAGAGTATCCCATTCTTTGTGAAATATGTATACTTTGAAATATCTTTCCATTAAAAAATAAAAAAATTAAAATCCCCAACACTCTGGAAACATGCAAACAAAGCTTTCATGTTTGTTTAGTTTTAGTCCTGCCGTTAAACACAGGTATGGAAGGAAAACAGGGGCACTGTAAGCAACCAACCTGACTGCTGGTTCTCAGACCTCTCAGTATTTTGACACCAAAAATAATGTTATTTCTTTGCTGCTTCGTTAGGTACAGAAAACCCATCTAGTTAAAAAATGCCCTTCTCCCAGCCCCAAAGTGCACTACTTGAGATCTGCCAATTTCTAAAAATACCAGGGAGAGAAATGACTGCAGGACAAACACCAGCATTTGTTTTGACAGCATAAATAAAGAAAAAAGCAAATGAGAGTTATCTAATCCATCACAACTGAGACATTTCAAACACCCCCCCGGGCTACAGCCGCTCACTGCGAGGTTTGGCACTAAGTGTGCTCAGCAATAACCCGCTCACCAGCAAAAGCTCGTGGACTTCACAGCAGCAGAATGAGCACTGGTGCAGCACACAGTGCTGGGGTCCCTCCTCAAAGCCCCCACTGCACAGCAGCAGCCCCAGCAGCAGCACTGCTGCCCGGGATGAGCTCTGGAGGGACAGAGCTGGGACTCAGCACTGGGTGTCAGGTGCTGATCTGCTCTGCTGCCACTGAGAGAAGTGGCCTTGCTTGTTCCTGCTCATTTCTGGGTTTGCTGTGAGTGCTCAGCAGATCTGCCCTGCTCCTGTAGGCACTGGGGAGAGGAGCTGCTCTCCTCACTTAACCTACAGCTGCTGCAACACAGCGCAACCGGGAGCAACTCACAATAGCCACTGGTAAAAATATACATACACATACATATGATCCCTCAGACTATGCTGTACATGAGCTGTGATCTGAGCGTGGGGAGGAGGGCTGCACTGTTTCTTCGGTGTAGCACACAGACACTTTGCTGGCCAGAGCTCAGAGCGGGCTGCCAGCAGCGAGGGCTTCCAGCAGAGCAGGCTGTTCTGTTCTCAGAGCCTTCAGTAACTCACGCAGACCTGACAGCACAATCACACACACCTCAAGGAAATCCATTCTTCATTAATAACGAGAAATACTTGCTCTAACAGAGGTCATTAACCTCTCCTCCTGCAGCATATTGGCAGCTTTCAAGGGACAAACACCTGACCAGTTGAACACACTGCTGGGCCAAAGCCTATCCTTCCCTCTGCGAAACCTCCCCTCAGCTTTGCACTTTGCATTCAGAAGTCCATCAATAGCTGACATTTCTTCAATTCACCTTTAAATGTTTCTGGTAAAAGCAAATGTGATGCCAGCCGAGGCCAGCGAGTTCAGCAGCTGCAATAATGGCAGTGCCACAGGAGCCCATGGCTGAGATGCCCACACAGCAGCACTGCCAGCTCCACCTCCCCATGAACAGAACAGACCTGGCACATCGGGCAAGGAGATAATCCCTTGGACAAGTGCACGGAGGAAAATTCCACTGCTCTGATCCAACCACTAAACATGAGAGCAACCGAGTGAAGGCAGCGAGCCACAGACAGCTAGAGGCAGGAGAGTCATCACAAGGAGGTCCTGCCACTCCTCTGCTGCTCAGGAAACAAGGGCTGCAAGGTTAAATGCTCTGAAACAATTCAGTACTGCTGGTTTTAAGATCCTTAATCTCAAGCCTCCTCCGCATCGCCCCTCTGAGCCCAGCAAACCGTTCTGTATCACAGTTGATGTTTCAGACACGTGCAGCTCTGCAACACAGCACCAGAGCTGTGCTCTCCCAGTGACAGAGGTGAACTGCCCAGCTCTCACACCATCCCCAAGCTGGCACTGCACAGATGTGAACAGCTCCCAGTTGTATTTCGATGCCACAGAGCAGCTAGCTTACAAGGTAAGCAGTGTCTTACAGCTACACAGTGATTCTGCTTCACTCCACAGCCACATAGACGACACCTGGAAGAGGCAAACAGCACTGATGCACGAGCAGTGCCTCCTCTTTTGCACCAAAACTCAAGACTCAAGCACATCCAGAGATCACTCCAATTTAGAAATTGCCTTTCAGTACGGAAACCAAAATTAAAATGTTATTTTCATATAAATAATGCAAAATTTGAATTGTTTCTGAACTTTGCTAGTTACAGTACTGCTCAATGCTCACCATTCATCGACTGAACCAGTGTAATCTAAAGAATACCTTTCCCCCCCCAGCATCCCACAGTAAATTCACTCACACATGTCATTGTTTCAAACATCCTTCTAATCCTTCATTTGACAACAAACATATGGGTTTGTCTGCAGTAAGTATAAATGTTAAAAAGTTCGACTGCAGCGGAGCATCACCACTGTGGGACTCAAAGGCTACAATGTGAATCACACGTTTTGCATTTAGTGTAGAGAAGGATTACCTCTGTCAGTCAGTTCCACTGAAAAATGACAGCATGTGAGAACGAAAGAGAGAAAATCATACAAAAGAAAAACATCTGGTGAAAGTTGGATTCCAGCACATAAAATAAAGACAGAACAGAAATCAACACATGCTAACACACTTGAACAACATCATTCTGCATTTGTAGTGTAGCTAGGAGGCCGCACAGAGCAAAACCAAGTATGTGAATGCTGCTCTCCTCAAGGTGTGGCTGCAGCACAACAGTGAGCAACCTTTGCAATTCGCTCCCTCCTTGCCAGGCCTTTGGACACACAGACACACAGATGCTGCGCTGCCTCGGATGGCTGTGCTGCCAACCAATGCTTGTGTTTAAGCTCTCATCTGAGAAGAGAAATGTTAACACGTGGAGCTCTCACCATGGCCCACTGCCTAGCTTTGATCCTTATCTGATTGTAGCTGCGTTCCTCCGCGTACAGAGCGCTCATGAATGCGCCGATGGACGTTCCTCCGATCATATCCACGGGGATGCCAGCTTCAATGAGCGCCCTGATAACCCCAACCTGGGAGCACCCCCTGTGCCGAGGAGAAAAAAAGACATTATCAGACACGCAGACACTGAAAAACCACGAACACAAACACTGCCTTCCAAAGGAACTTGAACGAATGCCAGCTGAACTGCCGTTCCACTGCTAAACAAGTGCCAAATGCAGAAAAAGCAGAATGACAGCAGAAGGCTTCCAAAAAGTCTCCTTGATTTCGGAGTGAGGGACAGAGACGTGAGAACAGCACCCAGGAGGTAACCCATGGGGGAGGAGTCAGCACGGCTCCAAGGGAGCGCTGCACCTGGAACACGCAGGGACGGGTGCGTTTCAGAGACCTCTGGGCAAGACTTCTTCCAAGAACCTCAGCCAGACCGTGATGATGGGACAGCTCAGCACACGGATTAATCATGAATTTGAAGATGGGAAGCACAGCAAGCAGAGGCAAGCAGTTACTAGAGAGAAGCAATCCCATTCAGCACACAGGCACGGACAAGGGGCAGATGAGGAAGCAGTGTTTGAGGATGATAGAAATTCCTTTGGGATGGTAAATCTAAAACCCCCTTGATGTCAACAGAGGCACAAGGATCTCAGAGCAGTGATGGAGTCTGGGGATACAACAGATGAACTCCAATGCAGATGGGATAAGAAAAAGAGTAGCAAAGCCTATAGTACAAGGAGCTTATACCAGATGTGCTCAAAGAGATGGGACCTGCTCTGGGTGCACTCAGAAAAATACCAACTCAGCATTAAGGGGAAATCCATAAAGCAAATAAAAGAAGCCGAAGTATAAGAAATGCAGACTGTATCAATGCTTTGGAAACAGCAAGCTGTCCCAGACATCCCACCCACAGAGCACTGCAGAACCAGCACGTTACAGAATGATCATAGTACAGAAATGTCAATGGTTTATGGGCTGTGTCGGCCCAGTCCTGTGACTAACAGAGCAGGGGACCCACACTCCAAAAGGGGGAAAGGGGAGAGGGCAAAACAGCAGCAACGATCTGAGGAGGAAAACTAATCTACTAAATAAGATATTGGAATGCAAAATAACACAATATAATTAGAATTGAAGCTAATGAATCAAATAAAATGAGAGACAAAGTGTCCAAAACTGAGGCTCTTATGCTAAAGCTGAAGGCGAGATGCTGGGGAACCTCCACTGATAAGATGAACAACAGAAGATGCAGTCTCTGGGACGTGTGCAGTTTTATCTTTCCCTCTGGGCAGAAAACAGGGATGCAAAGTCCTCTGGGTTATATAGTTCTTTTCTGAGAACCAGATACTCAGAAATTCAGGAGTCCACGGACTTAGAGCATTAACTCTTTTACTCCCAGTGCCTCACATGATGGTATGATGTGGAATATGGATAACAAAAAACCAGCTAACTGCTGCCTACACTTGGTTCCCCAAGCACACACCCCAGCTCACCTGGACAGATGCTGTGCAGGCTCAGCCACACAGCTGTACGAACTTCCCTTCCCTGCCTTCATCCCATTTTTCCGCTCCCCCACACTTTGCTCTATTTCCGTCCTTTTTCCCTTTGCTGTTTACATCCTATAAATACTTGCTAACAGCTGCCAAGTCCACTGTAGGTGTCATTTGGCCAAGATATGACAAACACATTCTTTCCATCTACAATAAATCCCTTTCAGCTGCTGAAAAGCTTTGAGAAAGGTTCTCAGATGTACCGGTGTAAATGACTTCAATGACAGATCTGCACTGGTGTAAACCAGGAGCTGAATTCTCCTGCTACTGCTTTCCTATTGTTTCTTCCCATAGGTTGGAAGGGACCCCAGTTGCAGCCCCTGCCCCGGGCTGGCTGCCTCCCACCAGCTCAGGATCCCATCCAACCCAGCCTCAAATGCCTCCAGGGACTGATAGTGATACTTTGCTGAGGAGCCCTTATGGCACCACACCTGCTTTCTGGAGAGCACCTGCACTGCATGATCCATTTCCACATGTTGATTACTATAAAGTATTTCCTGTTCAGAGCATGATTTTATCTGGTCAGGACTAGCTTTGCACTGGATTTCCTCCTGTAAAACTTTCCCAAAAGAGGATCTCATCTGCACGTTCATGCATCCAGGAAATGAGGGGTTTGATGTGATCACACTGGATTTGGTTTTGTTTGATGCCCTCGGATGAATCACAAAAGGTTATTGCTGCTCCTAATGGCAAACCATCACCTCCTTGCCTTGTATGGGCAAAGTCCCTGGTGACATTTTCACTTCCCTGCCAAGTGTGCAACAGTTCCTTATCTCCAAAAGATGGCCTGATTTCCGTGCATTGTCCTAAAAGGCAGGAATTAAAGCACTCTGTTTGCTCTGAAAGGGATCTCCTATTGACTTGTTCTGGGTATTGGCTTTGGGCTTGTTTAGCTTGGAGAAGGATCCAGGGAGACCTCACTGGGGACTTCCAGTACCTGAAGGGAGTTTACAAGTGGCAGAAAGACCAATTTTTTACACAGTCTGATAGTGACAGGTCAAAGGGGAATGGGTTAGGAAAAATTTTTTTACTCAGAGGGTGATAAGACACCGGAACAGACTGCCCAGAGCTGTGGGTTTTCCATCTCTGAAACCATTAAGGCCAGGTTGGATGGGATCCTGGGCAACCTTACCCAGTGGTTGGCAACTCTGCCACAGGCCTTATTCACAGGGTGGTTGGAACTGGATGCTTTTCAAGGTCCCTTCCCACCAAATCCATTCAATGATTCTATGACTGCTTACACAAGGTTGCACACAAAGCTGACTCCTCTAGCTCCAGCATCCAGAGCAGCTTTAAGATGAAACGTGCTTGTGTAAACCTACATGCTTCAGAAAAATGAGCGTGCCCAAAGCCACTCTGTTTCTCCACGTGCCTCCAGCCTGCTGGAAGATGACTTCCTAAACCCTTCTCTCCCTCTTTGCACGTTTAGGCCGTCGTTACTCTAACAACACTACATGCAGCTCTGCACCAACTTGTTGCACTTAGAGCCTTTCTTGGCCTCATCTCCCCAGCTTACAGCATCCACAAACACGGGCACACTGCCAAAGAAAGCAGTGTTCCCGGGCAGGAGCTGTGCCAGGCTGCAGGCACCCCTCTTGGTGACAGCTCACTGCTGCCTCACACACAGCCACAGCAACTGGAGAAGGAAGGAAATTCAGGAGCCATGTCCCTGCTCACAGCCTGGGCACTGGGGCAGAAGAAACAAGGATCGCATGCTTCTTGTAATACCAGGCACAATTTCACAGGGGATTTGTCCTGTTTCAGGGTGACACGTGAAGATACAAGTGTTTGGCACACACAGTACAAAGGAAGATTGCTCGTGGTGATGCTCGATGCAGTAATGCCAGAGCACTTAGGAGGCATGGAGGAAGGGGCTGGGAAATCTTTGGTACAGGAGTCTGGCATTGCAGGAGTGGATGTCAGCAGGAAGAGCAGAGTCCAGTTGGAAACAGGGAGGAAGATCAGATGGGGGATGTACGCTGTGCTGCTGCCTGGTGCCAGGAGCACCAACCAGAGGGGTTAAGGACAAGGACTCCGAGCACCAAGGACAAATGACCTAAAGATGATTCTCAAATAATATGCAACAGAACCTGAAGATCTGCCCAGTGCTTCAGAAAAGCTCAGTCTCTATGTATAAAAAACCCCTCTTTTCCATTGTATATCACACCTTCAAGACAGGCTTGGCTAATTCGCGCCCTTCACTGAGAGAGCAGAAACGGCACCCACCAGTTCAAGGAGGCACTGAAACTGGAGCCCTGTTCTGCTCTCACCCATGTTACTGCCCTGCAACCTGATCTGAGCAAGGCAAACTAAGGACTTCTGTCTGCATCCGCCCTCCTCTTTTGCCACTCACTTACTGTGCTACTTCCAAACTCAAGCCTAAATGCACATAAAAAGCCTCCAAAAGCTGTCCCACACTTCCTAAATTCCAAGTACTGTTTCTTTCTTTCTGTTAATAATTAAAATGATCACAAAGCAGGGAGAGGAGCTGTGGGGTTGAAGACATGCTTTCTTGAGCAAGGCAATCAGAGCACAGCCCTTCTGGCAGGAAGTCTTGCAGCAAAACTCCTGCTCCTGAAACAAGACCCTGCTTTCAGCTCCTGGGGAGATGCTGCTGCCATGCAACTCTGCTGCAGAGAGACCAGAACTCAAATGATCAAAGAAAAACTCTTTCAAGAGCAGTGCACGTGTCTGCTCTGCGTGTGCTGCCAGAGCTCCCATTAGACAGAACCTGACGACAAAGGTGAGCAAATGCAGCAGGATGGTCTGGAGCACACTGTCTGCAGGAATACACGCTGTGCTCCATGCTCAGACCTGTGCCATGGGTACAGAAAGGAGGGCAAGCAGCTTGGGTCTCCATGGGGCTTTCATTCCAGACTGAAAAATTAAGCAAGTCTTCTGCATGATGAAGGGATATCACCTCCAGTACGGCACATCTAATCTTCTGCAGTGCAACACCACAAACAAACAAGGCTTGGAAATCTAAACACGAGTGTACCTTTCCAATGACACTATTTCCTAGGATCCCCAATCATAAGGCATCCCAGTGTCAAACACGTGCCTGGAGAACTACAGTGCTTTCAGCTCAAGGTGGTGACAGAAACCACAGCTCTGCACTCCTGCTGAGCTCCTCACACACTTATCAGGAAGTTTCCATTCAGGATAACATTTAAGAACGAAGCTCCACTTCTAAGCTGACACAGGGGGAATAAGCCCTCATTACCTGGGCCTCACCCCAATCCTTCCCAGCAGCCGCCCCAAGGGAAGCTTTTGCAACCACCTTCTCATGGTGAAATTCAAATTTCTTCTGCTCCCAACCTTGTTTTCCCTCCATACATCAACTCCAGACCAAACTTCAAACAGGTCTGTGCAAAACATGTAAGCAAACACTGTTCAGACCTTTGGGAGGCTGCTTAGTGCTGGGGTGGAAAAGATGAAACATGGGTCAGCCAAGGAAGGACTGCAGGGAAGAAACAATGAAGGCAGAGCTACCCAGAGAAGCTGTGGGTTCACCATTGCTGGAGGTGCCCATGGCCAGGCTGGATGGGCCCAGGGCAGCCAGATCTGGTGGGGGGCAATCAGCCCATGGCAGGCATTGTAAGGTCCACCCAAATACCCTTTGCCAATTCTAGCATTCATTCTCGAAGTAAATCCTACTGCTCAGTGTTGCTGTTTTCTGAATGCAGCTGCTGGGAGCATGTTCTGGTAGGTGGATGCAGGAAGAAAAGGGAGAGGAGAAAAAGCTGCACCTCCAAAAGCACTCCCTGCCTGGGTAGATGACATTCTGTCTCTCACTGTAAGCCAGGAAATGATTCAATTATGTACAGGGAAGAAATTTCTTTGGGGAATAAGCATCCTTCCCTCAGTCCCCCACCACTGAGAGTTATTGTGAACAGCCTCAGAGCTCTGTCTGGGAGCTGCAGTGAGGAACAGCCCCCAAAGCACAGAGAGCCACAGGGGAGGGATGGGAAGGGTCCAGGCACACAGCAGCAAGAGCTGAGCAGGTGGGAGCACAGGGAGAAGGCAAACAAGGTCATGGCATTTAGGTGAGGCTTTACTCACAACTCCAATCTCTTCTTTCTTACCCAGGATTGCCTGGCTAAGGTCAGACATGTTTCTAAAACAGCAGCAATCAAAGAGCACTGCTGTGGATTAATCAGCTGAGGGATGAAGACTGCAGGGCAGGACAGGACAGACCAAATGAACCACGTGCACTTGGAAGTAGGTGGGCCCCCAGTGCCTGCTGCTGTAAGGATTTCATTGAAGTGATTCTAATCTCCAGGCCCCATGGCAAATAGAAGCAAACGAGCAATTTCATGGCTGCTTCAGACAGGAAAGCAGGACATAGCGTGGGTGCCATAACATTACACATAACATGGGTACCAAGCCATATGAGCACGGCTGTCCTGTGCACACAATGACCCAACTGCTACACAGCCCACCAGTGTGGTCTTGGTCATGTGGCTTTGCCTGTGTTTGAGACCACTGCTTTTTAGGACAGAATTTCAGAATGATGCACTTTCCCCAAAGGAATCTCAGCGGAGACTCTTAGGAGCAATTACTCTGCACTTCATTACTGAGCATCTGCAAATAGAAGGTCTGAAGCCTTCCTCTTGTTACCACATCTCATGAGATTTTCTTAGCTAAGGCAAATACAAACCTCACCACTTTACTCTACGGACTTGGGCTCTGTTCAAACAGTGCACTCCAGGGCTGATCTGGGCCATACTCAAATTAGGAATCCAAATGTAAGCGATCGTCTTTGTTTCCAAGGAAAACCCCTTATCATTTCCCATCAGACTATAGGAAATAGCACCAACAGAAAACCCAGGTGTAATTTTATCTTTAAGGATAAAGAGTTGAAATTCTTCACCGCTATTTCAGCTCCTAGCTCTCCCCCTGAAACCACATCTGCTGTTTGAAAGGCTCGGGGAATCTGGGTGGCCTCACTGCACGGCTGACACTGGAATGTGGTATCCATTTTTTGGTCTGGCTTACTCAGACATGGCAACAGATCCTCTGCACATCACAGGAGCACAAACACAGGGCACTAGACCACTCCTCCAACACCAACAAGCTCTGAAGACCCATACATCTATCTGAGCTTGAAAGAGGGATACAATAAAGAACAATTACAGCTCTAATACTGAGATACAGATATCTAGGCTCACACAAGCGTACTGCAGGTTATCAGATAGCTTCCCTTCAACCAAGTGCACCCCATGGCAGTGAGCTGGCTGAGCTTGAAGGAGAGCAGGAGCTTCAGGCTGACAAATGCAAAGGCCACAGGGATTAACCTAACTTCCTGCCCTTGCAAATGCCAGAGGGCTGAGGTTGGGCTCAGTATACTAAGGGATTACTTTGAAGAAAGCGAACCGGAGGAAGGATGTTTCGAGCATTCAGCTCTTTTCATGACACAAAGCAGAGTCAGCCTCTTTCAGATCATTTTGACACCTCTATAACGTGGAAATCTTGCTTCATAGTCATTACTGGCTCCTAACAGACCGTAAATGCTGCAAATGCCTCAGCTTCATTCTCTGGTTCAAAAGAAGGGGAGCAGCATTTTTCAGGCCTCTTTCATATTTCAGTTTCATTGAGCAGTGGCACCACGATGGATTTCCTGGGGACTATGGGGCTCTTTGCAGCCAAACCAGGCAAGGTTTGGCTCAAGCCTTGGCAGCCCTTGTGAACACATGGGCTTTGGCTCTGTAAGCAGACATCACACACAGGATAACCAGCAGCCTGTCTGCTCCTAAGCCACTGCAATGAACAGTTAACTTCATCATAATAATTGGGCTGGATGTCAGGTTTCAAGCAAATTCCCCAGACATGTTAGCTCACTGCTGAATGCACATTCAGGGGGTACAGCTCCCTGCTAAAGCCCCCCAGATTTCACAGTGATAACGGCTTGAACCTCTGTTGTAAGTGCTCAAACGTTGCCCTGTGCTGATGCTGAAGCTGAGATGTAACAGCCTTGTTTCACAGCCCACCACGAGCACTTAAAGCATTTGCCCCAGCCTACCCGGGGTCAGGAGCTGAGCAAAGCAGAGTGAATCCTGATGCTGTCCCACGCTGCAGCGGCCGCCCTCAATGGCTGCAGTAATTCATGGCACTGTGAGTGCCAGAGGCCGTTGGTGCTTTTTGGAGTCATCCTAACCAAGGTCAGAATGAAGAAGAAATGATTTTATCATCAGCAATTTTGTTTCATAATCTCCTTCAGAACAATTCTTTTCATCAGGATATATTATTTTAATATTTCCAAGAGCGGGAAGACCATTTTTATACATTTCTCAAGCTGCTGATCCTCATTTTACTGTGAATTCTCAATACTGTGAGACAGATGACAAACGAGGGGTACAGCTGCACCCCATTATAAAGCACTGAGAGCAACCTCAAGCTTTCCCATCAATAACCTCTTTGCAAAAGGCACTGCAGACCCAAAGCACACAGGGGGAGTTACTCCAAAGCCGAGCAGTGTCTGCTGTGACAAAGAAGGACATACTCCAGTATGGGAACAGCAGTTGGAAAACTGTATCTTCTTCTTTTTTAATAGCTCCTTTGAGAAAGGATTTGAAATTAAGTCCTGGGAGAAGAAAAGAAGGGCAGAAGTAAAGCAAACAAGCAGAAATGATAGTGGGATGAAAGGGTGCAAAGAAACTGGTTAATCCAGGGCTTGAGTACATCTGAACAGGGAAACATGCTTACAGACTAAGAATGAAAAGAGAAAGGATGAGGGGATCCAGACAGGGATGGAAACTTGGAGGAGACATTATTAATCAAGTGAAGATGAACAGTACTTATATCTTGCAGTGTGAGGACATAGTAATACCGACACATTTGTGTTCCCTAGATCCCTGTGTGCCTTATACACAGGGGTGCTCTTGCCAGACTCAATTTATGTCAAGTTTTGAACCCAGCAAAGGAACTGAAAAGTACCTAATGTATTCTGATATATATGAGGAACACTGGGAGTTGAGGAAATGCCCTGGGGATTTTCTTCCATCCCTCTGTAACCGCTATATTGAGTACACCTAGGAGCCCATAGAGGACAGCACCATTCTGTGCTCTCTGTAACTGTGTTTTCACCACACATCTCTGGACAGAGCTTCTGCATTCAGGCAGTAAATTCTTTCCCTCTTCCCCCATCACTCCTCAGACACATAATCACCATCTGGGTGCTTGTGGTCAGGGCAGACTGTTCAAAAAAGGCACCTCCAGCTCCTGCCTTCTATCTGAGCCACAGCCATCCATCTCATGAGCTCATATCTCTATATCCAGTGCTGCACATCTGCAGTGCTGGTATTAAAGAATTTCCACACACACACACACATTCCATGCACTGATCTGACTAAGGAGCCTCCTATCATCAGCTACCAGTCTTAGCTGAGGAGTAAGAATGAATCTTCCTTAACTGCTGGAAGTGCATCCAAAGCACCTGCACATTAAAACTTGATGCAGTTTCCCCTAGAGACTCTGTTCCTGTCTGAAACTGAACATCAGGGTTTCATAACCACTGCCATCACCTGCACCATGGTGAGGCAGTCACCAGGAGAAATGAGTCTGCATTCTGTGAGCGAAGCACCCAACTCTGAGGACTGCACTTCACTATAGGTACATCACCTCCAACTCCAGACGTCCCCCATCACAACAGGCACTTCAGCACATCCTGAAAGCTGGATGTACCTGTCAGCTCCACCACTGCTTTGCACCCAGGAGCCTTCACTTCTGTTACACCCAACAAGGCCACTGAGCTTGGGAAGAAATGGACAACTCTTCTCTCTGCTTTTGTGGGCTATGGAGCAAAACACAGCAGCCCAGAGCAGATCTCTGTTGCTAAAGAGCTTGCACAGTTCTGACTGACTCGGAGTTGCAGCCAAACATGAGGAATGCAGAGACAGTAAAGCCTCCTGATTTTATTTCTTTGTGGATCTTGGAGTCACGTGCTGAGGGTACAGAAGGCAAATGTGGTTTCCTCAGAGCAAAAGGATGATGAGATTTGCCACTCAGACACTCTCCCTGGCTTTGGACCACTGGCTAAAGCCCCTGAATCAGAAGACAAACCCATCTCTAAGGAGCACAGAGACCCAAGTGAGGCTCAGCACAGGGCTCCCAGGCTCAAAGCAGCACCAAGCAGTCACCAGGCAGCACCCAGCCTCCAAGCAGTGAGTCTGGGCACTCAGGAAGGCATAACATGCTTCTCCTGGGCTGCTTTTATCCTCCTGTTCCAGAGGACCAGCGCTGAAAACAAAGAAAAGGCAGAAAAAACAAGATGATTAAACCGGCCAAGTGCCCAAAATGAAAAGGCACCGATTAGTCAAACCCTTAAGAGTCAGCGAGAACAAGCAGTGGGGAAAAAACAACAAAAATCTACCTCACTCCTCAAGAGCTGAGGCAAAATGATAAGTCTGGGGAGAAAAATGAGTGCAGAAAAGAGAAGAGATGCACTGATAAAATAAATACCCAGAAACACCTTCCAGCAGCAGCTCCTGGGGGAAGGGTACCATTCCCTGCCTGAAGGAAAAGGCCAGGGAAGGGAGAGGCAAAGTGCTGCAGAGCTGGGACAGCAGCGGGACATGGGCTGCATGAGTGCAGGAGGGGAAAGGCAGCAGCACCCAGCATGAGCACCCAGCTCATCACAGCACCTCACTTCAGGCAGAGCACCCAAAAAAGGCAAGAAAGTACTTGCAGCATCTCTGATGCACATCATGTGTTCGTATTGTATGGCACTCGTCAGAATACCCAAACAAACACATCTTAATGCTTTGTATTTTCCTAATGTGCCTATGCAGAATCGGCACATTGGAGCAAATTAACTCCTACAAGAATGACATTATAATCAACAACAACGCCTGTCATCACAGCGCAGCACCAGTCCGCCTTCTGAAACATCACGACCAATTGTTTTCCTCCACCGCCCCAGGGATTCTCAGATACTTCTCTATTGAGTATTTACTGCCCATAAATTTTAGTTTTCAAACAGCTTTGCTAAGACAACTATGGGAAACCAAAGGAAGGGTGGGCTGTGCGTGGGATGGCTGAAGTTCACGACAGTGACGTATGGGAGGTTCGTGCCTTTATTGCAGGGTTTGCTGTGTCATTATTCTTGCAACTACATTTCAAAGGTATTATTTTTCTAAACTCAAATCTCTTTTCCTTCCCTCAAACTCCTCGACGATTGTCACTGAAGTTAGCACTTGACTAAAGCAAAACACTGTAATTTCAGAACTGTATCACTTTGAGTTGGTATATTTTTAACTTCACAGGAGAAAGAAAACCCTCAGTTCCTACACGCCTTTTGTCATGACAAACCAAAGATAATGACTAGGAAGCTGCTCTGGTAAAACCTCCCGCACTGACTATCACTGGGAAGCCAGACAAACATTCCAGAAATAACAACTGAATAATTGATATTAGTGGGGCCACAGAGCACAGCACCTTGCACAGAAACAAGGATCAGCCAGCGCCCGACATTGTTTTTGAGACCAGTGTGATTCATGCTTGCAGAGCAATGTGAGGGGCTACTTCACACAGAGCACTATCCAAAGGCTGCACTAAATAGCAAGAGCACTCATCACACTGGTTGTAGTCAGACAGGCCTCAATCACAGGATGATTTCTAGTACCCAGTGCACAAACTCTTGAAGCCTTCTTGTCAGTAGAGAAGGAGACCTGAGAACTTACTTTGGCCTGCAAAGCTTTTTCAAAAGCAGGTTTATACAGAGCTGAGAATAACTCTATCCTTTCCCAAGAGTCTAAACTGTATTCTCATTCGGAAAACAAAAACGAAAAAATCAAGATCTTTCATCCAACTACAATTTCGATGACAATCCAGCTACAGAAATAGCATGCAAGTACCTTTCTGCTGAAAAACACAATGCTCCCACCATCCATGTGCCACCAGCACGAGCTCCCAGAAAAAGCTTTTAGGGCCATGGATCAAAAAGGATTTCAGAGAAAGAGGTATCGTGTTTACCCACTATCTGTCCTGCCACTTTATCCTCTTAAAGTTTTCCGTATTACACAGACGCAGAGAAGGACAAATTAATGGCTGATGAGACATGAGCACATTGCTGAATGGGTGATTGCATCCAGAAAAGCTAAACACAGCAGATGTGCAGTGCTTCAGATTTGGGGAAGAAGATAACACAGGACCAACAAACAAGCTCTAACAAGCCTGCTCTTTCTTACCTCTGCTCTTGAAAACCAGCAGGTGGTAGCTTGCAAATTAAGCAGTAGAGGAAAGAAAAAATAGTTTGGCAAAAATTACAGCAGTGTTTACAGAAGGAAGAAAGGAAGGGAATAAGCAAAATGTGCTGCCAGAAATATAGAAGTGCATGTATTCTAGGATGACAATAAAGGACTCAGTAAAGAGATCTCATAGCCAGTAACAAAACAAAACAACCTCCCCCCAAAAAGCCACAAGATACCAAGTGCTTTATATCAGTTGATAGGAAGTCTCCTGAGATACTCAGATTAAGCACAAGCTCCCTTCCTCTGCTTTTTTTAGTGCCTCCACAGGATAGTATTTATCTCAGAAATGAAATACTAAAATCATCTTAGGTGCAGAAACTGTGAAAGCAACCATGATAAGGCATCTTTACAGACACTGGAAGAAACAGCCACAGCAAAGCACTGGCTGCCTCAGCATCAAGTGATTAATCAGAGCAAGCTGTCACAAAGGAGATCTAACCTTTACTTATAGGGAACATTCCCTCCAAAGCACGTGCTAGTCCAAAGACAAAAATGTGAACTGTCCATGAATTTGAAACAGCAGACTATATGCAATGTATATATACTTATATATATTTGTATTTATATTTGAGAGCAGTATTTCAAACCACTGTTTCAAAGAAGGACAAGAACAAGTTGGCAAAGACAAGGAAGTTGGTGCACTCTTGAGGCTACTAAACTCTATGTCCTTCTCAACAGAAAAGTCTTGAAATTGAAAGGAATTCTGAAGAAAAACATTGGTAACAGTGCATTCCCAAAGCTCACTTGTAACTCAGTTGGAATTCTAATGGCTGTGTTCAGCACATGTCTTGCCCTTGTGCCTGCAGACACACAACCTTTCTGGGATGTAGGGCTGTGAGCAGTGTACAGGAGTACATGGGGTATCAAGTGATTTTAAAGAAGAGAACATTCTCTCATCGGAGAACATAATTCCTCTGTCTGTCTAATCTTTGAAAAGCTTTGAGGGACACTTTCTAATGCAAGAATCCACCAGGAAAAATCCATAGGGTATGCCAACAAAAGAAAGAAGAGTCATATTTACCCTTATCACCTCCTGACATTAAGCCCAATGTATGAGAGGGCTCAAGTCGTAACAAACACTCATGTTTCAACCTGTGTTCCTTCCACAGAAATACAAACAAAAGTCCACCCAGTTACATTTGAATAACAAAAGCATCTCCTCAGCCTCTCTTCAGAGTATTATTCACAGAACAGTGCAGCTTTTATAGGATGCCTGTTATTATGATCGAATCACAGCTCTGCAACAGTGGTGCTCTACAGCAATGCATCCTCACGGCCAGGACAAGCCACAGGATGCACGCCAGCAGGCTGGGACCTCTGGAAGTAGACACCAGGGAATGTGCTGGGTCCTACCTGGCTCCCCCACCACCAAGGACCAGGGCAATGGCATTTCCAGTCAGAACACGAGCCAGGCGAGAGAAGTCCGAGTGGCGGTCTGGGGGCTTCTGGAACACACGTTCATACATCTCTATCTGCAGGAGGAAGGAATGCAGTCATCATTCCGAAAACATGAACGTCTTACAGCCTTTGTTAACAACATACTGTTAGAACGTGGATAGCACCACTTCAAACAAAAAGAAGGGTTCATGAACTATACAAAAAGGGACAGTAATCAACTGCATCTCCCATGTTTTCACTTCAGTTGGAAGAATTTCATAGTAGTGCAGTATTTACTGTAATGATATTTCTCATTCTTGATCAAGGATTTAAAATTACTGAGAAACATGCAAAGCCAAGCAGATTTAAGAGAACGGCAGCAATAAACACTCGGTTGCAAATAAGAACACCACGTAATGACGTCACGTAATCCATTTTTCAAATGTAATCTGACAAGTAAAGTACTGCAGCTAAGAGACCAATCACCAAATTAGAGACCTTACCAGCTTTGGCAAGCTTCTTCTAGAAAACACTCTTCGTGGACAGTGGAGATGAAGATGAGCAGAACACCAGCTCCTCATATTGAGCCACTCCACAGTTCGGGATGGAAGAGGTCCATCCTCCTTATGGAGCAGAATCAGTTGCTTCTGGGCTCGGACCGCTGTGTTCTCCAGCATCCTCTCCAGCTAAAGGAAATGATATACACCAAAAGAATGGGGGTATCAGGCACATACTGCTCCATTACTGACTTAGTGAGATACTGTATTTTGGAATACACATATGCACGTGCAAATGCATGCCTGACACCTAATCTGAATGTGTAGATTGTTATGCACACAAGAACCTCAAACAAGATGGATTTAATCAACCGTGCTGATAGCTGTGAGCTTACGTGGCACAAAGAACTGAAATTGGACAAGGATTTAAATCTGAATGTAAAAAAAAGTGATTTTTACCTACAACACACACCATTAAAAGCACAGCACAGATGCGTGCTGTTCACACAGAATGAACTGCTTCTCAAGTCATACCTGAGCTGAAGAGCATTCAGTATGCTTTGTTTTTACATCCAATCAGGCACTCCTTTCTCCTTGCCTTTCTTACTTTTTGTTTTAGACATCTGATGGCGAGTTCCCATTACTGTGCTTCCTGCCTCCCCCACACTGACAAAGAACCAACACAAGACACAAAAGAAAGCTGCAGATGGTAACAGTCTCAGGCTCTTTGGAGGTCACACTCAGCACTTCACTATCTTAACAGTACTATTTTTCTTTCCCCAGTTCTTGTAGAACTTATGTGCCTGACCAACAAATTTAGCAAGAAAATATGAAAGATGAAAATAGGCAGTAGGGAAGGAAATGGCTTAGAGTCTGTAATGCAATACAACAGATTATTCATACAATGCAATTTACATATAGCTTTCCCTACACATACACCAGTAAACCAAAGAAGACTTTATCTGCCTATCTGGAGATCCTGAAGAGAAATTCTGGACAGAAAGCTGACTGCCATATCTCTTCAAAGCAACGTGGCTTTGATTTACCATTGACCAAAATTAATCTTTGGAACTTAGATGGAAATAACTTTATATAAAGCTTATCATTTCAGAAAACTCTGATTGAATTATTCTTCTGTTTATAATGAAATGCTCCCGAGAAATCCATTATTGATGGTTCACTGTGTTAAATCTCCAGAAATTCATTTATGTGAAAAACCTTTTTTTTCCACTCTTGACTGTTAACACCGCAGGTATCACAGAATTGTAGGGGTTGGAAAGGATCTCTAGAGATCATTGAGTCCAACCCCCAGAATGGGAAGAAGCTGTTTCTGCACCTCTCCAACAGTGGGCTCCTGGTCTCCCAGTCCTACTATCAGGATGCAGTCAGCCTGCCTGATGCAGCGTTGAGTCCATGGAGTAAGGGTGCTGTCTGCCTGGTACAGGACGATGCGGTGGATGTCCTCCTGCTGGCCCAGCCAGCTCGTCAGTCGGTACTCATGGAGACTGGGGACAGAGGAAACAAACTTTTCACACCACAGCTCCTCCCAGAGTGAGTCCTGCATGTCAAGCACAGCATCTGAAGAGCACCAGAACCTCGCACCTCTTGCTTGTTCAGTCTGTTTCTTAACATTCCCTCCCTGCCTTCATTTCCAGGCTCATGCATGTTGATTTCTCCACTATTTATACCATTCAATATCCACATAGAGAAAAGAGGATGCAGTGCTTCAGCAAGATTTCCACAACATCCCTAAAGAGCACACAGTGTCCCCTTGGGCTAATTCAGCTTGTCTAATTGCTCAAGTGAGAAAGTAACTATGGGGGAAAAAAGAAAACAGACAACCCACAGACAAATGCTCTTGAAACACTGTTGTCTCAGACACCTCGATCAGAAAGCATACAAGGCTTTATTCCCAAACACTGTGTATTTGCACAGTACCTTCCTGCACTCTTCCACATGTCATAGAGGTGGCACGTACCTATCCAGCGCAGCAGAACCCAGCCGCTGTTTGATGTTATCACTTGTGAGCAGCAAGGCAGGACCTGAAAGAACAGAGTTGTCATCTATGAACATCTGCCATTCAGCTCCTGACAAACTACTGGGAAAATGTAGCTATGTCACTATACCAACTGCAGCTGTTTCCTTTAAAGATCATGATGGATATGGGCATTGAGAGTTGCCACAGAAGAGATGGCATGAAGATTTTCACACATCTACAATAACATCCTCTTGTTTCCCACATTACCAGAGCTGTGTTCATGCATTGGCCCCAACTTACATTCTCTTTTATTGAGTTCTTCAATGTCATATAGAATGAAGTTTCTACTTCAGCTGTATTTTGATACCACAAACACAATATTTAGGGTATCACATACCTTCCAAACCACAGGAAACCCCAGGAATCTGGTTTCAAATAACAAAGCTGACTCACTGGCATATTGAAACACACAGATTTGTTCACCTGCAATGAAGCAGCTCCTCAGATGAAAACAGAAGCTCTCTAGTAGTGCGTCCTATTCAATGTGCCATACTCCCAACCCTCCAGTCTTTTTCTAAAGAGAAACCCAAATCCATTGGGTTGAGACTGATTCACACTACTTCTACTACAGCTAAACACATTCACACCTGGCAATAACACTATGCCCAAGATGAATTTCAAGTACACAAAAAAGATCAGCTTCTTACAGGCACTTTCATCTATTTTTTTTCTTTATTAGTGATTCTGTTTCATTGGTTGAAGTTGCAAAATAGGTGCTGCTAAGTATAAACAACAACAACAAAAAAGCAAACGTGAGAAAACAAAGGATTAACCTCATATTTCTCATATTGAGAAAGTCACACTTGCCAAATAAATTCACTTGGTATGAGTGTTCTCTTAATGTAAACCTTTCAATTGATAAAAGAACTGATATTTGTGTATGAAATAACACAGCACGTTATGATGTGTAGTTTCTCAAGGCAGTAATGAAGTCACATGGTGTAACATAGTTAGTAAAAATCAAGAAACCATGAGTGAACAAGATGCTGAAGTATCAGAATTCCACACTTAGATGCTCAAAAAGAAAGAAAAAAAGAGTACAAGTACAGTATTCAGAGCAGTTCATCCCAACTGTCAGCATCAATCTGTGTCCCTTGTAATGCTCAGTTCCTTCCTGCCCAGCTTCACTCTGATTTAACACAGCTTAGTGCTGGACCTGGAAAAAAACTGTTTTGGTTTTTAATCTTTCATTTCCAAACATCCAAATAACATTTGCTCTTTTTAAAAATACATAAGAATACACCACAGGTGGAGACCAAAGAGACAGGAAGCAAAAGCTAGTAGGAAAGCACAGAAGTCGGGCTGACTAGAGTTGAATTTCATTTCCACATCGTAAGGGAGAAAGAGCAGGCACATTTTGAAAAAGCATTCAACACCTGAGTTGTCATTTGTGCTCATTAACATGTCAAAGTTCTCAGCAAAACACAAGTGATATGTAGACCAGTTATTCTTCCAACATATGAGACCTAAAAAAGTTTATGATGGTGGTGAAAGTTTAGCAGGCAGAGACTAACAGGGATGTAAAATGAGCTGAGGAATGCAATAAAAATGTCCAGCCATAGACTGATGATAGGAAAGCAGCAAGTGCTACACCTTATATCTGCTGTGAAGCTCCCTGTGCCCATCTGCTGGGATCTCAGAGCATCAGAGATGATGAGCTCAGAGTCCACCACGCTGATCTGATGCAGCAAAGCACCTGCCCCAAGAGGACACATTAAACACAGACAATGCTCGAGTGGGGGCAACGCATATATGGAGCCTCGAGGAGGAATATTTCTTCAGAAATCACACCCAGGCACCTTCCTGCTGCATTTGGGACAGGGGCTGCCTGCACTCAGCCCATTACCCAACATGTGTATGAACATGCAGCAGGAGCCTGCCCCTGGAGGACAAGGGCACACAGACCATCATTCACAACCAGGACAGGACTCAGTGATGCCTCCAACTCAAACAGCTCTGTTTTGCTTCAGAAGCAGCAACCATCTGCTCTACAATTCCAATTTCTAGCAAGCTCCCAATTAGTCAACCATTAAATAACCCTCCAACAACTTGATCAAGAACACCAACATATGCGTTCTCAAGCACATAAAACAGTATGACCAAGTGTTATTTAGACTAAAGTGCTGAGAATAACCAAGTAATGAAAATGCTTCTCAAGTATACACCCTCCGCACAGCCATGCTGGTAGGCAGGAATGCCCCAGTCAGTGTGCTACAGCATCACTAGTGCATGTCACCAGGTGGTAACGTGATGCTCTCTCCAAACCTACAGCAGCCCCCAGGCAACTTATGTCTGCTCCTGGTGTAACAACAACGTCCCTCTATCCTCCACAGTCTTCTCTTTCAGAAGAATTAGACATAGCTCAAAGGTAATAGCACAGGAAAGGTGGTATGAGGTAATGTTAAATATTTATCCAGCCCAGTACTGTCTGACTGTGACCAACAACAGACTGCTGGGCAGGAGTATTAGAGCAAGGAAAGCTTAATGCCAATCTCCAAGCCTCCAGCAATTAGCAGCTCATAAATTGCCAAGCTAGAGGTGGTAACTTAAAAGTTCTCGAGAGACTTATCTTTCAGCATACTCAATGGGAGTCTGAAACCTGGCTCCTTCTGTGCTTCAGGTGAGAAAACAGCATGGCAGCAGTCTCACCCCCGGGCACCACCATCATGATTCATGAGAAACCTCACAGAGCATCTAAATTGGTACTCCAAAGTCATCCGTTTTCAGGACAAAATCACAACTCTGTGAAAGAGAAGTGAGAAGAACAAGGCACTGGCAAATACCAGAGGTCTGGCTCACTGCCTGAGACAACACTTCAGCAAGGCTTCCAGTCTCAAATTGGGACCCAGTAAGAAGACAAGCATTACGTAAAAGATGCAAACCTCTCCCCTGTTTTCTAAAGATAAGCATGGTACTCACTGTCATCATGTCATCCATATAGCAGCACTTCCCAAGACATTCTGGAGTGGCAACTTAGATGCCCTAGTTCTATATCTAATATAATCCTGAAATCACACACCTCAGTTGAATCAAATAGGAAGTACTAAAATAGGGAAACATGTGAAGGAAGTGATTGCTGATGCTTAGACAGGGTTGCAAACCCACCCCAGCCTGGATAAAACCACTGGTACATAAAGACACTGCCAAGGACAACAGGCACCGTGGAAGAAGTCCGATCACAGAAAACTTACTTGCCTGGACTTCACCAATCAGAACATTCACTGCACCTAAAGAAGTCTACAAAGTTGTGTGTCAAAGACAGTGACCTCAAAAAGGAGGCTGATCTCAGAGTCAGAAGACTTTGCCCAGCAAAGAGTATCAGCCTGTGCTGGTTCCAGGCACAATATTCATCTCAACACATTAGATACTTAACCTTTAAATCCAATTTGTGCATAAAAAAGGGACATTCTGGTAGAATAATGCATTTAAAGGTCCAATAAATTATTAGTAAAGTTACTTCAGCATGATTTCCAATGCATTAAACATAATTAGGAACTGAAAGAGAGCTTAGTTAAGGGCTAAAGGCAAGAGTAGAGAAGCATGTGCTGGATTTGAAACGGTCCTCTCTACTTCAGTCTGAAATTTTCTTATGACCACAGGGCTCCCACAGAAAGCCAGAATTTGCACACCCATGTGGTACCACGCAACTGCTCTCAGTTAGAAATGAAGAATTGTTAGGCAAATACATTCTTTATCAAACCTGAATGTTCTAGAAAAGCTTTTTTGACAAGAGCTGCTCTCTGTTCTACAAGAATTTAGAGGACAAAAAAGTCAAAGAAAGCCAAAGAACATTGACCAGAATTCACTGGCATGGTTGATCCAACTTGCAATTGTACACCAAAAAGACAAAACAAAGAACTTGCTCGCTTCATTTCACTCCCGTTCTGAAGTGGAAAATCCTATCCCTGCTCTTTGCAGGTTTTATAGTCTACATTCTCTTTCTCTGGAGACCTCCAGAGACCGAGGTTCAGAGAAAGGGCTTTGACATTGCAGCATGAAAGCAAACAGTGAGGAAGCAGCGAGCAGCCTCTGGTACACCATGCTCTGCAGTACTCCTTTGCCCTCTCCTCAATGCTCAGATCATCCCCTGCCCACAGCAGGGGCTGGAGCTCAATGATATTTCAGGTCCCTTCCAAATGAAGCCATTCTATGATTCTATGATCATGTTCTACAGTAATAACTTTCTCAAGATGAAGACAGGCTCACACTGACTTCTTGCCATCCAGGTAACAGTAACAGTAACCCTTGCTTTGACAGTTGGCGGGGCCAACAGGAAGGACACAGACACCAACCAAAGGGGTAAGCTTGTTTTACTGTCTGCTTTAAAACAAAACAAAAATAAGGCAGCGCCTAAACGCAAAAAAAACCACTTAATAGTAAAGAAAGTAAGCAAGGTAATGCATCTAATCATTACTGCATGATGCCATAGATAGTTATTAAGAAAGATACATCACCATCTGCTCCAATGCTTTACCACCACCCAGATCTGCAGCTGTTGGGGAGCCCTGGCTGCAGTGAGGACCTGGAGAACCTTATCCCAGCAACTGGGGATTCAAGCAAGAACCAGGGGAGCTGTGCTATGTATTCGGGTGTACCACAGGCCTCTTTGTCAAGACTGCCTGCCAGGCTCTCAGCAACATACTTCATCAGGTAACAAACCTTACAGCAAAGTTCCCCTGTGATCAAGAAAGATCACATTTGATCATTATCACTGCATAATAAGCATTGTAACAGAGCTTCTGTAGGTAACACCAAAATATACCTACTCATCCTACATGAGTAACTATGGATAAGCAGCACCTTATATGTGCAGTTAATACTATACATGTTAGATCTATTGTGAGGTTCATCCATAGATAACTCTGACTCAGGGCCTCTCAGGCCCCAGCATTTCAACCATCCAGCACTGAACAGAACTAACTATGGAAATGTGAACACCCTTCAGTATCGAATTAGGACACAATCACACCGTGTGGAGATGATATCTGAATTATGCTGTTTCCATTTTATGGGATCTCAAAGAATCCACAGATGGGTGGAAACAGCTGTGTGAAAATGACTGCGGGCACAGGGAACACTGAGTGTGCAGAACATAAATGCAGGATGGCCCTCATGCTAGCATGCTGTGGGGTGCTGAGCCCAGCCCAGACAGCTCATCACTTGGTCCCACTGCAAGTTTAAATCTTTAAACTCACATAATAGATTTAAGCAATCAAACCTATAAACTTATTGTGAATAACACAATATGCCTTATTTGTGAATTAATTTTTACATTATTTTTCCATTCTTGTAAAGATTAACTCATGCTGTTACTAACACTGATTCTCCCCAATTGAGATACTCTGTTATTACTATTAGACTCCTTTAACAAGATGAAAGTAGTCATAAAAAAAAGCTCAAAACCATTACTCAGATTTAGCTGTAACAAGCTCCAACTCATTGTGCTAACAGCCCTCTAATGTCAGTCCCGAGGAAGGAAAAGCATCCACTGATCTTATTTTGCACTTATTTTGCACCACTCAGCCCAGGATGAAGGTCAGCCTGCAGCAATGGCACAGTTCCCCCAAAAGTTACCAGTGTGACCATCTCCTGTGATGATAGCTCGTTATGGTTCTTGCAGTCACTTCAGAATTACTGCATATGTTCTGATTTCTGTCCTCTCTTCTCCAACCTGCAGCAAGGGCATCGCTACAGAATCCATCTAAATTAATATTACAGGAAAACCAAGGAATTTTATAAAAAATATATTAAGTAACTTGCAGTAGAAAACTAAAACCCAAGTGCTTTAGCATATACAAGTTCCTACACATCATGGCTACTCTGTATTCCTCTGGAACGTATTTCAAGGCCAGACCAATGAAACAACAGGGATCAAACCTTAAACATCTCAATTTACAGCTTACCAACAAGTTCCTTCCAAGAGAAAACAAGAGAATAAGTAACAAGCACTGATGAAAAGCAGTAAATATACACAGAGAAACCTCAAATTATCAGAATTAGGAACATATTCACTCAAGCTGACATTCCAAAGAGAAAGATCTTCAGTTAAGCCTTCTCAAGCACACTAAATAACACCTCTCATTTCATAATTTAAGTTTAACATCTAATCATAGCTCACTGCTAAGACCTAAGTGCTAATTCACCAGTTTGAAAGCTAGGAGCAGGTAAGCACTCACAAAGACACTGAGTTCCAGTTCAATAGCTGTTCTCTGAGGATCTAATCCAAATCTTTCCAGACAGAGTATTTGATTTCCTCCTGTGTCAGATGGATAGAGTTCTAATTGATCAGGTGCACAATCAAGAAAACCCAAAAGTAAATTCAGATTTTGCTTCACAGCACTGACTGAACTTGCTCAGCCCGTTTTGTCACACATCAGCACAGAACGCTCACACAACTCACAGCCTCAGCAGAAAGCACAGAAGCAATAGGAAAAAAAATATGAAAAAACACCGATAAAAAATAAAAATAAAATGCCGACTGTATTAAGAAAAGACCCTGAGAGCCATACAGTATACAAACACACAATAAACCATCAGCAGAAGGTTAACCACTGCTTCAAAGAGTTGCAGGCTGAATAAACACCAGGCTGACCCGACGAACAGGGGCTATCAAGACTAGAGAGCTTGGTCTACCAGCTGTGTTATGGACCATATGGCTAGCTGTGTTTTCACACAACACTTTCCTCTTCCCACTGCAGCCGTCTGCTCCATTTTGGCAAGAACTTCAGATGCCAAGGTTGTATACTATCTATAGCTGCCAAGTACTACACAGACATCAGTTTAGATGCAGGAAATAAAAATGAAGGGTTCACAAGAAAAGGCCAAGTGATCAAAACAGAACCCCTCGTTTGTTACATTCCAGTTGCTTTCAACTAGAACGGTTATTTTTATTTTAAATAGTCCTTTTACATACTTAATCTTGGTTTGTTTTATTTACAGGCTCCTAGTGATGTCGCCCATCAAAACAAGCTGGCAACAATCCATTAAAAGTACCCATTAGCAATACAGATATGGCTGAAATCTGTTTTGTTATGAACTTTTTTTTTTGAATTCCCGAAATAAAAGGAATCTTCAAACACCCACAAATTAGTACTCATTGTAGTGCAACAAATGCATACAAATTTGTATCTCAAAAGGTGAAGGAGCTCAAACTTCAACTGCATTTCCCTTTGCCTGTTCACCTAGAAGGTTTTTAAGGAGAATAGTAAGTGCTAATTCCCCTAAGTGCCAGATACCCTTAAGACCAAGAAAGGAAATAACCATTAAATAAATCAAAGTGGTTAGAGATCAAGCATTATATAACCTGTTCTTTTCAAAATACTGAGCTGTGAGACAGCAGTTTCAATTCAAAGAACTACAGGAGATTTATTCAAGATCTATGATAGCATTTAAGGATGAAAAAAGGATATTCAGGAAGCATCAAGCTGTAGTGGAGCATGAACTGAACTGTGAATTAGGTACATGGCCTTGTGAGAAACTGGAACTTGCACACCCAACTTCAACAATTGATACAGCAATTAATGAATCAATTGCAAACTGAAAACACAGAATCATAGAACTGCTCAGGATGGAAAAGACCTTCAAGATCACTGAGTCCAACCACAACCGAACCATACTGCCCTAACAACCCACTGCTAAATCACACCCCTGAGCACCACATCCAGACAGATTGTAAACACGTTCGGGGTTCGGGGATGTGACTCAACCACCTCCCTGGGGAGCCTATTCCAGTTCTTAACAGCCCATTCTATAAATGCCCTGCTCTCACTGCAATCACCTTTCAGGGATGTGAAGAGAGCAATAAGGTCTCCCCTCAGCCTCCTCTTCTGGAGACCAAACAGCCCCAGTTCCTTCAGTCACTCCTCATAGGCCATGTTCTCCCATATGACCACACTGCTGGCTCACATTCAGCCCACTGTTCATCAGCACACCGAGGTCCCTTTCCATCCCTCCCCAAGCTTGTAGGGTTTCCTGGGGTTGTTGTGACCAAAATGCATGACCTGACACTTGGCCCTACTGAAACTCATACTGTTTACCTTGACCCACTGATCCAGTCTATCCAGGTCCCACTGTGGTGCCTTTTTACCCTCCAGAAGATCAACACTCCCTCCCAGCTTGGTGTTATCCACGAACTTACTGAGGGTCCATTCAATCCCCTCATCAAGATAATTGATAAATCTGTTAAACAGGAGTGGCCACAGTACTGAGCCCCTGAAGAACACCACTCACAAGTGGCTGCCAACTGGATTCAACTCCACTGACCACAACTCTTCAGGTCCAGCCATCCAGCAGTGTTTCACCCAGCAGAGCATACACTAATCTAAACCATGGCCAGCCAGCTTCTGCATGAGGATGTTGTGAGGGACAGTGTCAAAGGCTTTACTGAAGTCCAGGTAGACCACATCAACAGCCTTAATTTCATCCATGAAGCTGGTCACCTTGTCATAGAACAATATCAAGTTTGTCAAGCAGGATCTACCATTCATAAACTAATGCTGACTGGGCTTGATCTCCTGGTAGACCTTTAATTGATCTGTGATGGCTCCTGAGATTATCCATTCCATAGCCTTCCCTGGCATCAGTGTGAGACTGATACATCTGCAGCTGCTGGGGGATCACCTTTCTGGCCCCTTTTGAGGATGGGTGTCACATCTGCCAGCCTCCAGCCCACCAGGCCATCCCTGGTTAGCCAGGACTGTTGAAGGATGATGGAGAGGAGTTTGGCAACCACATCTACCAACTCCCTCAGCACTCTAGGGTGTAATCCATCTGGTCCCATGGACTTGTGAATGTCCAGCTTTTGAAGCAAATCCAAAATTGTTTCCTCGTGGATTATGCAGGGCCTATTCTGTTCCCCATCCTATCTTCCAGCACAAGGAGCCAGGGAACTAGTAAAGACTGTGGCAAAGAAAGCATTAATTACCTCAGCCTTAACCTGATCCGTGATCACTGTGTTCCCCTCTGCATCCAACAAGGGATGGAGATTCTCCCTAGCCCTCCTCTTACTGTTGATGTATTTATAGAAATATTTACTGTTGTCTTTACCTTAGTGGCCAAGTTCAGTATGTGGTTTTGTGAGCACAAGACAGACAAGCTGGCAACAAACAGGATAACAAAAGTAAACCAGTGTAGGAAGGCATGATTTAGGACTGTTCAGAATTCCAGTGCTGACCTGGATGGATCTCCTGCACAAGCCTTCTCAATCTGGTCTTATGCTTGCCACTTCCTACCTACCTAGTAAAAGAAAACTGCATGTGAAATCTTTTGGGGAGATCAAGCTGAACAACTCATAAAGTCTGAAAGAAGCTCACACTTAAGAGAGGAAAAAACTGAACTCTCAAACAGGCACTGTGGGAGCAGGACAGCGTGCAGGCACTCATCTGCTGAAGTACCTGCAGTCTTAGGAGTGCTAAGGCAACAGTTCACACAGATCAGATAATATTTCTGAGTAATCGGAGGCCACTGTATTTTCCACTGTATGTTAGAAAACATAAGGATAGAAAAAGAGTGAGTCAGAAGCAGAAACAGATTAAGAAGGTCTCATCTGGAGCACTGCTATGTGGCTGTCCCTCCAAATGTAGCATGAATCCGCCTCTGATTGACAGATACCTGACTACACTTCTCCAGAAAGATAAGAGGCATTTATTTCCCATGATGCTGTAACACATAAACACTTCTTACCCACAGCACTGAGAGCATGCTTGAGCTCCAGAGTGAAAGCAGTAAGTGGCACATCTTCAGACACTGGCATAATTGCTACCGTGGAGAGATTGCTGGCAGGATTTCCGGCATCCCACTTGCTGCTCGAGCTGTGCAACCCAAAAGGACGGCCTATTGGAAAAGAAAAAAAACAAAATAGCAAACAGGAACGAGAAAGCTACACCATTTGTCATCCAGTCAAACGGTAAAGCTGGGTGTCAGGACAGAGAGTACAGCTTTCAGCTGGGAGGCAGTAAGGGAAGTACCACTGAATGGCTTCACCTAAGTTAAATGCAACATCCTCCACTTCACACAGAAGGAAAGATTCCACATTCGTGCACAACAGGAAAAAAAATGGATTTATGTTATTATCAGCAGATGACATAGCACATAGGTAAGAGCTGAGCAGAGTTAAAGGTATCTGAGTGATAGGAACAGGTAAAATGCAATGTCTGTCTACTTGAACTGCTAAGAAAAAGGCCCAAAGGCACTGATCCACCACACACAGCCACAACTTTGAGACGTCAGTTTATCTCTCAAGGGGAATTAGCTTAGATAGCAAACCCCAGTTTAGTTGTCAGTATCCAGACATAACCAAAATAAATACCCATTTCTTATGGTATTCCTGATCAAGGAAATAAATACATGTTTTCAATGAAGTTTCTATTAGGAGTCTTTACACCTATTTTCACTCCTCTCTAAGATGGAAAAATGTGGATCTTTATGGATAGGTGTGCATGAATATTAAAATAAAATATGGAACCTCTAAAACAGCTGCAAAGCGATTGTGGAAGCATCTCCAATACACTGCAGTAGACTGAGCCAACATAAAAAAAATGCTTTTCTCTGCCCCCAGTCTCTTTAACAAAGTTTGTGTTGCACTTAATAACAATCTTCCTGGATAGTTTAGTTGAGGAAAAGAATGATTGGTATGTTCTACAAACAGTTCTTTTCATTTTTATACTGTTTATTTCCACTACAACCTCTCTCAGACAATCTCACTTCGCTGCTAGCACCTGCCAACTCAACTGTTAAGTGCATAATAAAATCAATGTCAAAGTTAATATTTAGAAACCAGCTCATCTTATTTCACCCTGCAAAGCTCCAACATGTGCCATTCTTGAGATGGACATATGGAAACACATGATACACTGTAATTGATATGAAAACTCATTTAAAGTGCATTTGCAAGATCAATAGTACACTGTAGGACACAAAGAAATATCAGATAAACCTTTTTCAAATGTATTCAGCACTGGGGATATTCAAGTCTTTTAAAATAGCTCTCCACAGAACATTAAATAGTTTTTCTCTCTTTCAGGTGATCTTCAAGAAGGTATTTGTAGGTTCAAACAAGTTACATATCACTGCTCCATTCTTTCATCTCCATCGGCCCTTCTCTCCTCAGAACTTCAATGGCTGTTCTCTGATCCAGCTCCTATTATTGCCTACCACTAATTTTCCTTCCATCTCCTCCAGAGCACGTATTGTCCTATTTCCCAAGCAATGCAAACTCTGCCCTAGGTCTCAAAGGCATTTCAGCATACACAAGAGACTAAGAACAATTACTGCTAGAGATTTACACAAAACTGATGGTGTATAGAAAGCACTTAAACAGACGACTTGGAAATTCACTCCCCCAAAAGGCTTCAAAACCTGCAAGACAACTGCTTCATTTTCAATCACCTTGGAATATCATAAAAACTGCAATAAAGGAAATAGTATAGAATTTTTCTATTAAAACAATGAAAAAACTACAACAGCAAAGAATCCCATGGCACCATCAGCAGTTAACACATATTTGTTTCCTCTTAAAAGCTGCTTAAGAACAACCAACTACAGGAAACTTCCTCCTACTCACTTCAATTAGTAAATACACTTTGGTTTGCCTCTGCCACATACATAGAACATACCAACCAATGCATAATAAACCATTTGCTCTCAGACAATTCATTGGGATAATGCAAATACAGACATACTAAGTCAGTCAATATGCAGATGCCACTCAGCATGACTGTCAGATTCAAGTCTATCGTGGCAGTTCTTTCTAATGATCCCTTGGAGCTGTTCTTTCCAAGGAATTTCATGGATATTTCACTGCATGTATGCAGCAGTAGTTTTCCATCTCATTTGCAAATTGTTCCACTCCCATACGTATACAGCCACGTCCCCCACACCAAAAACTGCTGTATGTGTATATAACAAATTAAACATGCACTTGTGACAATCACCAGCAAAAATATTTCGGGACAAGTTCTCTTGTCAAGAATGCACTTTCTTCTTCTGAATTTAATGATGTAGTTCCAGTTCCAAGGAAGCACCAGAATGGATGGGAATAGTCCAGCAATGACTCTTACCTCCCTGCTGAAGGCTGCCAAGGATCTTCTCGCCCAGCAAGTGAATAAGTCTAGTCACAACCTAGCAATGGGAGACAAGAGAACAAAAAGAAACAAACATTGAGGCAGGGTATACCAAAAACAATGTGGTTAAAAGGACACTTCTGCGTTTTGAAAAATGCTCTCTCTAGCTGAACAGTAAGGAGGTACAGTTTTGTAGACCTTACTTCTTTCCTGACTATAATATATAGTGACTATTTGTCTTGTTTTACCTAGAAAAAAACAAAAACAAAACAGCCATTATTTAACTAACACTGGGAACAGAAAAAAAAAAATCCAATTAATTAGGGGAAATAAGTCAAACCCTGTTGTCAGCTCTGCTTTCTCTCTGCAGTGTGCTTGTATCCCAAAGTCACTCTGTGTATTCGGCGCCTGCTGTACACCTCCACCTTTACAAGCAGCTCAGGTATAGTGTGCACTACAGCTCCCCACACAGCCCTGCTTCCCCCTGGCCCTGTGTGTTAGTCGGTTCACAGCAAACAGTTTCAGACATCTTGCATTAAGAGGACAAATACACTCTTGAAGCACACAGTGTCAGAACAAAACACTTAGCAGGACGTTCCCCCACCATCCCCTCAAACCACGTTTGCATGGTCCTTTTGAGGGGACACTTTTCTTTCCCCCTCAGCCACTCTAAAATGTACTTTCTGCCTGTTCTCACAGCCACGCTCATCTTCGATGCTGATAATCGATACTTCCCAATAACTGCTATAGCAGAAGACTAATAATTACATTATCAATCAATGGCAGAGTTGAAAAATGTGTTGTTTATTCTGAAAGAACTCTGCACAAATGTTTTTCCAAATAAGAAACAAGATACTTAAGCACATTCAGAATCATCAGAGTAATCATTAGATATTCTCCCCCAGGCAAACAATTCAGTCTGATCTCCAGCAGGACATCAAAAAGCAAAACAAAAAGCAAAAGAGGAAGCCCACAGAAATAACAGAGTGCCTCCAAACTAACAGGCAGCAGCAAAAAGCAACCCCAGATCTCAGCCAAAGAGGCACTCTGCTCCCTGAGGAGATGGATTAAGTGCTGGGGCAGCTCAGCTTCCCATCTGAAGCTCTCCATGTATCCTATTTAAAAAGAGGTTGCCACAGAACGCAAGGCCTCGCAACGTGATGTGTGAGCACAGATTTTGGGAGCATCACCATCCCCATCTCTCTCACATCCACCTGCCAACCCACAGTACACACTGGGACTTCACTCCAGCAGTTTTGGAAGTATTATTTAACAACGCTTTACACTTCTGGACCGATTTAACATCAGAATATTAATCACGTTCTAAAACCAACTCCTGTATGTATAACTTTTTCCTCTTTACAGACAGCTAAGGAGAGCTCCAGTGAAGTTAAAGAAAATGTCCAAGGTTAATGACAGAACTAAGAATAGAACCTATTGGTCTCATTTTCCAGCCGGCTGCTTGTAGTACCAGGAAATATTATTTGTCTTGTTTGCAAAAGCAAGCCTTGCTGCCTTGGTGCGTATAGATATGGGAAAATTATTTCCCCGGTGACTTTGTAAGACAAGCAAATTGCTCACCATAACAGGATGAGTCACTCTGTCGCAGTCATGGCAACGTCGAAGGAACATCAATTTGAGATCGTAGCTAAGAACTGGCCTGAAATTTCCTTGGAGTTCTGTATTACCTACACTATACATTTTCTTTCACATAAAAAAAAAGGCAACGTTTTTCCTCAACAGAGGTTTGTTCATTGCTTTGAGGGAGAAGTCATTATAAATCACACTTCTTCATCAACAATAGATCCAAGCTTCAGTGACCGATCTAAAACCACTGCTCTGCAGAGCAGCCTAAGCAGAATTCAAAATCCACAGACCAAAAAAAAAAAAAGAAAAGAAAGACAAAGCCACCCATCCGTCAGGTGTCCCAGCAGCTCCAGGGATATAGGAGCAGGAGGGGAGCTGGAAGCATGATGGGCTGCTTTAGCTTTGGGAAGGGAGCAGAAGTTAGCCCCTGGGATAGGAAGGGATATTAGGGAAACATATTACTGCAAATGTGCCAGGGAACACCCAATGGGCGAAGGCACTGGCAGAAGGCCAGCTAACTGGGCACTGGCAGGCACCCCTGTGTTACCAATTCTGGAGCATTTGGAAGGAAAAACACTTGGATTTGGTAGCAAGGGGAAATTGAGGTGAGAAAGCAAGAACTCTGACAGTGCTGCTGGGAACCAGCTATGCAAAATGGTCTCATTCCCACTGCAGCCCCATTCCTGGGGCCAGGCAGCCTTTCTAGCAGAGATGTCTGGTGCCTTCAGTCCTGGACTGCAGTCTCTCCTAGCACCTCAAAGGCATGCCCTGCTCACACACACACAGCTGCAGCCCAATCTGCTGGCACAGAAGCACTCTGTTTGTATTTAAGGTTTGACTTTGGTTTTAAAAAAAAACATGCACTGCAAAAAAGGCAAATAGTTAGAGTGCAGATTTATCCAAGGACAACAGGAGGTTCCTAAATGAGGCTACAATCATTAATTGCCTGCAAAGTAAATGCAACTTTTCGACCCCTTAATACCGTGGAGAGAGGCAAGCACGGTTTAGTTTGTGAGGAAGTTGAATTTACCATTCCTCATGATTATAAACCATGCTTGCAGTGAGTAAATCCTGTTCACTTAATTGCAGTTAATCACTTGAGCCAATAATGAGTAGAGACTTCAATTAGGCACTTCTGTTCTAAGCCCAGGCACAGATAGGGCTACACAGATGAAATGACCATGCTGCAGATTGAGCTCATCCTTGCATACAGTATTGCCCTCCTAGTCACAATGCTACCATTTCAAGCTATAAAGTGACTCAAAGTTCACATTTGCCAGGCTTTGCCAACAACCTACAGTGTCACACACACCTATAGGGCCTCTCAGTGAGGCTCAGGGCTCCAGGGCCAAGGAGCTGCCCTGCACATTGCAGAGGGCCAGGTCAACAGCCAAAAAGAAGCAAACAAATTCACTCTCCAGAGCTTAAGCAAGAGACCAGAAGGAAGAAGGCTTATTTATGGGGATAGAATATAGAGAAATACTTAATTCAAAGGCCACTCAGGAGTCCAGGTGCATCAGTGCCATTGTCCAAAAGCCCTGAGATCTCTCCTCTTCCTGCAGACACTGCATATATAAATTCATAAAACATGTCCCACAACAGGGCACTCAGGTGAGACAGATTTTGCAAAGGAGAAAGCTTTTCTTCCCTCTCCTTACCTTACCTTCCCAGATTAACTCATCGGAACTCTTCCATGCAGGTTTAATAGGGAGTATTTCACAGAATCATTTCAGTTGGAAGGGATCTTTAAAGGCCATTTGATCCAACTCCCTGCAATGAACAGGGACACCAACAGCTCCATCAGTGCTCACAGACACACGTAGCCTGACCTTGGGTGTCTGCAGGGACATGGATTTCTTCCTCAAATGACATTAGAACTGCTCTCAACGCCACTTCACCATCTCCTAGCTTTCATCTTGCCACTTAGCCACCTCAGCTACCCAGAGATGTGCTTGCTGTTCCTGACACAACTCCATCCTGAGGAAGACCCACTCAGGTTAGCCCAGCAGCTCCCACTCCCTCGCACTGAACAGGAACTGCTTCTGCACTTGGTACAGGGGTTGTGGCAAGCCATTAATTTTCCCTCTGCTTAACTAACAATAAACTTTTCTGTAAAGACCTGCAGCCTCTGCATTGCAGGGCAGGGACTGAACTTCCCATCCCAAGGGGACCGTATTCTCTGGCCTTCAGGTGAGTCACTACAGCTTCCAAACAAATCTCTGTCAGCCATGGGGCCAGGCAGGATTCCAACACAGCATCTGCTAGCAACGGTGCTGGCTCCTCATCCACCTCAGGTGTGAGGTACTCTCCTGCTCTACCTGCTTCACACTAAGATAATTCCCACACTCGAATGGCTGCTGTTACCCTGCAGTGCCCCATTTCCTATAATTCCCTGAAATATTTCAGCCTGATGTCCACAGCTCCCTAAATCTTCCAGAGATAGTCTAGCTAAAGCTTTTCTTCCTATTCAACTGTGAAACTCTAGAGCTGCTTTACATTAAGCCCATCTGAATGTGACTTTAATGCAAACTCCGCTGTAAATAAGTGTCCATGGGAAAGTATTTTTTTTCTGTGAGCTGCAGATTGCTGGACAAATTGCCTGTTAATAGCAACCAATGGTGCCAAACATCTCTCTAGTCTCAGCTAACTATCTACTAAGCCAGTCTAGAAAAATTTCACCAAGATTTCACAAAATCTGCACCAATATCCCGTTTCTGAATTCATAGACTATTACAGCCACAGCTAATTGATTTAAAGGCACTGAACAGTAGTACAAATTCACCTTGGTTAGGAGAAATGTGCGTTGTGGTTTAACCCAGCAGGCAGCTCAGCACAACACAGCTCACTGCCCATACAGAATCAGAAAAGGACAAAGCCCATAGATTAAGCTGCTATAATAAGCACAAGGCAGTTACCACCTGCTGACTCACTCCCTGACAGTCCCTGAGCAGCAGCAGCTCCCCCAGTTTTACTGCTGAGCATGACACCAAAAGGTCTGGGACATCCCCTTGGGCTGCCTGGGTCAGCTGTCCTGGTTCTGTCCCCTCCCAGCCCCTTGTGCACCCCCAGGACTCTGTGAGAAGCCACTTTCAAGGCAAAACAATAATTCAGTATCCTGGGTAATGATGAACAAGTGTGCTTTGTTGAATCTGACCAGCTTGGGCTTTCTATAATGGGGGACACATCCCTTCACTGGAACCTCCTGCCTCTCCTACCTCCACCTCTCCTTCCTGAGGGTGGGGAAGGAGGAGGGGTGGGTTGGAGCATCATAAAGCACATTGCTCCTGGTAGCCCCGTAGATTGAGTTAAAATCTTCCACTACTTACTAGTATTTTGTTTTGTGATTGCTGAAAAGCTTTAACAAAAATCTAAACTAGGGATCAGATTTAACTGTATGTTGTTTTGTACACTTAAGACACAAAAAACCTCTTCAAGAAAGCCAAGAGATGGTCCTATCTCTTGTCAGTGGTGTCTTCTTGTCTGCCTGCAGGCTTCTGCTTTAGGAAGCCAGCCTTGGCTGAGGCAGCCAGTCTGATGCACAGCTTGGATCCCATACAAGCAACTGCTACAGAGCCCTACAAATCTGAGGGTGGTTTCCCTTCCAAGTCTATTCTGATCCTCTCCAGTGGATCCTCTAGCACCATCCACACCCAAAAGAACAGTGTTCTTGCAGTGAATAAAATTGCTCACAGCAGAGCGATGTATTTTCATCTGACTTTGAAGTTGAGACATATATATAAAGTATATTTAAGTTAAACCTTCAAAACAGGCAACTGACAGACCACTTTTAGCTTAAATGTTAAATAACAATTTATTGGCACCTTCAGAGCATGGTATTATAGACCTGCACATACATCTGATTTAGTTAAAGGACAAGCAAATGGGTTCTCTACCACAGAGACTCAACATGAATAAGCTACTGTGGAAAACAGGGCTGCCAAGGGTTTTCTATTCTACAAAGTAAGTACAATTGGGGTAAAATAGTAATAATAGCCATTTTAACTACACAAACTCACACAATGGCAGTTCTGTTTCTATAGAGCTCATTCCAGGACTGGAGATTATTTGCTACCCACCTTCTGAAGGCTTTTTGGGGAGGGAGCACAAGGGAGGAAGAGAGGCAAATCAGCTCATCAGCTTCATAAAACCACGGCATCATTGAAGCTTGCTCTCTCCCACATCAGTTAGCCTACAAAGCACTCCGTGTGTCACAGAACCAGGGAGCTCAGCAGGGGGGTTCAGATTAAAACTTGCGTGGCTCAAGAACCGCAGTGACAAAGCAAATCCTAAATGCTCACTCGCAACCATTCCTGGCCCCTTTACAAATGCCACCAAAGCACACAGAGGAACTGAAGCTCGATCCTGGGGTTGTTGAAGCTCCTAATGCCTGTGATCAATCATGTCTTGAAGAAAAATGTCAGCCTCACATCAGTGCCATGACTAAGCACGCACTCCTGCCTGCCTCACCTCGGGGAGCTGCAGTCAGCGACTACGCTTCCACTGAATGCTTCTCTTTGCTCTTTTTCACATCCGCTTCTCCCACTGTCAAGGAAAACTTATTTTAATGGGCCAGGAAAAAAAATAACAAGGAAAAATCCAGAAGCGTGGCCTCTCCTGACCCATCCCATAGTGCTACATCAAGCTTGAATAACACGATGCGCAATATCCACAGTGCTGGGGGGAAGCGCTTTGAAAGGAGTGCACGTTACTGAGCTCACTTTGTAAGGCAGATAACTCTAGGGAAAGTTCCAAAAAGCCCTGGTTAAAATAGGCATACAGACACAGCAAACCTCACTGCTAAAGATGGATGATGAGTTCTGAATTTATTTAAATCCCGAGGGCAGACTTTGAGAATTAAAAGATGCAGAAAAACTCTGCGATTTCTCAGGCACGTTAGGAGCACACAGAAGGATGTCTCACAGTTCACTTCTCCACGGCACCAAAGCAATTTCACAACACAACTTCCATCAGCGATGGCAGGTCGAAATTTCAAGTTAGAGTTATGAAAAGATAAAATAAAAATCTCAGCTCACTAGAGGCAAAGACGAACTATGAAACGCGATCCAAGTTGTGCACTGATGTTAGAATATCTCTAATCTGTTAACAAATTCTGTGCTCTTGCCACTGATTCAGAACTGCTTCATGGTGCCAAAATTCGTGAGCTTACTCTCCGTCCTACTTTTCAGAAGCTAAAGCAGTGATGGAAATAGAAAGAATCAATTCCATTTCACTCCTGCAACTCTGTATAGCCTCAAGTAGCACCAGAAGCAAGCTCCTAGGCTGTCAGAGGAGCAAATGCTCCAGCTGGCTGAGTGCCCCCGGGACTGTGCTGGGGAGCTGTGGCTGCAGATGTGAGTCCTGAGGAGTCCAAGGAGATGTTCTGCACTGTGGACCCCCTTCAGTGGGGAGCATTCAGGGTGACCTATCCAGAGCAACTCAAGGTTGGGATGCTGTCCTAAGGAGCTAGATTTGATTCTATGTATACTGAGCAGGATCTAGAAATCAACATCTGGCACTCCGGGCATGTATTCAGAAAATCTGGCTGTTACTGGCAGAGATGGGTGAGAATCCCCATGCTCACCCATCTGCTTCATCCCCCAGAATAACAGCAGCTAGAGCAGGTCACAAAGACCCCTGCAATTCGATGTCCTGTCCGAAATAGGACCAAAGCAGATATATGGAAAAGAAGACAAAGAAGAAAGCAAACAGATGGTGCACCCCTGAGCATCAGCTGTGCAGCACAGCTCAAGGAATGTGAATTGCTGTAAGGATGAACAGAGTGTGATTTTGCTCATTTCTCATTGCTGATTAGAACAAGAATAACTCATGTTTACAATTCTCTCACATATCAGGTAGATTTTCTGACCTGGAAGTCCGGGACGGGGTGCATAATGCACCCCCTGTGATTCAAGCAGAGACGGTCAGAGATCTTCTCCTCCATCTGAACTGCCACAAGTCCATGGGGCCAGATGGGATCCACCCAAGGGTGCTGAGGGAGCTAGCAGAGGTGATTGCCGAGCCACTTTCTGCCATCTATCAGCATTCCTGGTTATCTGGAGAGGTCCCACAAGATTGGAGGCTTGCCGATGTGACTCCCATCTTCAAGAAAGGCCGTAAGGAAGACCCGGGGAACTACAGGCCTGTCAGCCTGACCTCGGTATCAGGGAAAGTTATGGAACAGATGATATTGAGGGAGATCACACGACACGTGCATGGCAATAAAGGGATCAGACCCAGCCAGCACGGGTTCACCAGGGGCAGGTCGTGCTTGTCCAACCTCATCTCCTTCTATGACTGGGTGACCAGACAGGTAGATGAGGGAAAGGCTGTTGATGTAGTCTACCTGGACTTCAGCAAGGCCTTTGACACGGTCTCCCACAGTATTCTCCTAAGGAAACTGGCAGCCCGTGGTGTGGACAGGTTCACTCTTCTCTGGGTGGAGAACTGGCTGGAGGGCCGTGCCCAGAGGGTAGTGGTTAATGGAGTTAAGTCCAGCTGGCGTCCTGTAACGAGTGGTGTCCCCCAAGGGTCAGTTTTGGGGCCCATCTTGTTTAATATCTTTATTGATGACCTAGATGAGGGAATTGAGTGTACCCTCAGTAAGTTTGCAGATGACACAAAGCTGGGAGGATGTGTCAAACTGCCTGAGGGTAGGGAGGCCCTTCAGAGGGATTTGGATAGGCTGAACAGCTGGGCTGAGCTAAATGGGATGAGGTTCAATAAGACCAAGTGCCGGGTCCTGCACTTTGGCCACAATAACCCCATGCAATGCTATAGGCTTGGGGCAGAATGGCTTGAAGAATGTAGAGAGGAAAAGGACCTGGGGGTGTTGGTTGATGCTCGGCTCAACATGAGCCGGCAGTGTGCACAGGTGGCTAAGAAGGCCAACAGCATCCTGGCCTGTATTAGAAATAGTGTAGCCAGCAGGAGCAGGGAGGTGATCATCCCCCTGTACTCAGCTCTGGTGCGGCCGCACCTCGAGTACTGTGTTCAGTTTTGGGCCCCTCACTACAAGAAGGACATTGAGGCCCTGGAGCGTGTTCAGAGAAGGGCAACAAAACTGGTGAGGGGCCTGGAGCACAAGTCTTATGAGGAGCGGCTGAGGGAGCTGGGATTGTTTAGTCTGGAGAAGAGGAGGCTCAGAGGAGACCTTATAGCACTCTACCACTTCCTGAAGGGGGGTTGTGGTGAGGAGGGGGTAGGCCTCTTCTCCCTGATAAGTAATGACAGGACGAGAGGGAATGGCCACAAGTTGCGCCAGGGAAGATTTAGATTAGACCTCAGGAAGCATTTCTTTTCTGAAAGAGTGGTCAGGCACTGGAATGGCCTGCCTAGGGAGGTGGTTGAGGCACCATCCCTAGCGCTGTTCAAGAAGCGTTTAGATGAGGTGCTTAAGGACTTAATTTAGTAGTTGGGTAGAGATAGTGATAGGAGGATGGTTGGACTAGATGATCTTATAGGTCCCTTCCAACCTTATGAACTTATGAACTTATGAACTTATGAACTTTTTCTACTAATGTATTCAAGAGTTGGATTGCCTGGTGGATCAGCAACAAACATCAGGACTGGCAAAAAATGTGCAGGATTAAGGCTCTCCTCTATTGGAATTAAAAGGATCTTCACCCTTCACATGAAGCAAAGCTGAAGGGGAACTTGATTGAAAGGGTAATTCTGTCTCTGAAACTGCACCATTCTGGGCTGTTCTGTCCCTTTAGGCTCCACGGAGGAACACCAAAACAAGAGCAGTTCTGCTGTGGGACTCCTCTGAACCACAAGCATTCAGCTCAGCTCAGGGAATAAGCACCAATGGTTGATCACTGTTACCCCAAACACAATCAGGTGTGCAGAACCTCCTCACTCAGTCAGAGATACAGATGTTTGACAGAGGCACAGTCTGTTTTGATTTGTTTTTGTTTTCCCCCCCCTATACAAGAGAACTAAGAGGGAGATCCTCCATCACGCTGCAGAATCGTACTCTAGTTATTGCTGTCTAGTCAGGTATTCCCAAACGACTGCACCCGCTATCCCTTCATTGCTGTATTCCTGCTGGGTGCACAGGGAGGACATCATACATCCTGCATAGAAATCCTTCTACCAGAGCAACAGGAGGGAACACCACACAGAGTTCACCCGGCTCATCCCTCCGCTCAGCACTGAGCACCACCTCAAACACAATGATTTTTTTAAGAGGTTATCCAAACAAGTAACAATCTTTTAGCCTTTCTAGGGAGTAGATGCAGACTTTTATCAATATCCAGCTGCTGCAATTTCTGTACACTACCATTTGCTCTGTCTTGATATGGTGAGTAACTCATGCCCTTTCTATCAGAAGATGACTTTATACACTTGAAAATAGCTATCATTTCTTCCATTAACCTTTCAGTCTTTCTGCCTTTAGAGGTTAATGTTTCCAAACACCAGCCAACCATATTTTGATCCCTTAGCCTCTCATCACTTGGTCTGCCTCTTCCTTCCAGTGTGCTGCCACAGGCTGATATTGAAGCTTTCCCAATAGCAGGAAGAATGCAAGGATTTCTCCCCTTTCAATAACAGAGTTATATTCCACTGCAGCATGGCATTGTTAAGGCATGTTCAGCTTTCGATCTCTATTATCCCCATGGTTGGGCTTGATAATCTTGAAGGTCTTTTCCCACCTGAGCAATGCTATGATCCCTGGATTCTTTTTCTAGGAAACTGCTGCCCAGAACCTGCCCTGAAGGCAATGGACTCGTTCCTATCTCAGAGACTTCTCTCATTACATTCCCTGAACTTCACTGTTGCCTTTGTACTTCCCAGCAGATTTCAAGATTTCTAGCCAATTATTTTCCTCTGTCACTTGAATTCTCCCTCACTTCCACCCTTCCTCTCTTTTGTCTAATGGATCTAGCAGGCAAAAGCAGAAGACACAAGAACTCTGAGATCATATAAACATTTTATCTTAGTTTCTTAAGACAGTCCAAAGGCAACAAATCTCCTTATGTTCCTCTAATTCTAATGCTTGTTCAAAAATCACCCTATACAGGTGACACTATACCCTATACAGGTATAACTCACAATTTTGACACTAGTTTAATGTTAATATTGGAACTCAGGGATCTCAAACAGCAGCAGCAAATAATGTATTTTACTAACACCTTCTTTTGAGAGACAACTTTTCCATTTGTTCTATTACAAATAAGTAGCTAAACCATATGCATGTCTAAGACCCTCCAAAACTCAGTCCTAAAAAGGTTAGGAATTTGTGGCTGGTAGAATGTATTAGGAATTCGTGGCTGACAGAACGGATTCTTTAGATATGGGAGGATTATTTGAATTCTATTACAAATAAATGCTTGAATAGCACTATAAATGCAGCACTCTAGTTCAGCTTCAGCTGCAAACTGGAAAGATTCAAAGCCCTACAGAGTACCATCCGGGGAGTGAAATTCTGCCCTTTGATAGAACAAGAAAAGGAAAGAGTGGAAAGAGTAAAGACACAGAAAATTATTCTTGTCCATGATGAAAATGCAGAATCAGAACCCAGCCTTTGTGCAGCTCAGCAATGAAGATATTACAGAATGTTAAATGTTTATTGCTAGCCAGTAATTCACTATTTAAATGTCTATGGATAACATTTAAAATCACCGACTACGTAAAGAGAAAGGTGGTTTGAAATTCCAGCTGGCTCACTTCCTCATCTCCTGTTCAGTCAGCAAGGAGAAAGGGCAACTCAACCAGCATGCTATGCTATCTCTGCCCAGTTTGTAGCTCATTATGTACAAGAAGTCATCTATTGCTACCAGTTTATAAACACAGGCAACAGATCTGTTAAGCTGACAGACAAGAATAGAATCAGCAGACTACAGATTCAGGGACCCAGCAGTGACTTAGTACCTGACAAATCCAAAAACGTTTCAGTAAAAATTATGCTCACATGGAAATCAGGAAGAGTCTGAACACTCACTGCAATGATGAAACTGTGCAGCATTAACTCAGACAAAAACACTAAGCTTCTGTAATGTGGGAATGCACGAATACAGACTTTCTATTTCACAATTAAAAAAAATTCTCTCCAAAATGTTATTATGGCCTTAGAAACACAGAAGAATATGAATAGTTTAATCAGGCTTGTCACTTTTGAAGCTTTTTAAGAAACCTGGTAAAATAACCACGTCTTAAAGAGAGGACAAAGAATAATCAGAAATAAGTTGAAGTAACAGCATTAAAGAACTGTCTTTAAGGCTAGTTAAATGATTTAGTGCTTAATGCCCGTGATGCACTTAAGGACAAAAACAATTAAATTTTAAGTCCGTCACTCTTAGATTTGCACAAGAGAGGTATAATGTCAAGTGAATTAAAGAAGATGAATGATTTGATGGATTCAAGGGAGCAATCAGTCCTCAGGACATAAAGAGATGGTGGCAGTTGCAGAATGAGGATGGATGGCACAGAAAGGGAGGAAGAAGAAAACCAGCTCCCAAGTATCAATGCTCTGGAAATAAAAGTGCGTATAATCAAGGCTTGACTTTGAGTCCTAGTGAGCAGGACAAATGAATAATATTATAAAGTGATTTTAAAAATCATACTGCCATTAATTATTAATACCACCAAGTGATTTCCAGTTTAAATGCAGGACATGCATACATAGTAATGGGAACTTTTTCCAGATACATAGAAGATAAAGGGAGAGAAGATGGTGAAAGTCTGGAATAGATCAGATCAGATCAAGACGGAGAACAAAACGTTTTCTGAGAACACACCAATCACGCAAAAAAATCAGAGGACTCTGTGCTAATGGAGAGTTTTAGCTCCCAAAATATCACTTGATGAAGACAGAAAATAGTTGTAATTTTCCTACCTGGGGGAATTTGCGTTTGATGGATGTCAGGGCTCCCTCTGGGAGTTTGGCAAGTTCTGAGTCTCTGACGGCATGAACTGTTGTGGCTCTAGGCTGACGGGTTAGTGCCTCTACCTGAAAGAGAACAGAGCCAAAACATTACAGGTACTGTAATAATGTATTGTGAAAGTAGCATTTCAGGGTGAAGAAACCAATCAACTCCAAAAAAATAGGGCTGTCACACTTTTTGGTCACCTACACTGAAAACAGAACATCACTTCCCCCCTGTCCCCCAGGAGCCCTTACAGAGGTATCTTCCTGAAGGCACATCCATCTGCAGCATGTGGCAATAACTGTTCAATCCAAACCTCACAGACGGATGCTCTGCTGTCCTGCACTCTCATAGCAATGTAAGTTACATCTTTTAGGTGCATCTTTTAATCCTTCATTTTTAATTGCAAGAAAGCTATCTGAGAGAAAGAGGAAAACCCACTTCCCTACAGCTTTTTCTTTCTTTGTTCATCCTCCCGTCACTGAACACCACCCTGAAGTAGATTTGTTTTAGTCTCAGAAGCTGAAAAGCAGCAAACTTAAAGTAAGAGTTCCTAAAAAAGGGAAGAGGAGCAAACCTGCACATTTTGGCAGAGGGGAGCTTTGTTTTCCCCAGGAACATGCACGGTATCTGCACTTCTTCAGCATAAAAACACGTTACAGTATGCAGCATCTGAATACAGTGTCTGATCACTTAATTTAGAAGGAGTTAATTTATGAGAATAGAAGTTTAAATAAAACTATGGTGCTATGAAAATTAGCATTGAGATATTCTCCTTTGCGGGGAAGAAGTGACACAGTATAAGTGAGGAACGGGTTGTGAAGCCCTGCTCTGCAAAATGCAGCTGCTTGCTGAATCCCTGCTGCACCATCTGCGGAGCCCCAAACCCAGCACCAGCCCCTGTGCTGTTCTGAAATGCAGAAATCAAATTCCCTGGTGAAATATTTTCACGTGCCTAATGAGATCGCCCGCTAGGCGAGATGGCGTCACTCAGCTCAGGCGTGAGCTACAGCATTTAATTGCTTAGTAACAGCCCAGTGCACTTTTTCAAGTTCTAGCACTGGGCCGTGTTTACTGGGTATAAAATCCATACATGGTGCCTTCTGAAAAAAAGAAAATAGTGGCTGCTGTACTAGCTGTAATTACTGAGATGAACACAAAAACAAAATCCGCACCCTGGCTGCAATTCGTGGGCTCTCGGAAGAAAAACAAGCACCAGCTCCCATTGTAAGCTCCCAGCAGAAACAGGAGAAAATAACATATCAGCTGATAACTGCTTTTGACAGATTTTGTTGCATAGCTTATGTTTACAGGAACCCCCAACAAAGTAATGCCTCCCGTACAGAACCAGCACTCACACACAGTTACCGTGGGGGGATTATCCGCGGTGCGCTGGCTGAGCTGTGCCAGACGTACTTCTGCCCACAGTACAAGCAGATTAATTTAAAACATGCAGCTCTGTGACCCCACTCACAACAAGAATGCATTCTTGGAAGACTGCATGTGTGCAAAATGGGCAGTGTGGACGGCCACAACACTTGCATTTAGTCCAGAGAGCTGAGACCAGCCTGTTTGCATCACGAATTCTTTCAAATAGCCAGGTCAGCAGAGCTTAATTCAACAACAGTTGCACCGTGCGTGAACAACCACACAAGCAAATGTGAGTTAACTCCATTTTGCAAGATCTGGCCTGCGGTTTTGGTTCAGTGCCAGGGGTGCTTTGTCATGTAATGACATTTGAAACCAATTCCGCAGACCACAGGTGAGGTCATGCCACCCCTGCCCACCCACAAGTCCCCCTGAGGTTACCCTGAAGGTTGTGCACTACTTTCTCTTCAGCTCTGCCCCCTCCTACCAGCTTTTAACCTCAGGATTTTGGATCTGCCATTAAGCTTCCTCGTTCTGAAGGCAGATTAAGGATTTCAATCACTAAAATAAAACCCTTTCTTCTCAACCAGTCATCGGCAGACTGAATTCTGTTTATTTAAAGAGAAACACTCCCAGCACATACCACCCTTTTCCACTCTTCCCGTTATATGTGAGTGCATGAAATTAACTGTGCCCCCAGCAGCTCACAAGTCTTTCAGAAGATAAGATTTCTGAAAAGGTGACTACATTTCAAAACAAAGCCTCAGGGATTTTTTTTTTCTCCAAATCGTGACTTTTTGTGTTTCAATTGAATGATGTCTCCATGGGGAGAACAAAAGAGAGAGGGAGACCTTCTTCCAACCTCCTCTGCTGGGATCTGCTCAGGTCTGCACAGCAAGAGGCATTCACAGAACCACTGCATTATCTCAGCAGTGTGTGGTGATAGGATGAGGGGAAATGGCCACAAACTGGAGCATGGGAAGTTGTGCACCAATGTGTGTGGGAACTTCTTCCCAGTGCAGTGATGGAGCACTGGAGCTGCACACAGAGGTGGTGGGGTCTCTTTCTCTGGAGACTTTCAGGACCCACCTGGACACCGAGCTGTGCACCCTGGGCTGGGAGCTGCTTTGGCAGGGTCTGGACTCAGTGCTCTCTGGAGGTCCTTTCCAACCCCTACAGCAGTTCCCAGCTGTCTACAGAGAATGGATCTTGTGCTGCTCTTGCGTATACATATTATACAGATCTTGCCAGCAGCTTGGCTGTTCTCATGCAATTACACTCTACTATTGTAGCTCAGAAAATACCTGGGCTCCGGACACTGTACACCAAGAAATTCAAGTTTTGCTTTGTCCTTGGATCTCTATTCCCATTAGTTTAGGAAAACTATTCATATAATGCCTCCTCTTTGCTGGAAGTTTCCATTCAACACCCAGACCTCCTGGAGGACTGCTCTCCACCTTTGCTACTTTCTCGCTTCCCTCTTCACACCCTGTGCTCACAACACCTGCGTTGCACCAGTTCTACATTTTCTGCTCTTAGGACACTGCCAAACAGAACAGGCATTGGTTCTCCTCACCCTTTCCAGGGTCAGAAAGGCATTCTGTCATAGCTCTCTCCTGTCAATCACGCTTTTCTTCTTTATATTTATTATTCTTAATGAACTGATTGAGATGTTGCTTATTCAGAGGTGTGGGGCTTTTGGGGTTGGGTTTGTTGGTGGGTTTTTTTGCTAGTTTTTCTCCAAAAAACAAGCTTCAGATCATTTCAACTTCAAGCCACATTCAAATTAATTTGGCTCCTCTGTCCAGGAGAACATTTTCAGCAAACTTCCTTATGTTTCAGATTTGTAGGTAGTACAAAGCTTAGTGAACTAGCTTGAACATGAATAAGGATTAAATCCACCTGCAATTACAGCAGGTCAACCCCTAAGATTATTCCTTGGTTACATAAAGACAGGGAGGAAATAGTACAATTTTAGACACGTAAGTAGGTACATCTATCACCCTGGGCTCCTTCTGAGCCTCTTCCCAGACTGCCATAACCATAATCATCATTTATCCCTTCCAGGACACAACACAGCTATAATATTTGTTCCACCATAAGAAAGTACTGGTGGCCCTTTCCCATTTCTTTTCAAATTCGAGTGAACACGGTATGTTTTGCTAGAAGCAAACAGTACTTCTATTGGTTCTTCTCCCAAAGCATCTGCCCCCTGTCCTCAGTGACAATGGCAAGCTCTGCCCTTCACTGGTGTTTTACTTTGGTAAAAAGCACTTTTGGTGCTTTACTTTACCACGCCATTTTTTATTCACTCCTCTCTCCCTCAAACGATCCTCCAGTGCCCATGGAGCTCCCTTAAGGTTGCAGCCACCACCTCTCTGCTCTGGCTCTTCTCTCTGCCACCTTATTATCTGATGCTGTAAGCTCAGCAAAGCCACACTGCAGTGCTGTTTCTGCTCTGCAAGCAGCCGGGCTGCCTTGTGTCAGCAGCCACACTGCAGCACCACGTCCCGTGCCTGCTTCTCCCAGATCTGCCCTGTGGCTCCTCATGTATGGTAAATACCCATGCTTCCTCTCTTCTACCCTCACCACATCCTCAGAAGCCTGTCTGTGCAACACTGCCTTTATTCCACCTCCTCTAAGAGATGCAAGAAGCGATGCTTTAAGTGTTATTAATAATTTGCATCGAGGAGCACACGGAAATTGAGTGTTACTCTGTGGTCCTTGTAACTGATCACACATTTCACACACAAGGTGGTCACTCCTTCACTGCTGCAGTTCTGTTGTTGCTACCACTAAGAAAAAGAATAAAAATCCCACAGACGGACTTATGCTCTTTTTACTGCTTCTTCCAGTTAATTCTGACAGGCTCTTTTTTCATCTTCTCTTAATTCAGCATTAAATAGCGATAAAAACACATATGATGCATCACGTACAATGCCAATGATTCACAACCTTGGCTTACAAGCTTTTACAAACAGAAAGTGTTATAAATCCTTTAAAACAAGGAAAGAAAGCCATTTATATTCTCACGACCTCTTCTGACTCCACTTTCAGCAGTCATCCCTGACAGTTCCTCCAGCTCTCTCCAAATTACACAGTTGGAAAGTAACATCCAGCAAGCACCCTGTCTGCTGTAAGCTGGTCTAATTACTCCAAATTCCTTTTTGAGCCACATCCAACAAAACACTCAACATTTGCTTAACTTCAGCATATGCAGCCTACTACAGTAGAGAACGTGCTTCAGCAGGGGTTGGACTCAGTGATCTCCAGAGGTCCCTTCCAACCCCTCTGTTTTTGTGATTCTGGGTGAATAGCCATAAGCACCTGAGATACATCAAAGGAAAACCTGACCCAAACCAGGGCTCCTTCAGGTTAGCCTGTCTTCAACCAGCAGTAAATTCATGTGTTCTTTTGACTCTTCCATGGCCTTTCCATCCATGTGTGCAACACACTGCTTTCAGCTTCTTCTCTTTTATAGCTGTTATTTCACCCCAATAATCTTTCATTCTCCTATATATCATATTTATTTGTCTCATACCCATCCTTCTCTTGCTGTAAGCTCACGGAAGGCAGTCATCTTTGCACAGCACAAAGCTCAGCCACGCGCCTCCAGCACGACATGAAGTCCAGGTGTAGGAGGACCCTGAGAAGGACTGAACCCTGGGATTTCAGTTAACTTAAAATCATCTTCCACATTTCCCCTCGTGACAGCCCCAAATGCTGCATGCCCATTAGCCTGGTGGTTGCATGCTTTAATGTTTTCTTGCTCACTCAATATGCTTTGGCAAGAATTAGCAGCCCAGAAACAAGCACACCTGGGAGTAGCAGCACCTAAAGAAAAAGGGGATGCCACAGGACACCAGGAGACACAGGGATGAAATACACCACCCGAGGAAGCGTAGATGCACCAGCGGAGATCTAAGATGAAATGTCAACACTGACATCTGCTGATAGTTTAGGAGGCTCATGGAAATAAAAAAAAAAAACAAGGCAGCCACACAGGTATGGGCAGCACGCACATCCCAGCAGGCAGCACAGCTGTGCAGACAAAAGCCATGCCCACGTGGATTGTCACAGTGGCACTTCTGCCAGGAGATGAGGCTGCTGCAACTGAACACGGCCATGTAATGTCATGAATGTTACATGAAGGGCAACCAAACACTACATGGAACATTTCTCTCCTGGATTAAACAAGCTGCTTTCAGGCCTTTCCTCAGTTTGTTTACACCTGAAGCAAACACACAGCTTATCTCAAATATGTTTCCTCCAGCCATCAGTTTGGACGGATCTGAAACATTAACTTGCTTGTATCAGAAAAGGACAGAGGAGATGCTGCTGGAAGCAATGAACGAGTGGGAAGTACAACCAGACGAGCTGCAGATCGATGCTATTTGTGGGAGCAATGCCAGCGGATGAATGCAGTACACCATGTACTCTCCAAAGTTGCTCTAACAACCACCTTCTGCAATCCCTTGTGTGCCAAATTAACCCTGCGACTGAGGACATCCAGCACTTGCACTATGCAGTAACAGGAATCCAAACCTCACTTCTATTTGTATGTATGTTTGTGTACAGGACTTAAATTCACACAAAGATAAACAAGGAAGACATACACACCTTAATTATTTATATTCATATTTGTAAAAATGAAGACTGAACTTCCTACCTTTCATAATTAAGACAGTGGAAGTCAGGTTACTGCTTCTCCAGAGAGAACTGAGCTTGCATGTAGTAGCAGTGCAATGACAGTCCTGTCACACTGCTGTATGTAATTAAGAGACCGAAAAGAGAAGGGGTATAGCTGGGGAACAGAATTGGTAGCAGACCTCGGGTGTATCTGAGCTTCACTTCTACCTATATCTGTCTGTAGAAAAGATGTGAAGTTGCTCTTGCACATTCCACTCTCCTAAACCAACACAAAGCCTAAAAATGCACTAAGTGCTACCTGGAGCACTTCTCTCCCCATCCATACCACCACCCCCCCCCCCCCCCCCCAAAAAAAAAAAAAAAAAAGCAGCCTTTAAATGTATGCAGGTTGTCTGAAGAGCATCTGCAAGCACTGTGCCACTGACAGGCATACAGCACGTTCCTGTTACGACTGAATGGTGCTCAAACATCAGCAATGGAAGGACAGAACAGAGCGCAGTGACCTGCTCAAACACCTCCCAACAAGGGAAAGATCTGATTGCTTTGGACTCAGCTTCACATCATAAGGATAGAAACCCAGCTGCAACTTCAGTAACATCCTTCCCCATTCTTCACAGTTGACTTTTCCCTTTTTCTCACCTCTGCTTCCTGCTGTTTGTGAGCCTCCAAGCACTGTCATGATGGAAGGGATCCCATTTCTCTCCCTTGCTTTATGTTACTTGCCAAAAAGACAAGTTGTAAGGGAAAAAAAAAAACAGAAGAAAAAAAACCTACCTTCTTTCGCTAACAACTTAGGCACATATTTTGCAAAGGTTGAAGTGGACACAGTCTTAACTCACACCACTCACAAAGCAGCTTAGTTTGATGCAGCGTTCCTCAAAATGGAAAAGAAAAAGGAGCAGAACATGGGGGAAATGTGAGATGGTCCTGAAGAGATGACCAGAAGTTGTATGGAGAGTTAATTGCTAGATGGCCAACAGCAATGATATAATCAAAAGGGAGTTTGTCTGGAAGAAGGGAGACACAAAGCAGTATAAGGAACGATGGTTTGATGAAAGAAGTCCCCTCTCTGAAACCCAGCAGGTTACCACCCCCATTGCCATCACAGGCCCTAATATTCTCTGAAGAGCACTTGGCTAAGGAGCTTTACTGGTGGCACCTACAAAACCAAATGGCTTCCCCACACAGTATCAACACCAGAAGAATTAAAACCAGACCCCACGTGTGCGTTTTGTAGTTGGTTAACAGACCACTAAAATGCACCACAACCATTTTCAGCTACGGCCTCCTGGTTACGAGCTGTCAAATCAGCTCGAGTCAAATCAAGACAAAGCATAAGTTGCAGCAGGTAAAAGAATAAATTGTGGCAGGTCTGAGAATCTGAAAAATATACACTATTTCAACAGCTTCCACCATGAGGAAGCCCATGGGAAAGTGAGGTCCGGCCAGCTCAGAGCAGTGACTTCCCTTCAGCCAAGAACATCCCTAAAGCAGGTCTGGAAATCAGGACACTGAGCTTCTAATTTCAGTCTGACACTAATTTGGCTGTGCAAATGTGAGCTCATTTCTCAGAGTTTTCCATGTCTCAATTCTCCACCGGTAAATGCTGTTATCTTTGTTTTTCTTTACAACTTCACACCCAAGATACTAGGCAAAAAATAATTTTAGTAACATATTACCAAGACAGGCGGTGCAAGAGATGGCAAGAGAACACCTCCTTCCAGAGCCACGTGTCCCAGCTCAATACCCAGCGACTTCTGGGCCTCATCCGCCTCCAGTTTCCACAGATACAGGCTGTGCACAGATCGCCTGAGGTACCACTAATCCTGAATTAACCTCTCGTTTTTCAGTGCCTTAAAGCTCAGGAACCATAGGATTTGTGGTCTGAATATAATCACATGCAAGTAATAAGAAAGAAAATAAATCTCCCACTTGAAAATTACAAATTGAACCAGCCCTAATGGAGCGGAGGACTTGCTTGGTTTTAGTGCTGTTGCTGAGGGTACAATGCTATTTGGTGAGTTTGGTGCTGCCGGGAGCAGGCGGTGTATGACATTAATACTGATAAGGAATAAAAGCCTGACAAGTGTAATCCTGATACCACTGCTCCCTTTGAGGATTACTCAGCAATTAAAGATTTTTAACAGCGCTACATTTCAAAAGGACAGTGCTCCAAACCCCTGAGGAAATCAGAAGCCATTTACAGATTATCCCGGGTTTTAAGTTTTTAGAGAAAAAAAGCTGTGCACACTGAACTATATTAACATTAAGAAGATGAACAGCTTAGCATCTAATACTCAGAATAGCCATTATTTCTAGAGTGTGATTTCCAGCACAGCAGAAGTACTGTGGTATGCTGCAGCACTGGCAGTGCACCTTGTGCTGCCCTGCACGGAGAACAGCAGTGCACTAATGCCCATCTGCCCACAAATGAGTGAAATCCTCCGAGTCAGAGGCGCATTCTGATTCTTAGAGGGGCAGAAAGGGTTTTGAAGTAACCAAAATGCTGCAGCAAATTCCCCAGCAGGGCATTTCCAAAAGCCAGCTGGTTTCCTGGTCATCGCTGCAGACCTGCTAGAGCAGGTGGCTACAGATAAGTCTAGCTCTGAAGCATGCAACAGCTCTGCTTTTAAAAATATTAAAAGCTCAACAGCTGTCACCAACCCTGCGAGCTGCCTGGTATTCCATCGTCTTAGAAACACCACGGCCTTTCTTCAGGAAGTCCCTTAGGACGAAACATTGAGTCTCATAAAAAGCTAACTACACTGAGGTTCCATCCCCATCAGATATTTGAAGGGAGCAGGCAGAATACCAATAGCTTTTCTTTGCCAGGAGATTATTCTGCAGGATAGCTCTAGTTTGTTCTGTTTTCCCTCCCCCTTCTCCTCACCCAGCAATGCCTTTCCCATTGCTCCTCACCCAGCAATGCCTTTCCAGCAACACAAAAAGCAAGAAACACCCAATGCAACCCATGCTCGGGGTTGTAATCCCACAACCTGCCTGGGATTGTAAGAGATAAAAGTAAAAATAATTAAAAAAGTCAATATATACCCACACATGAATAAAGATCGTGGTGGGGGTCTGTTACAGACCACCTAGTCAGGATGAAGAAATAGATGAGATGTTCTATAAACAACTCGTAGATGTTGCACGATGGCCAGCACTCGTTCTCATGGGGGACTTCAACTTCCCTGACATATGCTGGAAATACAATACTGCGCAGAGGAAGCAGTCCTTGAGATTTCTAGAATGTGTGGATGATTGCTTCCTGACACAGCTGGTGCAAGAGCCTACCAGGGGAGATGCCTTGCTTGACCTACTTTTCACTAACAGGGAAGGACTAGTAGGGGATGTGAAGGTTGGAGATTGTCTTGGCCAGAGTGACCATGAAATGGTGGAGTTTGCTATTCTGGGTACCGTCAAGAGGGTGACTAGCAAAACTATTACCTTGGACTTCCAGAGGGCAGACTTTGACCTGTTCAGGACACTTGTTGCAAGGGTCCCTTGGGACTTGCTCCTGAAGGGTAAAGGGGTCCAGGAAGCCTGGATGCTCCTCAAGATGGAAATCTTAAAGGCACAGGAGCAGGCAGTCCCGGAGTCCTGTAAGTCAAGCCGGAGGAGCAAAAGACCAGTGTGGATGAACCGGGATCTTTTGTTGAGACTCCGAGAGAAAAGGAGAGTCTATGTCCTCTGGAAGATGGGTCAGGCTACTTGGGGTGACTACAGAGAACTGGCCAAGATCTGCAGGCAGAAAATTAGAAATGCTAAAGCCCAGCTTGAAATTAGGCTGGCTACTGCTGTAAAGGAGAACAGGAAACCCTTTTACAAATATATTAACAGCAGGAGAAAAACTAGGGAAAATTTCCCTCCTTTACTCAACGAGGCAGGCAATATAACCACAGATGATAAGGAAAAGGCTGAGGTTCTCAACGCCTTCTTCACATCTGTCTTTAATAGACAGGACAGTTATCCAAATGGTACTTGCCCTGACCTGGAAGTCTGGGACGGGGTGCATAATGCACCCCCTGTGATTCAAGCAGAGACGGTCAGAGATCTTCTCCTCCGTCTGAACTCCCACAAGTCCATGGGGCCAGATGGGATCCACCCAAGGGTGCTGAGGGAGCTAGCAGAGGTGATTGCCGAGCCACTTTCTGCCATCTATCAGCATTCCTGGTTATCTGGAGAGGTCCCACAAGATTGGAGGCTTGCCGATGTGACTCCCATCTTCAAGAAAGGCCGTAAGGAAGACCCGGGGAACTACAGGCCTGTCAGCCTGACCTCGGTATCAGGGAAAGTTATGGAACAGATGTTATTGAGGGAGATCACACGACACGTGCATGGCAATAAAGGGATCAGACCCAGCCAGCACGGGTTCACCAGGGGCAGGTCGTGCTTGTCCAACCTCATCTCCTTCTATGACTGGGTGACCAGACAGGTAGATGAGGGAAAGGCTGTTGATGTAGTCTACCTGGACTTCAGCAAGGCCTTTGACACGGTCTCCCACAGTATTCTCCTAAGGAAACTGGCAGCCCGTGGTGTGGACAGGTTCACTCTTCTCTGGGTGGAGAACTGGCTGGAGGGCCGTGCCCAGAGGGTAGTGGTTAATGGAGTTAAGTCCAGCTGGCGTCCTGTAACGAGTGGTGTCCCCCAAGGGTCAGTTTTGGGGCCCATCTTGTTTAATATCTTTATTGATGACCTAGACGAGGGAATTGAGTGTACCCTCAGTAAGTTTGCAGATGACACAAAGCTGGGAGGATGTGTCAAACTGCCTGAGGGTAGGGAGGCCCTTCAGAGGGATTTGGATAGGCTGAACAGCTGGGCTGAGCAAAATGGGATGAGGTTCAATAAGACCAAGTGCCGGGTCCTGCACTTTGGCCACAATAACCCCATGCAATGCTATAGGCTTGGGGCAGAATGGCTTGAAGAATGTAGAGAGGAAAAGGACCTGGGGGTGTTGGTTGATGCTCGGCTCAACATGAGCCGGCAGTGTGCCCAGGTGGCTAAGAAGGCCAACAGCATCCTGGCCTGTATTAGAAATAGTGTAGCCAGCAGAAGCAGGGAGGTGATCATCCCCCTGTACTCAGCTCTGGTACGGCCGCACCTCGAGTACTGTGTTCAGTTTTGGGCCCCTCACTACAAGAAGGACATTGAGGCCCTGGAGCGTGTTCAGAGAAGGGCAACAAAACTGGTGAGGGGCCTGGAGCACAAGTCTTATGAGGAGCGGCTGAGGGAGCTGGGATTGTTTAGTCTGGAGAAGAGGAGGCTCAGAGGAGACCTTATTGCACTCTACCACTTCCTGAAGGGGGGTTGTGGTGAGGAGGGGGTAGGCCTCTTCTCCCTGATAAGTAATGACAGGACAAGAGGGAATGGCCACAAGTTGCGCCAGGGAAGATTTAGATTAGACCTCAGGAAGCATTTCTTTTCTGAAAGAGTGGTCAGGCACTGGAATGGCCTGCCTAGGGAGGTGGTTGAGGCACCATCCCTAGCGCTGTTCAAGAAGCGTTTAGATGAGGTGCTAAAGGACTTAATTTAGTAGTTGGGTAGAGATAGTGATAGGAGGATGGTTGGACTAGATGATCTTATAGGTCCTTTCCAACCTTATGAACTTATGAACTTATGAACTTAAGATACAACAAAAAGCACACAAGAACTCCTCTGAGCTCCTCTCAGTCTTGTTAGCTGTGCTGGGATCGATGCTACATGTCAACCAATGAGCCAGTTTGCCTGCTATCAACAGGCATAATGGACATGCTAGTGAAAATGAATCCTCCTCCTTAAAAAAAAAAATTAGATCCAAATCGAGAGTAAAAACTCCAATCTGCAGCAGCTGACCAAGATCAGATCTAAAAAGACATCACAGTATAACATTTTAAACACAGTGAGGAGAATCCCTAGCACCACCAAACATAGCAGAATTAGAATTGAATTTCCTCAGAGGACAGCTGGGCATAGGAGAACCAATGCTAGCAGAGGTACCTTGTAGCTCACATAGCAATATAATGAAATTATAAAGAAGTTAGCATCCCAAGATTTTTCACAAGCTCCTCTGTGGGAAATAGCACCAACAAATTAAAAGAGTCTCCCCCAGATGAGACAAACCAGAGCCTCTACACAAAGGCACTGTCACAAATTGCATTTAAACATGAGGGAATTATCAAATAGATTCATCGCTGCCCACTGGAATCTAGACTGAAAAAGGCTTTCAAACAATTGCTGAAATCACCTGACACAGGAGCTGGAAGAGCCCACGAACAGGATGAGCAGCAGCAAGAAGCTGGCAGAGTCCATGAGAGGTCTCCCATCTTCCACGCACAGCTAATCAAGGCAACTCAAGTCACAGCAGGAGGAAAGCAAACTTCAGCCTCTAATCCGTTCCTCTCCCCCCAAACTGACAGACCTTGGGAACAGATGCCACTGAGTCACAACACAGAACAAAGCAGTCTGAGACACAAGTCAATCCTTGGGAGTGCACACACATGCTTGAAAGTTAACATCTTGTCTGAAACCCTTCATCTTTCAGGGCTTCAATTCTGAAAGCAGAAACGACAGATAATTATTTCCTACGCGTATGACACACAGCACTTTAAGTTCTGAGATGAAGGTAAACAAAAATACATTGATTACAAGACTTGTATCTTCAGTGAGCACACACAGGTTGGTGTGACACAGTGGTCTTGGAGAGGTTTTGGAGATGTACACATCACAGGTGTACCAGACTACCAATACCAAGTGCTAACTTGATTCCTGGAAGCACCTAAACCCTTCCAGTTACTTCATTTGCTGGAAAACAAACAAAAGACAACAACAAAAAACCTTCAGCAAGTTTTTAAAGGATTATAACAGATCCTGCAGAATGGGATAAACAAATCCTTTTAGAAGGAAAAATGTCATTTTACTGATGCCCTCTGCAAAGAACGACTACATGAATCTTGGCATCTTCACAAATCCTCCCCCATGTTTTCAAAAGACAGCCAGAGCATCGAGATCGGTTCAACAAATGGCAGCATGAGTCAGTGGGCCTGGGAACCATGGGTAGGAAGGAGTAGGTGACGTCCACAGAGTCACAGAAGTCTTCAAATGACTCATGTCACAGAGCAGATCCGAAGTAGTTCAGACATAAGTTGCATGGGTATTTCTGCATCCGTGCCTGGGAAGGCACCCACAAACACAGCACTTTTAGGGCAGATGTACATGGAATCAACCTCTCCTCTCTCAGCAGATAGCTGAGCCACTATGAAACCTCATGCTAAAGGTGGCACCCCTGCTTGCACAGGGAGGGAGAGTTCAGACCACACGCTCCATCGTCATAATCCAGAACTGCTTTCAGAAAGCAGAACAGCTCAGCTGCTTTAACCTGGTTGCTCTGCAGAACTTCAGAAGCTTGACAGTGGGGCTGCTGACTGCAACAAGAGCAAGGAAATAACAGCAGGAAAATGCCTGACACATCAACATTGTCAAAGCCTTATTCACACACTAGAAGACCTCACACCAGCACAATTAGTCACAAAAGATCTCAGCTTTTGTTCATAGGTTCATTAGGTTGGAAAGGACCTACAAGATCATCTAGTCCAACCATCCTCCTATCACTATCCCTACCCAACCACTAAATCAAATCCCTTAGCACCTCATCTAAACACTTCTTGAACAGCACTAGGGATGGTGCCTCACCCACCTCCCTAGGCAGGCCATCCCAGTGCCTGACCACTCCTTCAGAGAAAAAATGTTTCCTCAGGTCTAATCTAAATCTTCCCCGGCGCAACTTGTGGCCATTCCCTCTCGTCCTGTCGTTATTTATCAGGGAGAAGAGGCCCACCCCCTCCTCACCACAACCCCCCTTCAGGAAGTGGTAGAGTGCAATAAGGTCTCCTCTGAGCCTCCTCTTCTCCAGACTAAACAATCCCAGCTCCCTCAGCCGCTCCTCATAAGACTTGTGCTCCAGACCCCTCCCCAGTTTTGTTGCCCTTCTCTGAACACGCTCCAGGGCCTCAATGTCCTTCTTGTAGTGAGGTTCCTGCCACACCATGTCATTTTACCTTTAATCAGGTATCCCAAAGAAACAGCCCCAAGAAGAAAAATAAAGGGAACTTGTGAGCATGCCAAGATGCAAAAACAGACCTGCTCCTCCAAGCATTGATGCTCAGAAAGTATCCTGAGCTACTGCTCCCACATAACTAAAACAGCCATGGTGCACTCACTAGTTCAGAACACCTCCGTTTCTGCAGGGAATACCATCAGAACTGTCACTGCATTGACTTCAGAATGATGCAAAACTTAGTTGTAAGTTACCAGGCAAGTCAAAGTGAGCTTTGAGCACAAATTAAGAAGGCCCAAAGACTTTGCTCTTGTTATTTTGAAATCTTTCTGCTTCTCTCAGAGGTCAGCTCCAAGTATACCTTTCAACACAGGTATAGGCCAATTCTGCAATCCACGTGCACCCAAGGACAACCAGGTCTCACACACTGATTGGTAAGCTGGCAGTAACCTCTTCTACACTTCTGGACCTTACCACTACCAAAAACATGACCTTTTGCAATCAGTATGATCAGGAATTGGCTCTCTAAAGAAAAACAGTCTACATTTCTTCCTTTCCCTCTTGAACTCTGTCAACAAGAATTTCTTCATGTACTGCTAATACCAACTCATGCTTTCTTTATTCAGAGTAAACTGCTTCTGGATGTAAATCCCATTAAAACATTTAGTTTTCAGCTCAGAAAGTAGAAGAGGGCCTGAACAACAGCCTCAGCATTTTGGAAGCCTTCTAATTTTAGATATGAAAGTCAAACAAATTGTGACTACTTACGATGCAGTACTCCCTCTCAATCATTTAACTAAACACAAGAAACTAAAACACAAACAAGGAAAATAAATTCAACGTGGATAAATACTACAGTTTGAAATCAAAATTTGCTGTAGTACCTTTAAATAACTGTACAGTCTCTGACCAGTCTGACGATGCCCTGAAGTTAGCTCTGCTGACTCAAAGGACATTAATCTAGATGCATCCATTGGCCCCAGCCAAACCCATCTTTCTATGATACTCAGTTCCTTCTGATTACCACTTAGTGCACATTCCCACAGCTCTTCCTGAATTATTTTAACAGCTGCATTCCTCTTAATGTGGAAAGAAATGTAACCCCCAGTGGAAAAAAATATGTGTTGCCTAGGGATTTTCTTCATCTGTAAGGAGGAGGTTTTATTTTTCCCCTCTTTAAACCAAGTCTAATAATCCCATCCATGTTTTACCATATGAATTTCCTGATACAAGTGACTTCTCATCTTCTCAACTTGTGAAAAGTCTACGTCTAACACAGAGTGTTTGTTTTGTGTGGGGCCAATACCAATTTCTCAGCTGAATCATTCATTTTCCAAACTGACTCTTACCACTCCAATTAAGTCTCCTCGGCCATATTCACCAGTCAGGTGCTTCTTTCCATCATCCATTCGTATGACTGAACGGAGTCGTCCATTCAAGACAATGTATGTGCAATCTGATTTGTCACCTTGCCTACAGAAAGAACAATAATTAATGAATTGTCACTGCTCAGCAAAGACATCCAAGGCCTTCCTCTTCTTTCTTTAACAAGGAGGCCACGAGAAAAAGTTTAAACAACATTTAAACAGAACAAGCAAATAGGAAAGTTGAAAAACTTCTGGTAAAAAATGACTTGGAAATAGGTTGAAATGAACAGGTGCTGAACAACTGGTTGATGCTGGGTCTGGATACAGATAACCAGAATGCAAGGAGACAACAGGCTCATTGCTGGGTACAGCATGAGCTTGCTGTAGTGCAAGGTTGATACGGATACAAAGAGAAATTCTGCAGGTCCAAGAGTAAAAAAAAAAAAAACAACAACAAAAAAAAAGCTGATCAGTAAGGTTTTGAAACATCGAGTTTGCAGGACTAAGAGTGCTATTTGGCATCCAAACTCCCAGCATAACACAGCACATGCACCAAGTGCAATACTTCTGGGAGCAGAGTTAAAATTAATGCATGGAAAACCAAAAGTTCTTAACAAGATCTTAACTACTACACCTATTCTGACATACAAAGTATTGACAAACTTCCATTAGCATTAGTGTTCCAGGAGCAATAGTATACATTAAGATTACAGTTATATGGTATGCATATTAAATTTGACTTCTGCATCACTGCGATCATATAATGACTTAATTGCATCCCAGTACAAAATTCATAAAATTAAGCCTTCCCAAGGATAATTTCTAGCCCTGAAACTTAAAATGCAATTCCCATTTTCAATTTATTGTTAAATATTTCTAACTAAATTCTGCTTCTGTTGTTTATCTTGGAAAGACCAAAAAACTCTGTGGATGACATTCATTCCCTTAGAAATGCAGAAACTATACCACAACACACAGCTGGCTGCGTCATCTCTTATGCCACCTTAAAAGCTTGTCAAGATGACACAAAGTATGAGGAATAGAAGGAAAGAATTTTAATAACTCCTGGAGACGAGCGACAAAAACAATGTTGAAGTGTGCTGCAGAAAAAGAAAAATCTCAGCATATGAAAACAGATAAAACCTGATAAATTGAATCCAAGAGTTTTTATTCTATATATCACCAAGGAAGCGTAGCTCCATAACTCTGAAAACTTGAATATTAAACAAAGAACAAACAATTCTGTCCACATCTCACCTGTATACAGCTCGTCCAGCCTCAACTTCCATCCAATCTAGGGCAAAGTCAATTTGCCTCACAAATGAGGACATTCTCTTTACAACAGTGTGGGCCACACCAAGCACAACACTTGGCTGCTCCCGCATTATCCTAGAAGACAAGAAGTGTCATTTAACTACTTTCCAAAAGAAGGAATAGGTGCACACAGGTAACAATCCAGGGCAGAGATGGGTGACAGCCTTGCTAGCTCTTGTTTATGGACCTATCTGCAAAATTCCTGCTCAGAAACAATAGACCTGACTCAGAAAAACATTCATACTGCACAGATGACTGCTCCCTCTGCCATTCTGCAGCTCTCAGTCTCTCAAGCGTGCTCTCAGTTTTCCCCTAGATATTATTTCAAAGTCAGAACCTTAATGAATCTAAAGCCTGATGCTCTTAAGAAGTCAGAGGCATGCTCAGAACTTCTGAAGTTCCCTTTTCCTTTTGCAAAGACCACAACTAACAAAGCTTCTGATCTTCATACTGTACCATCCGAGTGATGCTTAAATGTCTTTAGCATTAAATAAACCAGATAATGTAGTACTTCTCTAGGCTGAAAAATGTTGGGAATGTTCTGCTAGTGATAACTGAAAACTCCACGCTGACTGCTAGGCCTGAAGTAAACAGTTCTCACAGGCACCTGTGAATATGTTATTTCCTTTCCTTTTAGGATCACTGTAACCTGGCACCTTCTGAGTAAGCACTCCAATTCCTTCTGAAGTACTACTCCACGGGAGTGAGCTGATTGCACGTTTCTTTAGATGCACACCCGTTACATCTTTTCTGTTCCTGTGCAGCACTGAGACCAATTGAGCTTTCGGAGGGTCACAGCACACTAACATAAAATGGGTATTTCACAAAGAAGCAGCACAATTCAGAAAGAAACAAGTGGGTAAGCACATGCAGTGCCAGTACACAAAGCACTCACCAAAGAAGATGACAAAGTTATGTTAGAGCCGTGCATGGGGAGTAAAAGAAGCAAGTTTTAAATACACAATACTTTTTCCTGCATCAGTGTTCCCTTGACAGTGAGGACGTCTGACTGACATACCATTCTGCCTAGGAGGCCCTGCACGTGTGAGAATTCTTACTAAGCACAAATGTTGTGAGTGCCACAGTTAACCTTCTCATCCTATAAAACACAAAAGCAGGGAGAAAGGCATGGAAGTAGCACGGGCAATCTTTGCTCCTCAGCTGAAATACAGCTCATTGTAAACTAGCAAAATTCAGAGAAAGTCTGAATACTGACACATCATCCCTGAATGCTGTATCAAAAGCAGACTCACCAAGAGCTCTTCATTGCCTGGAAAGGGACTTTTTGTCTGGGGCACAGAAATTGCCCCACAGTGTTTTGAACATGTCAGTTCTACCGTTAATGAGTACAACAGCTGCAGCAAGAGACCCAGAGCTGACCATCTCTGTGGGTCAAGTGCAGCATGCATAGCTACCATAGGGAGCTTTCATGTTTATCACACATGACTCCTCTACTTCTCCTTATCCAATTCCTCAAGTTACCTCTTTTTGCAATAGTAAAGATCAGAATTTCTTCAACTGAAACCTTCGAATTTGAAACAGAAGAGATTCATAGAAGTATATCCCTACTCCATATTGAACTCTCTGCACTCATGTCCCTGCATTCACATGTGCTGATAGGTGAGCTAAACTGAGGATCAGCTCTTAAGATTCAGCACTATTGAAAATCCAGCCATCAAAACAGGATAACAAAATTGTGAGGCAGCATTCCCCTCCTGTCCCTTTCATCTTGCCCTGAGGTTTCTGTGCCCTCACTATCCCCTACCCAAGATGCCTACAGATGACCCAGGTTTTGGTGAGCTACCATTGCACTTGCAGGCAACATGTTACCTTATAGAAACTTTACCACACTAAACTGACTGGTGGGAAAGAACAAAGAAGCTGGAAAAGACACCCCAGAATAAACACCAGAAAACAAAAAGCCCTAATCCCTTAATGCACACAGACTACAACAACACCTCCTCAGCCACTCTAAAGGTTAAATAAACTCCCTGAAATCTCCTGAATGCTTTAGCTCATTATTTTTACTCTACTAGCTTATTTCACTCCCAAAGTCTCCTCCCACACAGGCTGACTGCTGTGATCAATAATAGCCATTTATACCTTTCCCTCCCTCAAGATATGTATCTTAATACTTAAGGCACTCTAAACGTAAACTGGCTGCTTTTATTTCAGACCAGAGCTGTTTATTATTTCACCGAGTGCTATACAGCTTCAAGAGTATATGAGCATGGAAGGTAATAATCCACTCTCATGCATAAGAAAAGTGGATTTTTCTGCACGTTATCAGCTAAGTTCCCTTCCTTTTAGGGGGGCATTTTCATCTTTCTCTTCTGCTTGGCACATGCCTGGCATGGAGAAAACAAAAAGCCAAAAGTTCTCTATAACAAAAGTCAGTTGCTGAAGGGTTCCTCAGGTGACTGTTTTCTAGCAAGCTAACCAGATACCAAAATGAAAGGGCTACCCTGGTGTCTGCGACAGCCTGGGACTCACACACATGTTCTTATGGCTATGGATGCAATCTGATGCTCAGCTCAATCTGAGGCAAAGCAAAATAAAAATCAAAGCACATCTACTTCTCTGGCAAACACACGTGATTAGACTCCAAACTGAAATTCACTGAAGGGAAAGCGTGACAGAGTCCTACTCTCTAGTGCTGGGGAACCTGAGCTTATTCCTCAAGAGATCCTGGTGCCAACTCGGTTCCACTATTCCTCAGGAGACACCAACAGTTGCAGTGTAGGCACCGCACACTTAGTGCATCACTTCAGCAAAATAGCAAAACATTTAAGGTATAAACTGTATAATTAGCTTGTGTCACCCCTATACTTAAACTTTACATGTTATTTAGGCACATTAGCATCACATGAAAGGCTCCTGCCACAAAGTTTCAGTGAAAAGGACTTCATCTGTTGTGCAACATCCAACCTGCAATTCTACACCCTGGGCTACTTCCATTACTGTGCTCTTTGCATGATGGTAACTATTGATCGTGTTCTTTCTGCTTCCCATTTCCATTAACTACTGAGGAAAAGCACACAGTGTTCTGGGGCAGCTCAGAGAAAGAGTAATGTATTTGAGAAGAAAGGAAGAAAGATTTGTTGGAGAACAATGAGAATAATGGAGGTTCTGGTCAAATTTCTTCTGGTCAGCAAGATAAGATCACAAAAACATATAATTCAGTCCTGCAGGATTCTGAGAGAAAGAGAAAGCCTATGATTGCAGGACTACACACACACACACACACACACACACACACACACAAAAGCACAAAAAGTGAGAAATAAAGCTTTAGCAACAAGTCTCTTTTCTTGGAGAGTTTGAAGCAAAAATAAACTTACAGATGATGAAGGCAGATGCTATTGAAAGACTCTCTGCAATGACATTTTTAAATAGGGGAACAAGAGTTAGAAGCAAAGGTCAGACTTCACAAGAAACCATGATGATTGAATGCTGAAAGATCATAGGGGCAGTAAAATTCAGTGAACGGGCAACAGACATTTTAAAGAGAAAAAGGAAGATAAGGAAATGTACACAAAATGATGAAGAGGTGATACCTCTGTTCAGTTAGAGATCACTGCCAAATAAAGGATTAACTGAAGCAAAAATGGAAGTTGACACAAACAGGAGAACTCAATTTGTAATAGATAAGAAGAGAAACACCACAAAAATGAACTCAAGCAAATAAGAGAGCTGGTGCAGGACTAGATACCAGAAGTGCAAAATAGAGGGAAAAGGCAGAAATTGGATGTTTGTCTGAGAACACAAAATTAAATTTCAATGTAAGAACAAGTAGGAAAACAATAAAAGAAAGAACTAAAATTTCAGTGGAAACATATCTAATACTTCATGGGATGGGACAAGAGGGGAACATCTATCAGAAATCAAACCAAGTATTTGATATCCACCACACAGACCTGCAAACACACAGCTGATCAACCAAGTACATTGCTGAGAACTGCCTATTTGGTTTTGTAGAACATAACCTTGGCCCAAGGTGGAGAAACAAGGCTACAGAATAAGACTCCAGTAGAAATTATTAGAAACACAAACAATTAGTTAGAAAGTAAAAAGTATGCAGAAGTATACAACATAGTTGCAGCCTAGAAAACACAACTTGAAGCCCTGCATGTAACTCCAGACTGATGGCACAGTCAAGAAGTAGCTGAAGAAGTAGTTTAGAAATTGAGGTATTTGATTAAAATGATGTTTGTGAACTACTGTCTTAACAATGTCTTCATAGATAGACCATAGAATCAAGAACACTAATCATCAATATAGGACAATGAAATAAGCCACAGACATTTTACCAGGGGTGTGTCTGGGTGAGGATTTTTAACTGCTAAATATCATTACTCCCTTTAAGTCACAAGTTAAGTATTATTTCCATAAAGAAACCCAATTTGCAGAGGGGTTCTTTGAGCTATGTTTTCAGTGAGCATCATCACCTATAATTACACGAAGATCAATCACTTACAACACCTGCCTGGCTGATCAACACTGCTGCAGTCAGACAGAGAACCGATATGGTTCTCCAGCAAAAAGGAATAATGTGCTCAGGGGAAATGGCCTGACAAAAAAGTGCATAAGCCAGCAAAGAATGGTCTCTGGCCAGGTTCATGTATTTGGATTGTTAAGTCTGTGAATCTCAGGTCATATATCACACCCCACTGAGCAAATTGCTCTGTAAACCCAAAACAAAGGAGATGATCACCATTTAATGTTTCCAGTTCCCTGCATTATCTCTTGCTGAAGATAAAAACCCTTCTGATAGATAGCTCATCTGAGCATTTAAAACCCTCACAGAAGTTATCTTAACTTGCTTCAAGTTGCACTGCAGTAGAACTGCACCACACATACATTAATCACTCATTATTGGTTCAAATAGGTCATAAAATACATTTCCAAAACTTAAATATAGATTTCCATGGCAGAACTTACTCATAGAAATGAGACTTGGAAATAGACAAGAAGCTGCAGTCTCGATTGGCCTTGATGGTGAAAATGAGCGGTTCCCCAGTGAGAACAGCAAGCTGGCCCACGAGTTCTCCTGGGTGAGTAATGAACAGGCAGGTGTCCTCCTCTGAGTCTATCTTCTGTTGGTACACGTGAAGCATCCCCGAGACCACAAAGCAAACATTAACATCCTGAAGAAAATGGAGACAGAGCTCAGCGAAATCCCCGAAGACTTTAAAAGCAATTATCACAATGACAGTGCTATCATGACCAATCTGTTTTCCCTCTATAGTTTTTAAACAGATAAAAGGCAATAAAATAAAATACGACAGTGAATTATTAAAAGATTATGAATATTTAAAACTAAATGGCCACAATATTGAAAAATGTGTTTCTCCTTGCATGGTTATGAAAAATGGAAGCTGCATCTGTAAGATCTCACAAAATAAAAACAGGATTGGGAATGGAGATAGCATGGTAATCACTGCAGTGTGATGAGGGATATTGCAGTTCAGCAAAACAGAATATAGCAGCATTCTAGTTGTAGCTGCCCCTCATTTGCTTTGCATAAGCTTGTCTATTTCCACTGTATTATTTATAATAAATAATTATATTCTGAACACACTTTGCTAAAAACAAATAACATGGAGTAATGACACCAAGGCCTGCAGCACAGAGCCTGGAAAAAAATATATGAGGAAAAAAAAAGAATAAAAAGCTGTTCAGCTACCATACCTTGCCATGAAACGGCATAAAAAGGTAGAGAGGAGTACAAGATCGCCAGTGAAGTTCTGGCCACACTGTTACTCTGCATATCAGGAGAAGCAGAGAGCTGGGATTGCTTGGCAATGAGAAGAGAAAGCTTGGGAGGGGGATGAGGGAGCATTTGTAGTCAATGTGCTTGTCTTTTCCTCTCCTACAGTGAGAATGAAAGACCAAGCCAGAGCCAGAGCAGAGACCTCACACTCTCTGCTCTCAGTCCCAGTGGCACTCACCCACCTGATCTCCCTGTCTTGACAGCACAGTCCCAGCAGTAACCTGATGCAATGTCACTCTGTCATTCAGCAAGGAAGGGTCCTGGAGAAAGAGATGGGGGAATACAATTTATTTGCTGGTTCCCTGGTAAAGACCCAAGGTGAGGATGCATTCAAACAAGGTAAATTGGAAAGAATTACTGAAAGATGATGCTTTAAAGCACATTAACCTCTTCAAAATATCATAAATAATTATTGTATTTCTCTAGCCAAAAATCATTTCTCCCAGAAGGAAAAAAGTTTTACTATTTTTTGTTGACCAAACTTAAAAGCTAAATGAATGTATATCTTCCAGTTTTATCTCCAGACTACTGTAGAGTACATAATAGAAAGAGATCTGCATCAAAGCCCTGAAAATCTTAAAATATCAAGTTATTTTCAGAAGAAGGTAAAACCTTCTTCTAAAAAAGAAGAGACTGTCTACATCATGGAGGAACAGGACACTATGAGCAAGCAGTCTGTCAGCACCCCTCCCCTGTCACACAACTCTCCTTCATCTCAGAGCCACCCATCCTATTGGGCATGTCCTGCTCAGCACCAAACCTGAACGCTTCAGGACTCCTTTGCTTCAGCAAAACCTTCCAACCTACACCTTCCAAAGCTCAGCATCCTGTTATCCATCAGAACAGGAATAGCAAATCCTGGCACTTGAGTCACATCTAGCCACTAACAGCAAGAGCTGCAAGCACACCAATTCAGGGCATGCAGGCATAACAGTTTGCACACGATCTTTAACCTCATTGCAGCTGAGACATGAACACTTTATTTACCACTGTAATTGCCATGGCAGGCTTCTGTAATTTCCAGTTGAGAAAAATACAGCAAGAAAATAATCAGTTTTTCTTTACACCTACAGCTGATAAGAAGAACAGATTTTCATCGAAAAAAAAAAAAAGATTAGTTTTATTGAAACCAAACTGTTTCATGGGAATATATCCAATAAAAATAACCTGACAAGCACTTGTCAAAATATTTCAGTTCAGCAATATCAACTCAGCTAATTTCTGGGTTTTTTTTTTGCCTGTATTTACATATTTATGGTTATATCCTATCCTTATATGGAATACCTACCCTTAAATAAAGTTTTTAATTATGAAAGTATCCCACATTAAAGACACAGAAGCTCCCTACCCAGTTCTACTTATAAACTGTCATCACTTTTTTTTGGCTGCATTAGTTCTAAAAATCACTACAAATACTTTCTTCATATCTAAGAAACAGATTGCATCCAAAGCTGTACCAAAGATCATGAAGAACAGCTTAGACAAAACCTGTCAGGAATGACTTAGAAGTACCTGATTCTGCCTGGGGCATGGAAGGAGACTTAACGACCTCCAAGCAGTCCTTGTAAACCTACTTTTCACATTACCTCTATGATGAAACAATGAAGGAGTTGACAAACAAGATTTGCAGACAAGATCCAACTCTCCTCTCCAATAGAGAAGACCAGCAAATCTAAGTTCAGCATTGTACTGTTTCAGAGTCTGAGCTAAACAAAGTTTCTTGCCACAGACTCCCTCCAGACCAGACCCCAGTTAGTAATTTGTAAGAAAGAAAGTTGCTAACACAGAGTGAATTTCACTCAAGGTTCTACCTTTCTGCTACTGCAACAGATAATAAATTAGTAGAGGTTCATGATACAGAAGTGAAAGCAGAAACCACTTATAAAGAAAAGCAGTAATTAACCGGGACAGACAATTTTTTTTGTCAAAGGAAATGACTCAGTTCCCATATAACTCATGCAGAAGCCCTGCAGCATTATTTAACTCATATCATAGCTTCAGATAAAGCCAAATATATACAAAAGTCGCAGTGGATTGAGAAGAGCTCATGACAAAGTTCCAAGGAATTCAAATTATTTAATACAAAGGAAAAACATCTGAATTACGTAGTCATGTACCTAAGGGTCACTTGAAATAATACTGCTATATTAAATTCTCTCTTCTCTCCCTGCATCATGACATGAAAAAAAAAAAAGGCAGCACCATCTGCCATCAAACCATCTTGACTTTATTCACTGCGATGGCTGCTCTGAAAAATGATACCTCAAAATGCCTCCAGGCAGCTAGGTAATAAAATACCTGAGCTCATTTAAAAGAAGAGCTCAAAGAATTCATTGTTTTCATCGGTGTAAATATAATGGATGTAAATTTAACAGTTAGATTTTTCTTCCATTGCCTGTAGAAGAATCAACTTGTGCTACACCATATAGGAAAAAATAACCATGACCTTTAAACAACATTTCCAGCATTTAGCTACGTAGCAGCAGATTCTCATCCCATGAAACCAGAGTTGCTATAATACCTACAGTTCGAAAATTATCATTGAGATCTTCATGGTAAGATTGCTGGTTAGATTATTCCAATTAACTTCAGCTCTAATTGCTTAGTTGTTAATTACTGAGGAATTTTGCCTAGGTTCAAAAACAAATGTTTAGCACTTGGTAGCTTCAGTGATTTTGGAATTTTTGCTTGTGATCTGAAACGGCTGAATAGGAAACTATAAGCTGTATACTGGACACACACTGTTTATGTAAGCAAGGTCTGAGACCATCCTGAACAAGACAGGAAGGCTGAGCTGAGCAGATGAAAGCATACAGTTCTATTTCACTCAATTTGTTACAGGAGTTTCCTGTAAAAAAAACCTGTTATCATTTTTCACAGTGACATAAAAGCTTGAAAAGTTGAACATGAGTGTTGTAAGACAGTCAGTTCTGCTGCAGGCTAACAGACAGTTAACAGACTAAGAGACTAAGTGAGCCTTTAGTAAAACTAGCAATAACACAGACCATGCATCTCAAGTCTCACTACCTGTAGCTGAAAGATCATGAACAAGATTTTGAATATGTGAGAGAAAAATGTTTGAATTCCACAAGAAACACGAGAATCCAGAATTACAGTATTTGAAGTTCTGCTGACAGTAAAGCAGATGTCATTTGGTGAGAGCACTTAAACCAGAAGAGGAGGTTGCAGTGGCTGTGCCAAAGCCTCTAGCAGCATCAATGCACTCCATACACTGCAATAAACCTAGGATATCTGTGATCAATTTAGACAGCTGTACAATTTCCCCAAATTGTGTGATTAGCTCCGTGAACAGATAGAACTCTGAAGCAGTGTAATGAAATGCAGCTGGAATCATAGGAACAGTGAAAACAGACAGTCTTGTTCATCCTGAACACGAAGGTGAGAAGGAAAGGTGAACTCAATAATGACAACTGAGAGGGCATCAAGCACTTAAAACTTGGAACAGGCATGGCACACAGTTACTGTTATGAAATGCATTCATAGCCGATGGCCAAACACAGACACTCAATTCTGAAATCAAATGAGACACTTAGGTGCAATGCCAAGAGGATTAATAACCTCAGCATTGCCTGAATGCCCTTACATAGCTTATTCACACAGCATACAAGAGCTTGAAATTACCGTGTGGCAGAAATTGCACACTTCTCACATGCACAAATCTGTGCACAGTGAGAAAAGATTCAGGCAGTGCACCTCAGTATGAGCCTTTCAAACAGCTCAATAATTCAGATTTATTTCAGTCCTGCTAATAATATCAACAGACCATAGAATAAAACATTCAGCTGGTCTACAGTGTATCTGGGAAACCATTCACTTTCTAATGCCTGGCAGAACGAGAAGAAAAGCAAGAACAAGGGTGTTATTTTCCTGCAATAACTTACATCAAGTTTCATCAAGGTTGAAAGGTCTTTCTTTGCTGCTTCAAAGATGGCATCGATGGGTTTGCTGTTACTGCATTCCTGTGCAGCAAGCTCACCGTCAGTGTAATGGAAAACTGCTAAAGGAGTTTTTGTCACTGTCACAGTCTTCTTCAATATTGACTGCAAAGGACAGACAGAAAACAAGCACCACTTTGAACATTAAGACCGGCACCTAACCAGCAAATATTCTCGATATCATGAGTTCTCCCAACCACAACTGGTGGCCTAAGCAGAAGAGAAAAAGAGAAGGCCTAAACAGCAACAGCTTGCTAATTTCATTATCTTATTTCTTATGCAAAGCTTGAGGCTGGTGAAACAGAGTTACTTATCACATACAGAGGAAAGTATGACATTTCAGAAACTGAGTAACTGCCCGCTTCATGGAGCTCCAACTCCATCAGCATAGCATGCAAAGATGGAGAAGGCTAAGGTGACCACTGAGGGCAAACAGTTTCTTCTTAGATTTTGGTATTAAGAGTTTTATGACTTGAGAGCATTTCTGCACTCTTAATTTCCAGGTCAGACACTGTAAATAAAGCATACCACAATAGCAGATTTATAAGTCAGACAAAGCCTGACAGCAAGTTCACAGGTTTATACAAGTCTTTAATTGCTTGCTGTAAAGAAGGTCTCACAGATACAACATGGTCTGACAGATTTACCATTCCAAACAATCCTCTCCATGAGTCAGAGGAAGGTAAAGTTTAAAAACCAAGATGCTGCAACATTGACGAGGGAAATTTCCCTTGTCTTGATGAGAAAATTCCCTTTACTTGACAAGGAAAATTCCATAGTGTTTCAAGATCTTCACTAAAAAACCCTGAACAGTTATCAAAAACGTGCTGCAAGTCTAGAACAAATCAAATGCAAGATAAGCAAACATCACAACTCATACACAGATTAATACACTGAAATTACTCAAAGGAAGAGTAAGGAGGTACAGTGTGAAAAATACACTGGAATCTCTAAGTGAAACAATCCACCTTGCCCACAGCAGGACTGCTGGAAGCCTCCTCTGGGCTGAAGTGCACTCTGGCTCTCTCATATGCCATGTCCATGTCTGACTTCGCACCGCTGGAAGTACCTACGAGCAATACAGAATTTTCTTTAAGTATCCCATGTTTAGAGTACCTTAGAAATACCAGATAGTATTATAAAAATTGAAACAACTTTGTGTGCATATCTATGTATTCTGGAAGCCAAGAACTAAAAGTGGCACCTTCGTTTTCTGATGCATTTCCAATATGAATTTCTGATTTTCCCATTTGAGCTCACGTGTACAATGCGTCCCAAAATTCCCACATCAAGAGATAATCATTCTGGATCTAAGATCGTCAGGAATCCCCACCAATGATTTGCCTCAGGGTTTCCAGAAAACAATGCTTTCAAGCTTTTCTCTACACCAAACAACTTTTCATACCCATTGCATTCCAAGTCTTCATACAGAGAATATTATGACTAGTGAATTCCCCTAGAGTCTTCTTCATGAAAATTGTTCCCTCTGTTTCCCACCAAGCCTGAAAGTTATTTGGGATCTTTTCTACAGCTGGTCCAAACTCTCAGAGACACTTGTATTCTCAGAGACACTGAAGGACTTGCAGGTCACACTTCATGAATACATCTACAATCACTCAAAACCTCTGTTCTTACCTCCTAATGTTTAACACGTTATTACATTAGCTCCTTGGCAATTCCAAGCACTTTCTAGGTACTTGTCTGAGATGCTCAATAACACAGACATAACTGGAAAACACTTCTGATTAATCACCTTACGCAGGATACCCACATCCCAGCCTGATGACTCACACAAAAGTTCTCTGTTAGATAGCTACGAATGATGCAGAAAAGACAGCTTTCTTGAACAAAGAAACCTGTAACAGCTCCTACCAAATCGTGATGTCCAAAAATACCTCAGGAAATAAAGTTTTCAGAAAAGATTCCTATCTCTATTCCCAGTTCAGACAAAGAGAGAATCCAGCTGTACCAGGGATTCAGACCTCCCTGAGAACAGTCTTTTCCATGCTGCCTATAGATATGGACAATCATTTTCCATATAATAAATCCACATCTGCCACCAGGGTTATAACATTACAGAATCATCAATCAAACAAAATAAAGAAACAAACAACCCCAGCAAGTTGACCCAAAGAGCATCATCAGCAAAACTTACAAACCACACAACCAGGAAAAGTGCTCTTCAAGCTAGGAACTAAATGTCATACACAGTGGAGATCCATATTGCAACAGTGAAGTCCCCAGATTAGTATAAGGAGTACAGTATGGAACTCCAGATGGACTCATGTGGCTGCCTGTCAATTATACTGCCCAGCAGATGACAGTGTCAGCATAATTACTAAGGCCCCATACATCAAGTGCATTTTAAATCTAAACACACACCTCCTAGCTTAAACCTAAATAATCTGATGAGGGCCATGTAGGATGAAGAACATCATCCTCTACTCATTCTACATATTCAGAATCAGACAAAAGGAAAAAAAAGGAGGGCTTTTAAGAGTGAAAGAACGTCTACTAGATTTCTATTAAAGTAGGAGCCTTTAATCTCAGCCACAGATACAAGCTTCCCACACAGCAATTAATTAAACTGTCTTGTTGCTCAAATGGGAGTTAGAAAGGATATAGCAGAACAAGCTTTAACTAGGACTGTTGACTCAAAAGAACAGAAGGCAGTGGGAAACTCGAGAGCGGAATGCAATCCTGTTTGATGAACACATGCTCACTGGTATCCCACACACTGCTGGTTTGGAAGTCACTGCAAAAACAATGGCAACTGACATATTCCTTGGCAGCACTTCAGCTGTTTCCTTCCTTCTGAGTACTCACTCACAACTACCTGCTTTTCCTAACACAGGAGACAATAAAGCATCACTTATCAGCATAAGCAAGGACACAGAAAGCAAGGATACTTGTTTACAGCTACAGAGCAGCTTCTCCCAAAGAAGTTTCTTCTCAGTAGTATGCAGAAGGTAGAGGCAGTTTGCTTGTGCTCCCAAGCTAACAGAGCTCTGGACTAGTCGCCTCTCCAGGCCTTAATCTGTATTCTTCCACATATATGTCAGAGCTTTAGTTTTGAAGAAAGAAAAATCAGCTTCTCGATTAAAAAAAAATAAAAAAAACAAAGATAACAGCTATTTACCCTTAAAAACAAAGTCAAGAAACACTTAAGGCCAGGAGCAGTAATGCTGATGAATTTACCACCTCAAAAAGATGCCACTGTTTAATTTAGTTCATCTAACTCTGTCCATCAGTTTGGTTACTCCATGTGACCTAATGACATCTTTGTCCACATAAAGCATCAGTGCCCTTAAAAAGTAGACTAGTGTGAGTTGGCAGGATTGTATCTCATCATTTACCACCCTCATTCACATAACTGCCACATTTCAAGCTAGACAGCTATCCAATGAACAATTTGACATCCAAACCTCAGGAGCAACTGACGCAAAAGTGTTCTCTCCAAAATCATTTCCAGCATTTTTTTTGTTATTTCTACTCAGACAAGCAAATCAAGGATATACTACTGAGATAATAGCTCCTGTCTGAGTTCAATAGAAGACACTTTCCTTTTCTCAGAATTCGTAGTCAACGTAATCAATATCTCCACAGAGTGTGAGTGCACAGCATGGCAGCAGAATAGAATCTGAAACAGGATCTTAATATTTTTATTACAGACATCAGAATACCTTCTGTGCAAGTTAATGCAGTGACCACAGCCTCAATGCAGTGAACAAAAATCAGCTCTGTTAACTGAGGCAAATCATAATTACCCCTCAGATGTGCTCTACAGTAAAAATTAATTTTCTCTCTCCTACGCTCAGTGTACCCTGACACAACACTTAGGACAGACAGAGGAGAGAGGAAGGACAAATGAACAGTATCACTATTAAGTTCGCAAGAATCCTTCCACATAAAAGCTTTCTTGATGGGCTGCACCTTAAAACCAGGCTGTATGGGCAGGTTTCACTTGAGAACTGTATTTACCTAGGGGAAAAAGCATCTGTGTTCCAAAGCTCAAGTAAGCATTACTTAATTTTCCACCAAATCAAGTTTTCTGGTACATTTGCTAACACACAGTGAGAAGTTACCTAGCACATATGAAAGTAAAGGCAGACTGCCATGAATCACTTCAATATTTTCCTTCTGTTTCCCTAGCTCAGAAGGATGGTCTGCTCATCACTAGCCAGCATCCCACTTCCTCATCCCCCTGGACAGTAGCACAGAAGTTACTAAGCACAGTAACTGGAACATTGTACATTTGCACGACAGCAACTGGAGAAGAAGTGAATCAATTCTCTACTGTTAAAGATTAACAAAGCTGATAAAAAACCCACTATCCTTTCTTCTCTGCTGTATGTACCATTAACTTCACTTTCTAGCAGGAAGTGTTAGAAAACTTAGCCTTGGGAAAGGCCGTAACTCTGAGGGCTCCCTCAGCCTGCCTCCCCACTCTCTAACCTCACGTTCACACCTCCATCTCCTCAATCACTGAACGGCCAACGTAAGAAATAAATGCATCTTCTAACACAACCAGGATAGCTTTACTCTAATTAAGCTTTGTGCCCTCTACATAAACAGTATCTCTATAATCACTACCATACCTAAGCTCAATCTCCCAAGCACCTCAAGATGGTCAGTTTGTTACTAAAGATGGATGTCTTCCTTCTTGAATTCACACAACAAGTTCCTGTTCTCTGCCTTGAATATAAAGCTAAGCTGAACAGCTGGCTCAGAGGAAGACATCTACAAGGCAGACAGCACTGAAACAATCACTGTGGGATCAAAACAGCAGAGCATCATAAATGCCTCAGCAGTGCATTCAATGATAAATCACCTTTACTACCCACTCTGAAAACATTCCCCAAAAAGCAATAAAGTCACGTTATGTGCTCTTCGGGACAATCAGCCAAGCAAGAGCTATATGTCATCTTTTGCATGAAAGATGATAGCAGATATAGTAGATTACTTGGTTTTGGGAAAATCAATGAATAAAAGCTCTTCATTTGCAGGGCTCTCAGTAGCCAAATGGCTGCTAATAGAGACAGCAAGGGAACACACTCCTGGATAGAGTCCATTTGTCAGTTTAGAAAATTAATGTCTGACCTTAGTTTCAAGCGAGTTAGGAAGCAATACTACTGTAAGATGATTATTTAACATAAACAAGATTATCTAAGTCAGTGATCTAAAGAGCATGTATTTCATATAATGTACCTAATCTTATTTCCCAGAATTCAGCCAAGCAGTACTTACCAGAAGTCTCTGAAAACGGAGGTGAAGAAAGGCTTCTTCTGAAAATATGGTCAGGGTTTTCTGTACCAAAAACCTTCAGTGTATCTGAAGTTTAGAAACAAAAGTTGCACAAATATAATAAAAATATAGAGTCTTGCACCGAGGAATAACTGCATGCAGTACAGGCTGGAAGATGAGCTGCTATGTGGAGGAGGGGCTCTGTGGAGAGGGTTCTGGGGGGTCCTGGTGGATAATAGGTTGGCCATGAGCCAGCAGTGTGCCCTGGTGGACAAGAAGGCCAATGGAATCTTAGGGGGCATTAAAAAGAGAATGGCCAGCAGGGGAAGGGTGGTGATCCTCCCTCTCTACTCCACCCTGGTGAGGCCTCACCTGGAGTACTGTGTACACTTCTGGGCTCCCCAGAACAAAAAACATAGGGATCTCCTGGAAAGAGTCCAACAGAGGGCCACAAAGATGACACAGGACCTGGAGCATCTCCCCAGTGAGGAAAAGGTGAGAGACCTGGGTCTGTTCAGCCTTGACTCAGAGGGGATCTGATCCATGTCTATAAATATCTAAAGTGTGGGAGGCAAATGGACAAGGTCAGACTCTTTTCAGCAGTGTGTGGTGACAGCACACCACTGAAGCACAGATAGTTCTGCACAAGTGTAAGAACTTCTTCACAGCACAGTGACAGAGCACTGGCACAGGCTGCACAGAGAAGTGGTGGATCTCCTCCTTTGGAGATGTTCAAGACCCACCTGGACGCCTACCTGTGCAACCTGGGCTGGGAACTGCTTTGATGGGGGTTGGACTCAATGACCTCAGGAGGTCCATTTCAACCCCTACAGTTCTGTGATTCTCTGAAATACAAGGGAGTCTCTAACAAAAATAAGTTTAACTGAGAGCAAGAACCTCTCACTATCCACTACCAAAATTTTATTTATAGACTTTAATATTGTCATGGTTTTATGATTTTTGGCATTGGTATTTTACATCATAACATCGTGTGGTGCATTTAGAGTTAAAGAGTTAATGCCCCAGCTCTGTGGATCATCGATAGTTCCAGGTATACCTGTCTCAGAAGAGAAGAAGAACTGCATTCCCCAGAGGACTTTGTGATGCTTTGTGTTTTTATGTGTTTCCACTCAGTTTTTATCTTTCACTCTATCTGTGGTCACAGGACACTCTCTTCCTTTTGGGATCCACTCAGCAGTGGGTGCTCGCTGCCATCCGCCTTCAGCGTTAGCGTAAGGCCTTCGGTTTCCCGGACACTCTCTTGCTCATTTTATTTGATTTATTAGCTTCAACTCCAATTATATTGTAATATATTGTGTTACTTTGCTTTCTGATATCTTATTCAGTAAATTAGCTTTCCTCCTCAGATCGTTGCTGCTGTTTTGTTTCAAGGCCCATCTCCCTTTTCCCTTTCCCTTTTCTGGGGTGTGGGTCTGCAGATCCCCCACACCAACTATCATGGAACTGGGTCAAACCCGCCCGTAAACCGTTGACAAATATCTTCTAAAACACCATCATGTTTAAACCAGCCTTCTGCTTTTGGTTATTTCCCCCCCCCCCTCTGAATCTGGGCAGACAAATTCAGCTCATACTGTTTTCCTAGGTTAAGCTTCCACACTGACACTTCAACACAAAAGCCTACTCCACTATTACCTATAGTGCAGAATTTCTGCAGCTTCTCCTATGGGGTCAACATTAGAAACCTCTTATTTCTTCCTCCCATCCCCAGTACCTTTAACAGCACAGTAATAATCTCTTATTAAAGCTAAGGTCTATCCAAAGACTTCAAACCTGAAATTGATCAGTTAAGACAATACCTAGCTGCTCTGATCAAACAAAAATCCTCTGACAAATAGCACAACCAAAGAGCAGCACAAAGACTAATTACTACCCATTACCAGAAAGTTTACCCATTTCTGGTGCTTCCCCAGCTTTCTCAAACTTCTCTCCACGTTCCTCCTCTGACACATTGGACACTTGTCTTTTTACTGCTTTACTTGAACTTCCTCCAGATGTGACACTTGCCACAGAGACCAGTGGGATGGCTTGGTTCTGCTGCAAAAAGCAAGGTGAAAACACAAACATAAACAGCCAGCCCACTGCTTCCACTTACCCTACAAGACAGAGGTGCAGAAAATACCACATTACTATGATTGCATGAGTATACTAAGATACACTTTAGCCTTTCCTACTTCAGACACATACTTTAAAGTAGCCTTTAAGCTATATTCACAGCTCCCTCCTACTTAAGTCACTATCCCATGCATCATAAAAGCTTATTACAGCAAAAGCAATATTCCAATTAACTAGACGGAGCTTCTGGAGGCACACTTGGAAGAACATGGCTCTCCATCAGGCAAGCAGAAGAATCTATTAAATTTCCAGTCCTTGCAGTCTGTTAACGAGGCAAGAAGTACAAGGAATACGGCCCTGACAACCTCAGATAGGTAAAGTAACTCCTGTGGGTTGAGCCCATGTGCTAAGGAAATCAAGAAAAACTGTAATGGATATCAGTTTGGTATCTCATTGTTAAAAGCCAAAATATCAGCAGAGGGAGCTTTTATTCACTTTCACAGACACACGATCAACCTTGTTCCAGCCTTCAAAATATATCCCTTCACATATAGAGCTACAGCTTGGCAATTATTTGTCCAAAGATATACTGTAAATAATTACATAAACTACACAGTGTCTGTTCAAGGCACTGCATCATCAGTCTCAAAAGGAACTTCAAGATATAACCCAAGCAACTATTTGAACTATTGCAAGTTGAAGTGTCTCAGTACCATCGACGCAGGTCAGGATGTACTGAAATGTACTGATGTGCAGAAGCAGAAGTGAGACACTTCTTTCACCTGTTGAAGTTTTACCCCCCACACACACACCCCTTCAATTTTCAAAGTACAGGGTACATTTTATGGTCTGGTTACCTTACCTATCAAGTACTATCAAGATTAAACCAATGTGCAATGTTTGCTTTATAATCTCCTGAAACAAGCAAACCCCCTCCGTGCCAGATCACTGACAGGCTGCATCATAACAGCAAATAAAATGTACCCCAAACTTACACAATTGAAGAGCTCAGTGGTCAGACCAAGGTAGTTGTGCAAGGCAAGGAATGTCACTCTCTGCAGCCTCACCATGATTATCTAGAAATGAAAAATCAAGAGGCAGAAGGAATGGTTACAATATTCTCCCACACCCATTCTTGCATTTAAATACAGTCAAGCTTCAGAGTACTTGGAGACACTATAAAAAAAACAAACCACAGACTGCACCCTAAACAATGTGAGCTGAAATTCCTTCTTAGCAGATGACAAACTAAGGCAAAGATAGATTAAAACCATTTAGCAAAGGCTTAACAGTCACCTGACAGAAAAAGTAAAGTAACAAAGAAAAATCTTCCCAACACCAAATACAGTAATTTCATTTTTTTCTTTAAACATCAGTTAAAAACATGCCTTGAAACAAAAGCTTGGGTTTTTTTTTTTTTCCCTTGGTTGTTTTTTTTTTTTTTTTAATGAGATTTAAAAAGTTATTTCAGCTTTCTCCACTAAAAAAAAAATCTGTGCAACTGCTCAGCAAACACTAACCTGGCATAAGACACCACTGCCACCTTGCTTTCATCTGCTCTGGCAGCTTATCCCCACCCTTCTGCCACCCTCTCTTTCGCATCAGCTCTCATGAAGCAAATTAAATTGGCATAAAGATCTGTTCTCCTCTGGCACCAGAGGTTCATGGATCACACGTAAATCATCTGAAAACCAGAACAGTTTACAACAACAGCAACAACAAAAAGCAATTAACAGTCTAACAGTGACGGTAAAGTAAAAGACCTGATCAGAATGGCTGACCAGGCCAAAGGCATCCCTTACACTGGTGGGACAATGCATCACTCAGCAAACCCTAAAACCAAAACCACTCCCACACAGCACCTTGTCCCTGCCCCAAGGGAGGGAAGAATAGCAATATTATCCCAAATCTTGAGAAGAAGAACAGTTCCAAAAGGATGAGCTTTCGCTGAACCTATAGCTTTTAAATTAGAGTGAGAGGTTTTGTTTCCATTTCATTCGGGTGGGTTTTAATTCTGCTCAGCAATGAAGCTTACCTGCACCACTCTAACAAGAGTTTCGGGGTATTTCTGGAAGACATCTTGAAAGGCACTTGCTGGAAGTCGCAGTATAGTGGACGGAGTGGCTGCTCGGGCTGAGACCGTTTTGTACGGAGCAGGGTGACCCTAATAGAAAGTTTCAAAGCCATAAGTTATTTCCACTCATTCCCTGCACCATCTCTTCCCAATCACTTCCCAAATTTCTGCTTTGATAATGCACATCTTTGGGAGACACCACCTGAGCACGAACAGCCCTGACCTCGTGCCCTGTGCCCTCCAGTTGATGTAATGAGGGCAACACGGTCAGGTGAATTCACACAGGCAATTTCATCAGCTCTAAACCAAGGGAAAAGAAATAAGAGCTACAAGGAGGTATATCAGGTTAAGGAGATCAGGCTTGTCTGTCTCTCAAGTCTGTTACAGTTTTATTACAGGTAAAGCCAGGCTTCAAGCTTTGTCACATACAGAATGGAACATGGCCAAAAAGCAAACCAAAACAGGCAGACTTCTTGTGTTCTAAAAATAAACGAATAAATAACATATGTATGAAATATTCCAAATGACAAAGCCAAAGAGCTTCTGTGCACTTCAGATGAATTGGGTCTAGGCCACTCTGACTTTTGAGAAGAATAGATGGATGAACAAACCAACAAAAGATTGAACTCTAAGTGGCAGCATGCTGAGGTTCTTATTCTGCAAGACAGACCTGCGCTTCAGGATTTTTCTCTCTTTAATCAGAACAGATGTTCACCAAAATGTACTGGCAAACTCTTGCATGGAACATTCCCTGCAGTCCTCCAATAAACACTGAGAAGAGCATTTGGCACCCATTCATTCCTTTTCCAATAGAAGAAGCATTGATTTATCTAATATTGCTAAGGTAGCAGCAGCCCTGTCAGCATTAAACAGACAAACACAATGACAGCAAAAGAATTTCTGCCTCAAGAATACAGCAGCACCAAACCAGACATGTTCTGCACAGCAGCAACCACTCAGCAAGGAACACCACAGCTCTGCCTCGCTGCTCTAAAATTAAATTAGATTAATTGGAACCAATTTCTTAACTACACCAACTTCAGCTGACCTTTTTACAAAATCTGGGGATGGTATTAATAGATTTGATTTTTAAGTGCTGGAGGGATTTGTGATTTTAAATATCTCTTTGATCTACATGTAGAGCTGCAGGGCTTCCTCCAGGTTCCTCTCAGTTTCTTCTGATTAAAATAAAGAAATTAGCAAATGGCATTTCTGTGCTTTTTCTATATCCAAAATAAACTTTACATCCGTCTCCTACTGAGCTCAGCTTTTAAACAGTGTCATCCTTTGGCATTCTCCTTACACTCCAAACTAAAAGGAATATACGTACAACATATATATGTTACACATATACATTTTTATTTTAAATACATATTCTCCACCAACTGTGTTTTCTACCACGCTCTGCCAAATACATAGTGAAAAACTAAAGATGTCTCTTCAGTCTTCAGTTGTTGGACAAAGGATGAGTGTGAAGCTCAATACTGTCCCTGAAAGGGCAAAATAAGCACCGTATTCCACATCAGTACGGACCACACTCCACCCAGAGAAGGCTTTCATTTCCCTCGCTGCGCAGTGCTTGCTTGAGGACAGACCAATGCTGACAGTCGTTGAGAAAAGCAGTTTAAGGATAATAACAGATAATGATGTAGCAGCCTTCTTCTTCAAAGAACATCCCACCTCGATTGGTTTTCAGCATATAATTGTTCCTTTTCCAGAACCCTGCATGAGAGCAGCCTGCTTTTGAGAGAGCCAACCACCACGTCTAATAGGTATGGGACATGCTAAAAGCTGTCAGAGGAATGTAAAGAGGAAATGTTCCTGTAACTTTCAGTTCACTCCAATATAATGTAATCAGCTGCATGGAGAACACCATGTTTAAATTACACAGCTTCACATTCCTTGCAGCCTCAGTGTGACTTTAAGGTATAATCCACAGTGAATTAGGGTTCAGGTTGTTGATTTTTTTCTTTTCTTTTCTTTTTTTTTTAAACAGAGAACTTTTTGTTCTCAAAGCTGATAACTATTTACACCTGCCTTGTTCTAAGAGCTGTAGAGTAATTCAACATTGCAGGTGACAAGAGTCACAGCTAAAGCAGTAGCTGAATCCAGATGACATCCAAGGGTCAAAGTAAGTCACACAGGTGCCCTAAGTTCTCCCCTTGGAATGACAGCTCATTTTTGTACCCAAAATTACAGCATATTCTTCCCATTCCAATTGCTTAGATTTCATCTTCCCCCGGACTGCACTGACATTGCTGTTACCCAAACTTCTTGAAACAATCGCTTCTTTATAACCTCATCTGTCTTACCTACTGTCCATTAAAGGGACTTGAGCCCTGCAGGCTCACCTTTATCCAAGTAATTTCTTTCACCTCCTATTACTCCTCAGACTTCCATTTTTTCCCCCCCTCTCAGTCACTGTCAATAGATCAAAACTACCTCTTTTTTATTCCAACTATGCCACCAGCTCACGTTTTTTCAAATACCATCTCTAGGCAGAAGACAAAAGAATAGTAAACCCAGGGCTTCAGCAGCCACCATCGAACACGGCTGCTGTTTGTCCCAATTAGCTCTGAAAGAAAACTCATCATTCATCCATCAGGTAACAGAGCAGAGGGAAAAGCAAAGGGCAAGAGTAGGTGCCCAGCCACAACTTCTGAAAACACTTGCAGGTAACAGGCTTCAGTATTTAAGGCCATATCCATGCAGAGTCAGATTCAGCTGTGACACAAAATGTTCTAAAACCTCACGAACAGAGCAAGCATCTATCCAGACTCAGTTCTCACAGGATCATAGAATGGCCTGGATTGAAAAGGACCTCAAAGATCATGTAGCTTCAACCCCCCACCACGGGCAGGGTCCCCAACCACTACAGCAGGCTGCCCAGAGCCACATCCAGCCTCGTCTTGAGTGGCTCCAGGGATAGGGCATCCACAACCTTTGGACAACCTGCTCCAGTGCATCACCACCCTCACAGTGAATAATTTCTCCCTAACATTTAGTCAAGATCTACCTTCTTCCAGTTTAAAGCCATTTTCCCTTGTCCTGTAGCTACTAATATGAATAATTTGTTGACAAGATTATCTCAGTTATCAACACCTTCCAAATAAGCACCCAAGTGCCTTCATGTTATTGAACACGATGCATCCACCACCTTCAGTCTAGGCAATCCTAAATAAATACACTGTGACAATCATGGAAACCCATAGCTGTAACTCCATCTGAAACAAAACCACACCAGTAATTTGTGCAGCAAATACAAGCAGTTAGCACTCTGCTCATCTTGCTGCGTGCCAAAGAGCACAACCTTCAGATGATCACCATCAACATTAACATATTAGGAAAAAATTAAATCCATCAACTGGTTTTACAGTCTAATTACAGTAATAACAACAGTCAGATTTATATTCATTAGAGGATATAAATTCATTAAGTAATAAATGAAACTGCATAAAAGCTAGGAGTTCTGGGCTCTGTCCTGGTCTGTCTCCTGACTCCCTTGTAACCTTGAACAAATCAAACTCTATCTCAGTTTTCCCAACTACAAGCAAATAATTATTTTCAAGAAAAGCTACTGAGAAACAGCCACTGAAAGGAGAAAAAGGACTGGTAACAAAGCATTTGTCATTATGACCCCTTCCTAGTAATATTTGAAGCTGACTTTCCCCCCACAACAGCCTCAGCAACATAAAACAGCAGTGCAGAAAACTGGCACATTCAGGATCTTACCGTGATGACATCCAGAATGCTGAGAAGACTGTGGACACTGTCACCTGCCAGCACCTCCTTAACAATCACTTCTGTGCCATCCTGCAAGTGTAGAATAGATTACTGTAGGCTCACAGGTGTGTATGCATGGCATACATGGAGCTTTCCAGAAAGCTTAACTTGCTGTCATTTTCCCAGATAGCCCAAACAACTCTAACAGATACAGTCCCCCATTAGGACCTGAATGTGAACCTTCTCTCTGCTTTGGTGCTAACTCACATCACCTAGTTATAAACCACCGTTATAACAGATAGAAACAACAAATTAAAGGAAATTTAATGTCAGTTTTGTCTAGGGTAGATGTGACCTGTTATTTTTGCTATATAACAATCAAAAATGAAAACAAAACCTTCTTCACACTAAGGATTAGCTCCATTGACTGAGGATGTTACATGTTGTCACATCCTTCCCATAAGTGGAGGGAAGGGGTGAAAGCATTTTTCACTGTTCCTTCACAAACGTCAACAGGCAGCATAACCAAAAAAGGAGCAAAACAAAAGTACATACAGAAATCAGAAAATCTGAGATAAATTACAAACAAAAGCCATAAAAGCTAAAGTCAAACCTGAAAAAGGCAAGAAAAATATTAAATATACATATTAACATCCAAGTTGGCAAAAAGGATTGCAAAGGTTTGCACTTCACATTTTAAGACTAGCCCAAAACATGAGCTATCGTTTCTTCTCCTTGCCTACCCAAAAGTGAATCTGGATCTGACACCTTCCCAGCAAACCCCCCTAATTAAGATGCTAGAACATTGTGGATTCAAACATACGTGGTCTCTTCTACTGCCACCATACTGCTCTGTATACCTACTCTATAAAAATGAGAATGTTTCCAACAATATGCCAATTCAGTCTTGCACTCCAACCTCCTGCACTAACTATGCAACCAGTGCATGAGAGGATAACCTAGAAGAGTGAGCTAAACACATTCTGTGGAAGACGTGCAGGACCACAGCTCCTAACACTGACATTGAGACATATCATGGCTCTTTTCTAAATCACTATGATTCAAACTTTAACCAATGTTTAATGACTCATGCCATCATATGCTACGGTAACGGATGTATCTCAAGAACAACAGCTCAGTTCATTCTTACATTTTCTTGAACACAAACTTCCAGCTTTCCATCCTGCACAACATAGATGCTGTTATCCAGCTGCCCAGGACGGAAGATGTATTCTCCTTCATGCAACTGCACAAAAAACATGTGCTTGCACAACTCCAGAAAAAGAGGCTTCTCAAAGTGACCAAGAACCCTTCAGGAAAGAGAAGTAAATATCAGTTTTTTTCACCCGTTCTGCAAAGAGAAACCAAAAGCTCTTAGAAAACCCATCCTTCATAGCACAGCCCTCCTGGAAGGCCCCAGAGGAAGCTGTAGTGTGGCAATGCAACAGCAGGGTGACAGGAACAAAAGCCCCCAGGGCAGTAGTGCAGCAATATTGTGAAATGCTGAAACCTGTAAAAATCACAGCTCCTTCTTGAGTAGCACATTGAACAGTGCCAGCAGGCTCAGAAGGAAGTACAGCGAGCCCAGCATGGCTTACAAACATAAAAACCTACAGCAGGTGTACATGTTGGAGGAGCAAAGTTACCCTTTGGAACTTTCCCAACAGTGTAATGACAACACATGAGAAATACTGATGAATAAAAAAGAAAAAAAAACATAATTGTATTAATGTAAATGGGAATACATCATCTCAAGCAGACTCCTGCAATACTGACTAGCTAGTGAGCACCAGACAGACAGAAATACCCTCCTTAAACCTAAGCGTTCTGTTCACAGCACAATTGCCCTCCATACAGTTTCATTAGCTCACAATTAACAGAATCAATCAGTCAAATCCTCATGCAACATCAATTAGTCATAGAATATCAGAATTCCACAGGAGAAAGTTTAGGTGAAATAAACAGTAATTTTATTAGACTACTAAAGTGTCTAATTTAGTCCTGAAGGTTATAACTAATTAGATCAGAAGAGAAAAACACTTAACACACACAAAAGTCTAACATCTGAAAACCTCACCCTTTCTGCCATGTCAGCGGTATCAATACTTGACTGAACTGAGTAACAGAATCACAGAATGGCCTGGGTTGAAAAGGACCTCAAAGATCATGTAGTTTCAACCCCCCACCATGGGCAGGACTGCCAACCACTAGAGTAGGCTGCCCAGAGCCACATCCAGCCTTGCCTTGAATGCCTCCGGGGATGGGACATCCACAACCTCTCTGGGCAATCTGTTCCAGTGCATCACCACCCTCTGAGTGAAAAACTTCCTCCTAACGTCTCCCCTGGCTTAGTTTAAAACCATTCCCCCTTGTCTTATCACTATCAATCCACGTAAACAGTTGTTCCCCCTCCTTTTTATACACTCCATTCAAGTCCTGGAAGGCCACCGTGAGGTCTCCCTAGAGCCCAGTTCTCTCAACCTTTCTGCAAAGGAGAGGTGCTCTAGCCCTCTGATCATTTTAGTGGCCCTCCTCTGGACCTTTTCTAAGAGCTCGGCATTTTTCTTGTGCTGGAGGCCCCAGGCTTGGATGCAGTACTTGTCTTGGACTTGTTCCACTGTTACAGTGGGACAGAGTCCTCTCCTCTCACCCTTACCTACAGGTTTTGTCCATAGGAAACCTGACCACCATGGGAGACTGAGCCAAGAATTTATTGAGTACCTCAGCTTTTTTCATGTCTGAGTAAACCAGTTCTTTGCTCTCATTTATCAGAGGGGGAACACTTTCCTGAACTGACACAAAAACCTTTCCTCTTATCCCCCCAAAGGGCCATGGTGATTAAGTTGACTTTGGTTCTCTTTACAATATTTTTCAGCTAGAAAAGTAAAAAATTCAGAAAGTTGTCAATATTGTACCTAATTATCCTTTACTTCTGTAAGTTATCTAATTATCTGTTACTTCTGTACCAAAAAGAAAACCCACAAACTGTCTAAAGGGAATTTTAAGAACGCACTAGCAGAAATTGGTTGAAGTTAGAAAAGCTTTATCATCATATCTCCAAACACAGGCACTAAACCCCCTCACTGCCTCCTTTCCCTCCCTTCACCCCATCATTTTGTGCTTATTCACTCCGACCATGCAGTGACAAAATGTAAGGCTTTACAAGTGGTAGAAAATACATGTACCACTTGAATAGCCATCAAAGGCAAAATCCAAACCTATCCCTTCATGTAACATTACCTAACGTTTTTAAGCATGTAGAGGACTTCTGACGGCAAATGAGAATTCTTTACATCAAACTCTGTCAGGTCTGCCTCTAGAAGAGAGGGAGGTGGCTCTTTTGGCTGTAGGGTTGGACATTCTTTCTTAATACGCAGAATCCTACAAAGGAAAACAATGAAAGTTCAGGATGGCATCCTGTCTGCGCAGACAGCTGTACACTGACACAATAGGTTGACTGCAATACACACTGTACTGTTACACATTATCGAGCAGACAAAGCAGTAGTATTCCACTCCCCAGCTGCTCCTTTCGTGCCTTTCTTCAGCAGAACTAGAGACAGTGCTTAGTGTGAACTCCCCCCTTCCCCAAAGCCCAAGTACCTTTTAGCCAAATTTAAAACTTTGGCTCGTTTCCGCATCCTTTGGCGAGGCACAGTGTTCCCAACCAGAGTGTTTGGAAGAGTTGAAACCTAGGAGGAAATAGTAAAAGCAGAAAACATTCACTAAAACCAAAGAACAAAAACCCTTGCTCCAATCCTGCAAAGGATTTGACCTTTCTATCAGGTCATTAGAACATTGGCAGAGTGAAGTGTTCACTCCTTTGAAGCAGTGGAACAACACCTACTCCAGAATCACTTCCTAGACAGAAAGTGGCATATGTTTTAATCTTGATAAGCAACTACTACAGTCATAACAGACTCCCCACTCCCAAAAAAAAGCTACCATAGCTATACAGCTCCCACTCAGAAACACTCAACATGAGACAGAGAAATAACATTTAAAGCTCCAGTATTCCTAGCATAGGCTATGCAGTACTCCTGCGCAGCCAGTCCTTAACTCGGTTTTCACTGTAACTAAGTGCCACCTTCTGGAGAACTGCAACAGCTGCCAAGATCAAGCATTACTATTTCTCCCACCAACGAAAAAAACCCAAAAAAATCTATACTCAGCCTGGAGACTTTCACTCCCCCCACCCCACCCCACCCTTCTTTTTATTTTTAACTAATTGATATAAAAGCCTAGAATTTTACCAAAAACACACTTCATGTTTTGCTGAAAACACCAGTTTGCAATACTCTGTTGTCTCCATTAGGAGAGAGAAAGACAACTTTTAACCTCTCCTCCCCACCTCCAAAAAAAAAAAAAAAAAAAAAAAAGATTTTATCATGTGAATTTCTAGGGAGCTTTTATACTGCATATAAATAACCATGTTAGAGAATACAAAAATTATTAAACTACAAATTCATGAAGTACAACCCAAGAACAATGCTCAGTATTAAAATACAGCCATATGTGATCAGTAACTGAACCCAAATATTTGGATCCATCTCCACAAAGTCTTAGAGCGAGCACATAGCTGTGCTCAGACTATCCCAGACAGTGAGGGTGCCCCCAAACCTGCTCTGCCCAGAGACGCCCTTTGGGACCCACTCCTGCCTCACAGCTCCTTGGGGCTGGGGACCCCACTGGACCCACACCTTGGTTCTGACCCTACAGGACAACATGCAGGGAGCATGTCTTGCAGCCAGGATTAAACAGCCTTTTTTCTTCATCAACCATTTGTACCTGACTTCAAGCAAGCCATAACCATGGAATTGCTACATAGATTTTGTACGTAGTGTTGAGCAAGGAAGTCCCCTTGATCCCCAGGTCCTATTGCATTAGCTTTCAGGAAAGCCAAACGCAACACCTCTGCACTCACATAACATTCATTCCATACTTTTGATCACTTTTATCACATTCAGCATGCACTTCAAGGGCAGCTTGTATTTTGAGAATACAGGAACATTAATATCCTCCATTAAGTGAAATCCAAACCATCAGTGGGAAAAACCTAGCATATCTAGCACGCCTAATTAGACTAACCTAATTCATGACAGGAAATGCCTATTCTCAAACCTTGTTACAATTACTTTAAAGATTTGGCCAATTGATCAGACAGACTCAAACTAGATCCCATGAAGGAACAAATTTCTGACACAATGGAAAATTCAAGGTGATCTTCTAGAGTAATAGGACAGCAACATCATCAGCACAAGAAGACAAGGGCACAGGCATCATTCCTTGTTGGATTCTAAGGCAACATTCAATCACTGGATAACCCCCCTTGAACAATCTCTAATTATAGTTTGACAAGTCCTGTTTGCAATTCAAGAAACAAGGGCTCATATACTGAAGGGCTTTACAGAGGTAGAATGCAGAAAGACAAATTTGAATATGTGCTCTGCAGACAGTCTGTCTGTTTCCTAGCATAGGAAAGACTCAGTCAGCTCCCAGTATAAGGGCAGTACTGGAAACTGTTATCTGAAAGGAGCAATCCTGAATGTAGGCACTGAATATCTTGTTTATAATAATCTTCCTTTTTCTGCAGTTAAGATTATAGATAAATAATTTATCATCAATTTAATAGAGCCATGAATCAAAGAATAACCATCTTCAATGTCTGCAGATATGTTTCAAAGGAATAATTCAGGCAGAATTCCAAGAGATCTGAAACATCCCCAGATAGGATGAAGGTCTTGGGTCAAATTAAGCAAGTGAAGTATTTTAAAGTTTAACAAATCTCCTCAACAGAATTTTAAACTTCACTTCCCTCCCACCATGCCCAGCATTCTTACCTTTCTCATGATCTTCCTCCCATAGAACATCACTTTGTCTCGCTTGCGAAATCTGTACTGAGGACCATGTGGTTGAAGTTGTTCTACAACAACAAGGAGCTTCATGTCAGAAACCACCTCAGAAAATTTACAAATTACACCAAATTATGTGCTGCAATTGATACAACAGAAGAAAGGAATGTCATCAAAGTAACACAGACAGGCATGAGAAGTGGGCCCACATGCTGAACCTCTAATGAGGTTCAACAAGATCAAGTGCAATGTGCTGCACCTGAGCTGGTGCAGACATGAGCATAGACTGGAGAAGACCTTCATGAAGAAAAGCTGGACATGAGGAGCAGCGTGCGCTTGCTGCCTGGAAGGCCAACTGCATCTTGGGCTGCATCAGCAGAGGGGTGGCCAGCAGGGGAGGGAGAGGATCATCCCTCTCTGCTCTGCCCTTGTGAGGCTCCACCTGCAGTGCTGTGGCCAGATTTGGGGCCTCCAGCACAAGAAAGAAGCCTAGCTGTTGGAGAGGGTCCAGAGGAGGCCACAAGGATGACCAGAGGGCTGCAGAACTTCTCCTGCAAAGAGAGGGTGAGGGAGCTGGGGGCATTCAGCCTGAAGGAAGCCTCATCTGTGGAGGTCTCACTGGGGCCTTTCAGTACTTGAAGCGAGCTAAAAAAGAAAGACATTGACTTTTTACATGAGCAGAGTGATAGGACAAGGTGAATGGTTTTAAAAGAGAAGAGTAGAGACTTAGGTCAGATGTGAGAAAGAATTTCTTTACTCAGGAAGTGGTGAGTCCTTGGCACTGCTGCTCAAAGCTGTGGGTGCCCATCCCTGAGGTGCCCAAGGCCGTGGATGGGCCCTGGGCAGTCTGAGCTGGGGGCAGTCAGCACAAGGCAGAGGTGGGGCTGGGGGCTCTGAGGTCCCTTCCAACCCAAACCATTCTCTGATTCCATGAGCTACAGCTTTAAGCTAAGGGAAAAGAAGCCTAAGTACAAGTTACCAATTTTGCTACCTCCACAATAGCCAGAGTTCCCACACACTGAAGAATAAGCTGTTATGGCCAGCACACAGAAATCAAACCACTACAAGGCATTATCTAAGTCTGGTTAAGCCAAGCCAGACCGAGGAAGAGCTGGCTTGAGGCTTTATCTAATCCCTGGAGGAGTAAAAAGGTTCTCTAAATGGGTGGAGGAATCAGGTGACTTTAATCTCACTAAAGGAAACCAACAATCCGCCTGTGTCTCATAACAGCAGGCTTAAAATTATTTGCAAGCCAACTGATATTAAGGCTTTCAACAGCAGAGAAACAATTATTATGAATTGGCACAGAACCCACTGCATAACATTTCAAAAACACACAGCTTTTTAAGACTGAAATAGTAGTGGAGTACTTACTAGCTTGTTTCACTCTTCTATAAACGACAAACACAACAATTCCTATCAGGAACAGTGCAACTGCAGCTCCGATGGCAATTCCAGTCAGCTGTGAGGGAAATTCATAAGGAAAGAAATCTGTAACTTCCATAGTTGAAAAGCTATTTTGTTTTTTGGAGGGCTCAACAACACTTAACTCAGCTGTGTGATGTCAAACACATTCAACAATATTTCAGTTTTAACTAAAACATCATTTGTGAGAAGTTTAACTATAGCAGTGTCACATTTATAAGCTCAGATACAAAATATTCAGCACTTTTCCCCCAAGTGTCTATGAACTGAAAACTATTTATGCATGGGATTAAATAATAGAAATTAGTTCCTGCCTCATACACAGCCACAGCAAAGAAACAAGAACTCCTTTCAGCTTACTCACACTTTGATTGTGACTTAATAGAGTTCCTGGAGCTTACTGGCAGGCACACACTACTTAGCACAGTTTTCATGCAGTTGATTAAAGCCATACATTACCATAGTACTCTGTATTCTGTCTTCTACAAACTGAAGAATTCCACTCGCTGGCATGGCCTAGCACAAACAGGAAGGTGAAATTAGTTTCCCACAGCTGGCAAGAAGCCTCTATACAGACATCTGTGCCTAGTGTGGCATACACAACACCATTTGTTTTCCAGTGTCTTTCTTTCAACTACCATCTGCTTTGAAAACACAGCACCTGCAGTGGAAAGGGGTCAGGAGTGGAGTTCTATCCAGTAACAGTTCCACACATTCCTAAACAACCCTAATACGAGGTCAGACAGGGAGGTGCTGACTTTTTTTTTAATAACTTTATGTTATTCAAAGCAATAAGGACAAGAGGTGAATGTAAACGTTATGAGAAAATAAACCAGAAAATTGCAGATACAATTCAACATAAACCACAAAGTTATGGGCATTGGGAAAAGCTCTCAGGTGTACAGCCCTGAAACCTGTGCTGGCTGCTGTTATTCTAAACAAAAGTCTGCAAGTTATAGAAGTTGTAGAAATGCCAGCTCAAAATCAGAGCATGGAAGGAAAGGAATAAGCAAACCAAATGATAGAAAGGAAACAAAATGAGTACAAGAACAGACACGTCACCCTGTAAGTCTCAAGCCTTACTTGAATCTTTAGTTCTGGAACCAGTTTTTGCCCTCAGTCCAAAATCCAGATGACCTTTTAATTCAGCTTTCTATCCCACAGAAAAACAGAAACACTCAGAGTCACCAAACCAGTCTCTCTCATAGAAGTTCATTCCAGGCTCTCAGGGCAAGCAGACTCCGGCCTGCCCAGTCAACATATGCAGAGCTGAGCGTGTTTTTTTAGGTTGCTTTAATACAACCTACTCATCTGTCTTCTCAGCATCACTCCAGCTATCACTACCACCATCAATCACTAGTGGAACCGGAGTGAAAAGAAAAAAAAATGTTGAAAAGTTGCTAGCAACAAATACATTTCTGGCTAAGCACGATGAGATCTCAACACGAATCTTTTTTATGGCCACTAATTTGCTTCCTGCTGACAGCATCAGGAACAGGAGTTCTGCCACTATCAGGACACACATGACCTCCAATAGCACAGAAAATGGGAGTTACCAAGTGACAGTCACAGCCTTGTTCTCTGAAAGGAAATAAATTTGCAACAAAAGAAGGAAACACACAGGTGCACACATAGAGCCTGTGCCACAACCAGGAAGGAGGCAAGGGAAAGATAACATCCAGAACTCCAAGGAGAACAGAGAGGCTCTTGGAGGGTTTGTTACCAAGACCAACCTGAGCAATCCCATCCCAACATGGGTCACAGTTCTGCGGGGAATCTCCTCAAGCACTGCCAACATAGAATCATAGAATCATAGGGGTTGGAAGGGACCTCGAGAGATCATCGAGTCCAACCCCCCAACATCCAGAGAGGCAGAGAAAGTCAGCAAATGGCTGGCAACCACATGGACACCTGAGTGTGTCAGCAGTTCCTCACCATCAAGCAGCACATAGGGCAACCAGGGGGTCAGTAATGCTGCAGCACAGAGGGAGGGCCACACCCAGCACCTGCATTTGAGGGCTTCATGAACTCCATCCGAGCCCTGATCCAACTCTCAGAAACAAAACACACACTGAGCAACCCTGAGAAGACCCATGTGTCACTGGAAAAAGACAAAAGGATGGGCTCAGAGTACAGATTAGCAGGAATATTGCCTGCACTTTGTAACATCTGACTCCCATTTTCTTAACAAAACTGTGGTCAGTAACAAAAACAAGCAGCTATTGAAGTAACGCTGACACCCACCCAGATTAGCAAGCACAGAACAAGCAACCTGGGTACAAACACAAAAACTTCCCATTGCAATCAAAAGTAAACAGTGAGGCATACCCCACACAGGGAGGGGCATCAGGTGGTGAGTGGCACAGCACTCATGACCTTACATGAGTGTTCCTCGGAATCCAGACTTCCCTGTGGCTCATAATGTGACTTCCCTGTACCACACACTGAGACTTTGACCACGAATGCTGAATTTTCACAGAACATCTTTTATCTGCTTATCAGCATGCTGGATGCTCCTTCCAGTTCTAAGAAAGATATTTCCTGTTGTGGGCCTTGTCTGTCATTACTAGGAAAAGCACTAAGTCTTAAAGAATAAATGCAAGAGTTAAAGAACTCCACGATCCTTCCATCTTCAGGCTGAAATCACACCACCAAAGCAAAAGGAACTTAAATTGTGTCATTCTGCTGACAAATAAGAATATGAAGCACCACATGAATGGTCTGCAGCAAAAATAAGCAAATGCACACAAAAACTGGGACCAATCTTGACATTTTTGGAAGGATGAAACTCTAATCGGGAAAGGTTCTGGGAAATAAAAGCCCTGTACCTGAAGACATCACCCAACAGTTATCAAATGAGGCTCTGTCCTGGTTTCAGATGGGACAGAGTGGATTTTCTTAATAGCATCTGATATGACACTGTGTTTTGGCTTTAAGAGGAAAAAGCTGCTGACAGCACACCAAAGTTGCAGTTGTTGCTGTGCAGCATGCAGCCCAGGATGCTTCAGCTCCTCATAGTGCCCTGCCAGCAAGGGGCTGGGAGGGGGCAGGCGCAGGACAGCGGAGCGGAGCTGAGCAGACCCACAGGACGTCCCAAACCACACAGCACCACATGAGAACCATAAAACTGAAGGAGCCGGACAGGGGGGCCAGCTGAAGGGCTGACAGCACCGAGCTGCTGCCACATTCAGCCAGCCACAACAGATACACTAACTTTCAGGTCCTGGAAACGCTAAAAGAGAAACAAACGCGTGAAAAATCACTTCATACCTCAAGGCTGGCACCATTGCCTTCTTCTTCCATGGCTAGAGGAGTAGCAGAAGGGAAAACGGAAAAAAGGGAAGAAAAAAGACCGAGTTCAGAGACAACAGCAACCCGGAGCCCGATCTTCAGCGCGTGGCAGCCGCCGGCCCGCGGGAAGCAGTCCGTGCAGAGGGACGGCCGCGCTCCGCCAACCTCCGCCGCAACGACAAACGCGCTCCCGCCCGAGGCGCGGCTCTAAGGCAGTGGAGGAGTTACGGGGAGTTACCAAACGGACCCGCCGCGAGGAAACCGGCGGGACCGGCCAGGCCCGAATCGGCGTCCCCTCACTCGTTGCTATAGCCGCGGCCGTCCCGGCGCTCCGATGCGGGGTCAAAGGTCAGACGCGGAGCCGGGGCGAAGGTCGCAGCCGCCAGCGGGGCAGGGGGGCACCAAACCCCCCCCAGCTCCTCGCTGCTGATTGGCTCACACAGCTTCGCGCCGAGTGGTCCACGACCCGCGCGGTCTAAGATAGGCGCTGAGGATTGGCTGATGCGCTTCGGCCAATGGGAGCGGGTCGTGCTGGGGTGCGGAGCGGAGCGGTCCGGGCCTGCAGCTGCTCCGTTGCCCATCCGTTCCTCCTCCCTTCCTTCTCTCCTTGCTTCCTCTCGGGGCCCGCAGACGCTCGGCATGGGGCTGCTAACCGAGCTGGCCCGTGGGTTGGTGCGGGGAGCAGACCGCATGTCCCCGTTTACCAGTAAGCGTGGCCCTCGGACCTACAATAAGGGCCGGGGCGCCAAGAAGCCGGGCGTGCTCACCTCCAACAAGAAGTTCATCCTCATCAAGGAGATGGTGCCCGAGTTCGTCGTCCCCGACCTGGCGGGGTTTAAGCTCAAGCCCTACGTGTCGTACCGCGCTCCCGAGGGCTCGGAGCCGCCCATGACGGCCAAGCAGCTCTTCACCGAGTTAGTGGCACCGCACATCGAGAAGGACGTGAAGGAGGGAAACTTCGACCCAAACGCGCTGGAGAAGTACGGCTTCGAGCCGACGCAGGAGGGGAAGCTCTTCCAGCTCTTCCCCAAGAACTACGTGCGCTAGGGGGCGAGCGGGGCCGTGCCGGGCTGAGCAGCGGCGTTGCGAGAGACTTGGACTGCACCTGCAGATCGGGACAGTTTCTTTCACTGAGTATTAAAAGCAAATCCTTCCACTGTATCTTTCTGCAATGTCTGATTTAAATCGCTGTGGGGGAGCTGGTTTCCTGCCAGTGACTAAGGAAGGTGTTGCTTTAGTCTCATGCTGTGCACATAGTTGCACTGTGTGGGTGTGCAGGTGTTCTGCTGTCAGAGCAGAGCTGCTGAGCTGATGCTGGGAGCTGCAGGAGTCTGGCTCCAGGCTGCTGAAAGGAGTGTTCCCGACTTTCAGGAACAAGGGAGAACTCTGCCTCTGGGAGTTTCCTGGCTGTGGAAGGAGCTGCTTGGAGATGTCTCATCAGTGCTGCCAACACACTGCTGTGAAGGGCGAGTGCAGTCAGAAGCAGAACTTGAATTCACCCCTAGCCAGTATGAAGCCTTTGATGAGACAGGCCTCACCATAAACTGAGCATAGATTTGGAGCTTAGATCATATATCACACCTGTGGTCTTTACCAAGGTTTAAAACTAGTCCTTTGAATTCAGTCAAGGTGCAGTTAATAGTTACAGTCAGTGCCTGCTCCTTAGCAGTGCAGCTGCTTCAAATTCCAAGGTAGCTGCTTACATTTGAAATACCTCTTAAATTTATTTTTTACATATTCCTGGAAGAGCAGTGTCCTACTATTCCTCAAATTGAATATGTACCAGCAAAACTTACAGTTGTGTGCAACTGTTTAAATTAGAAATAGCTAAAAACAAAATTAAGTTGTTGGAGGTGACATGTTTACCTCTGACAGACAAGTAGGCCCAGGACCTCTCTGATCAGCTGTGGGGAGGCCAATCACTTTAAGAAACTGGGCTGGTACAGGGCAGGGCTGAAGCTCTTCAGGTGGACTAACTGGGCAAGAGGGAAGCAGGAGGAGTAAGCAATTGACTTCCACAGTGGAAGCAGTAGTGCTTTATCCTAGAATAAGTCACACAACAAAAATCTCTAGAGAAAGGAAAAAATAGCAGTGTAACAAAGCATGTGTCTCTACTGCTCGTAAGTGTAACACAGTGTATCACTGTGCCTTGGAGCAGTAGAGGTTGTAACACAACACAGGCTTTATGTTTAGTGACTTAATAACAATCCAAACAGCACGTGAAGGACCTCTTCTAAAATCAAAACCAAGAAAGATAAATGACTTGTATTGACTTTTATTTTAGAAACATCCAAAAATATGGTGTTTTTTTTAACAAAAGCTCTTGTTCACATTGCTAGTATGAATCTTAAAGTAACAGCACTCGAGTTTGTGGGTTTTTTAATACACGTTGAACTTTGAAAAAGGAGTTTCAAAGCAGTACAATTCTTATCTGCTGCACCTCATTTTAGATGCAGCACTGTTACAGATGCTTGTTGCTGGTGATTCTTTCCCTCCAGGCAACTAATTCTTTAGGATTCTCAAAAACAAACCATGCAAGCTAGTAGTTCCTTACCTACTTTAAGCTGTTTTGTTTTCTTTCTAGGAAGGTAATTAAGAACAGAGAGAAAGTGTTCCAGAAACGGTGTTTTGCCAATATTTCACAGTGAAAAAACAAAAGCTAATGAAGCAGCCATTCCTGGAGGTAGTTAGGGCAATGTTGTTCTAATTTTGGTTTCTGTAACTTACTTATTTTGAACTTAAAAGACGTCAGGAAACATTGCCTCTGTTTTTTGGAGGTTTTCATCTTAAAGCTGTTCACCTTAAAAAAAAACACCTGTAAGATCTTGACTTTGGATCTACATGTAGGTCTCACTATGGAGAACAGAAAACGTGAGCTGGATACCTAGGGGATGTGAGGAAGGGGCAGAGTGGGTTAAGTGTGACACTAAGATACAAGCAGGGCTCACTACACAGTTTCTGCTAAGCCAATGTGTGCTTAGATTGGAGAGCAACAAAGTGAGACTGCATCCAGGTGATGAGTCTGATGTAAAATTAGTGTGCAGGCTCACCAGAATCCTTACAAGAAAGGCCCTGCTCAGAATGAAGCCTCCTATCACTGAACTACTCTCTGTCCTTTCAGTCAGTCTGGATTTTCTTTCTTAGAAAGAATTTCTCTTCACTGAAGATCACAGTAAGCATTGCACTATCAGCATCTGGTCTGTCTTTGAGTGTCTTCTCAAAGTACACAAGCTACATACACATCTAAGCCTCAGCTCACGGGCTTTTTCTGAGAAATTCACAAAAACCTCTGATCTCATACTGTGTTTGTCTACACACAGTAGCACAGACAAGTCTGGTTTGTTTTGGAAGGAGGAAAATAGGCTTAAGAGATCAGTCATACAAATGCGAACCAGCTCTGAGGGGATTCAAATATACTGCACAAACAAGAACCCTCTGAAAGGAAGGCTGTTCTACTTTGAATTAGTACATTAAGGGAAAACTAAACAAATGTGTCTGTGCTTGATCACACTTCTCAAAGCAAAGGCTTTCCTCCATGCTGAAATTAAAACCATCTGGAAATTATTCCATCATTATTGGCTTTTAAAGACTCACAAATCAACGGTGTGAATTGGAAAAAGAAGAAAATGAAGGCGTTAAGCTCAGATGCCAATGTCAGTACAGAAGCTTTTCTACCCCTTTACCTTGGGACTTGTCAGTGCCAACTTTCAGCTGTCCTTTCAGATGGAGATCTAGTACTGGCCCTCTCTGAAGCAGCAGCCAGGTTCATTTCCCACTTCCAGACATGTAGGATATTATCATAAAAAGAGCAAGTTGCTACAATGCTCGTTGCCTTTGGACTGTCAGAAGACCTGACTGAATCACTGCTTCTGTCTAGGCCAATTCCATTGGATCTCTTAAGTCCCAGGTCAGAACTGCTGGCTGACTCAGGACTGTCAGCACCTCGACCCAAACCCGACCCCTCCTTTAAATCAGGTTTCCTACCCTGGTCAGAATCCCCAGACAACTTAGGACCCCCCTCTGCTTTGAACTGCGAGGCTGAGCCTTCAGTGTCCTCATCCAATATTACATCAAAAGTAGCTGTAGGAGACTCATAAATTATCTTCAGGTTTCGGACCTGCAAATTCAGTCTCTCGTCTCCTTCCTCTGACCGTGTCACAGCCTGCTCCGAGGGCTGGCACGCAGCAGCACAGTCCTGTACTGCAGCCAGGGAATCCCTGGGACACAGCCGTGACCAGTCAGCCCCATAGGCCAAAGAATTGTGCAAGACATAGGATGACAGGATGACACATTCCTCCGTGTTTTCCGCTTTAAAAAACAAATAAATAATGTCATGAGCAGAAAGCAAGTTGTGACACAGTTTGTTGCAGACTGCTTACAAACCATTTCAGTATTGACCAAGCCATACCAGAAGAGTTGTCCTATCCCACAGTACTGGTTAACGCCTGCTTTACAATAGAGTTAAGGAGGAACAAAATACCCTGGCTCTTCTGACACATCTTCAGCCACCTCCCACTAGCTTTGATTTTCCCCAGTTCAGTGAGCAGACAGAAAAGGAATTAATGTGCATGAGGTTTAAGAGCTTCATTATTCAAAATGCATAAATAGGCTCAAGGCAGATCAGACAGTGATCTCAAATGAGCCAGAAATACAACTGCTAAGATTGCTAGACCAGGTTCTGGTTATTAATAAATTGCAGATGTGCCCTTCCCACGAGCTTTCAGCATTTCACTTGGATATTAAATGCTCACCAAGTTCCTCCCTTCCCCATACAGAAGAAATGACATCCTCATTTCACAAACTGCAGACCTGCCCAAGGTCTGGATAAATTCAGCAACACAACCATTTTATGCATCCTATATTTGTAATGTAAAAGCAAACAGCTTTTTAAACATGTAAATACCTTCTGATTCACGTGGAGGGCTTGTTCATGCTATTCTAGATTAACCAGACTGCACAGCACTTCCTTTCTGAGGCAATAACCCATTCATACACTGTGTTCAGTTCTGGACTCCCCAGAATGAGAGAGACATGGCAGTACTGGAGAGCTACTGCAGAGGGCTACAAAGATGAAGGAGGAACTGGAGTATCTCTTATAAGCAACAGCTGAAAGAGCTGCTCCTGTTTAGCCTGGAGAAGAGTGAGGGGGGATCTTATGAATGTGTACAAATATCTTAAGGAGGGGAGTCAAGGGATGGGGACAGACTTTTCTCCTTCTCTGGGGCTATTCAAAACCTGCCTAGATGTGGTCCTGTGCAACGTGCTCGTGTCCCTGCTCAAAAAGGGGAACGATGGCACCTTGGCACAAGCTATCACGCCAGTGGTGAGGATAGGTCTGGGAAATCTGGAAGAGTTCATTTAAGCTGAAATAAATGTCTAAGGCTATAAACAATATCTGAATCTTTCTAGAGCTTCCCATTAACCTTGAGGTAAGAAACAAGAACAGCAGGGTAGTGTGAGAGCACCCCTGTTCCACAGAACACTCACCCATGCTTCCGCGGCAGTCAAGGATCTTGAATCCGCTCTGCATGCAGGCTGCTAACAGCACAAAATCACAGCTTGGGTGCCACTTCAACCTCCAGACTCCTCCTTCAACGTGGGTGTCTGCCAGCGGCTGCTTCATGTTCCTGGTGTCCCACAACAGCACGTGCTCATCATAGCTGGAGATGTATCACAAATCAACATACTGACAAGCAGCAAAGCTGATCTAAGCAGCAAGTTCAGAAGAAAATGAGGAAATGCCACATACCCTTCCCACAATGAACTCACAGAGACCACACCTTGAGAAACAATAGCACATTTAAGGCAACAGAGGAGGATAACCACATCAGTGAAGGGCAGCTATAAGAGATTTACCTGCCAGTAGCCAGAAGGTTCTCTCGGTGGGGACTGCACTGAATGCTGCATACACCCATTGAATGTCTGCAGAAGAGCAATATACAGCAGAGACTGTGATACATAATTTAAGAATGGGTTCTTCCTTGAATTTCAAGCACTTGGGGTGCATATTGCTGCATCAAGGTGTTTCAGGAAAGCAGAGTACGGTGAACTCAAATTTCAGCCCATACTGAATTCCAGCCACACAATCCAACTGCCTTCCTAGAGAAAAACTTCTTATCATACACTTCCTTGACATGAACAGTTTCCAGTAATATTTATACCATAAACTGCTGTTCAGAGCCCTTAAGAATTTCAGCAAAACAACTCCATTCACAGAAAACTTTATTCTCAACATTAATATTTCCACTGCAGTAACGATCACGAGTGCTTTAAGGCTACGTATCAAATTCCACTGGAAAGCTGTACATACTGCCTTTATCATATTCTACCACATACCTTATGCCACCATAAAAAATAGAAAAAAAGTATTACTTGAAATGAGTGGAAAATGAAACATTTTCTAAAAATCCTCCACAATAATACACCCACATTTCACACACAGGAAAGTCCCCTCAGAAGAGTGAGCAGCTGCTGTTTGCTGTGGACATGGAGAAGACAGTTTCAACCTGAAGCTATCCTGATGAAAAACCTGATGAAAAGAGGTTCTCTCTCTCTCCATTTCCCAAATGAGGCAGAAACAGGACTCCACTCATGGCTCAGCAGCAGCTTGGGAAGGGACACAATAGCTGGTGCTCCAGCTGCTGCCACCACGTGCTTACCTCCTGCTGGTGAAGACTGGAGTCTCCGGACTGCATCTGGTGTCCCAGCCTTTCAGCAGGCTGTCATCTCCTCCTGCACAAAGACAAAAAGTCCTGAACGCCCCTCAAAAGACCACTGTGAGGCACTGAAGCAGAGCTACTGCTTTTCAGGATATCAGAGCCTTTGACAGACATATCAAACCTCATCTGAGGCTCACAGTACTTCTCACCATATAAGACACACATAATAACACTGCCCCAGTTTGCTCACTGAAAAAATATATATATCTTCTAGAGCTCGGCTCTTTTTGCTTCTATCTGCATCTCTTGCTCTTCCCAAGATATCAACTTTTTGCCAAGAGCCAAAGCACAGTTTAAAAGAAATGGTTTCTCCTAATTAAGCCCAATCACTTCAACTAGCAGAGACCCCCAGCTCTTACAGGAAGAGCGATAGGAAGCAGTGTACCCAACCCCAGAAAGCAAAAATCCCAAGGAACACACATCCTCTAAACAAAGTGACCCATCCCCAACACCCCCAAATTAGCTCCCAGTACTTACACACCTGAATACACAATATCAGTGTTCCAGTAATTAAAAGCAGCAATCCAGGCCTCAAATTTGTGAGCCTCCCACTGGTTCAGGACGTGCACAGAAGGTGCAGATTCATCTATGGAGAACAGATTCAGCTTCCCCTCTGAATCACTGCTGATCACTCTCAAAGGACATCCGCTACAGTGGAACACAGAGAAAACATTAGAAATTTCTGAAACTGATGTCCTAAGTATGATGTCCTGAGTACAAATCAGCTGCCAAACTACAGATGGATAACATATATATTTGATTCAAGTAAGCATTAAGAGAAACTGACACTACAGTGAAGAAATGCATGCATTTATACAATTGTTTTCAGCTTTGCATCTTAAAATCATCCCCACTAGTGATGCCCATTCCCTGATCTCACAGAGGGAGCAATCTGCTCACATTTAATTAACTGAAACAAAAACAGCCTTGGTCTTTCTTTCCCCTCAGTGCTTAACTTGGCTTCTCATGGGCTTGATATTAATTCCCTGACATGTGCTAGTTACCCTTCCAACTGGCTACCTGCAACTGTAGGTACTGATTTTGGTCTCAGGGCCTCTTTCTGGTTCTACATCACACCATACCAAATCTCCCAGATTACCACTCAACAGATACCTGGTCACCCACAGCCCGGTACTGCTGGATATACTGAGATAAGAAGGCTGCACATTCAACCTCTAGAAGGGATTCTTTGTCTCTGAACAGAGAATAGTTCAACCTTTCATCATGGCAACCATCATTTTTACCTTGAAGGGCAGAAACTAGAGGGAATGCAGAGAAGAAAGTAGTACTAGAAGCTCTGCTTATTCATTAAGCAACAGAAAACGTGCACAGAAATAGCTTTAATTAGCAAAAGCACTTGAATACCTGCCCTGCAACATGACGCACAGTACTGCCTGAGCCCTTCCAGTTTCCAGTCTCACACTGAAGATATCACTCTATTTTACACTTAACTTACAGAAAACCTTCACCTGACCTCTTCCTTGGGACAGCTAATTCATTTTCTGTAATCCAATTATGCCATTCCTGAAATCAAATGTATGAGCCACTTCCAAACCAACTCTGTTTCTCATGAAACTGTTTAAAATGTTCTTACTATCAATTCTTTAACAGACTTTCATACTAAAATTTCAGGTGTTTTGTGAGCAGATGGAAAACCTGAGCTAGATTCAGTGGATCGAGCTGCCTCCCACTGCAGTCTTTCCTTTAAGCAAAGGAAAGAGAAACATTCCTGGTTCACCTTTCACCATTCAACATGGCACAGCCTCAGGTTTGTGGTTGGATCTGCTCTTGCTGCAGTGACCACAGCACTTGTTCCTTAGTTACCCTCACTCTAGAGATAGTAACTTCAGAAAAGACCAAGGGAGCCTGCTGGGATGAAAGAAATCTTAAGCTCCTTCTCAAATAAAGCCACCAGTTTCACCCATCAGAAGCCTCAGCCTGCAAAGTGACAGACAGTGACCTCAGCAGCAGCCTTGGTCTCCCATCCTCACCACTGCTCGCGTCCTGTGGACCAGTCTAAGGACAAGGCCAGGCACTGTGCACCAAGATCGACCCTGAAGCACGGCTCCAACATGCAGCTGTTCTTCTACTGGAAAGAAAAGAAATGGGTCAAGGGAAAGGCAGCAGGTAGATAATGTGTACTGCTTACATCTATGCCAGGTGTTTTCCAGAAGCAGACAAGCACATTAGAGACCCACACCAAGAAGAGATGAAAAATCCCATAGCAACATAATGTTGCTCAGTACTAGCTGAAGGGCAAACTTTGTGCATACACAGCATTCCCACCACTCTGTTTCCCATCTCCCACCAAACCCTCCATAAAATTTTCTTCCTCTCAGAGAGCAATGAAGTGCAGAATTGAAGATCTGATTGCTGAACTCCCCAATAGTCTGGTTTGGTTTTATCCTTTTCACCCTGGAAATGGCTCTCCTGAACAGACTTTTCTCACCAATTGACAGAAACCCCTCCCCACAACTCTTCCCTACTTTTAACATCTTTTCACCTTCTGCTTTGTTTACCAGTAACTCCATACTTATTCTCAAGTGACAGTGCACAAAGCTTGCTGCTCCCCCATGTCTTTCACCTCCCATGCCCTGCAGGTACACAGAGCCCAGCCAGTCTTTCTGGTGCCATGAACAAGTTTATGGAATTCATGAGAAACATTATCACAAGACCAAACAAGTGTTAAAAAAAATACAGCTAAGTACACTGAGAAAGCCATGAAAACATACTCCTTCCCTGCAGAGTCCCTGAGCACTGCAAATAAAGCAAGAACATAAAAGTGTGTTAAAACAGCTTCAACATCAGCAGGCGTTACAGCCACCCACCTCACTCCCAGTCAGGTGGCAGAACTCCACAGCACCTGTTGAGTTTGCAATGCCAACCATGGGATGTTCTGCAACTGGAACATGGCACCTAAAAGATCCAGCAGTTAAAAAAAAGTCTTGAATGTATACCTCTCTTCAGGAGAAAAGCAATAGTTTTTATTCTAGGGTGCAGAAGGAAAGGGCACGTGATTAAAAACACCTCATGAAGAAAATCTAAGGGTTTCCTAGCTGCCACAAACCTGCAACAAGGGGAAAATATTATACATTGTAAAAATCTATGACATATTAGGATATAAATATAAGAGATGAAACACCTTCCTATGAGGACAGGCTGAGACCTGGGCTGTGCAGCACAGAGAAGAGAGGAACGTGGGGAGAGCTGAGAGCAGCCTGTCTGTATCTAAATGAGCTGCGAGAAGGAAGGGGACAGACTGTTCAGCCGGGGCTGCTGTCAGAGGACAAGGGAAAATGGTTTCCAGCTACAGCAGGGGACATTTAGTCTGAATTCTTTCGTACAAGAGGAAGCTTTTTTTTTTACAAGGACAATAAGACATTGTCACAGGTTGCCCTGGGAGGCGGTGATGCCCCATCCCTGCAGACAGCCAAGGTCAGGCTGGACGGGGCCCTGAGCTCTGATGGAGCTGTGGGTGTCCCTGCTCACTGCAGGGAGTGGGACTGCACGACCTTTAAGTGTCCCTTCCAACTCAAACGATTGTATGATAAACAAACGAGGTCTGCAGTCACTGCCCAGCCGCTCATAAGCCCACGGGAGAACACAACGCAGAAACGAGTGCAAACTGCTCACTGGTGGCTATTTCCCTCTGAGAAGGGGTCAATTTAGCTGTGAGCAGCCAGGCTCCCTACCGAGGGCGAAAGGGAGCGGAGGAGCAGCAGAGCCCGGCGAGCCCCCCCCAGCCCAGCGTTACCATTTGATGTCCAGCACAGCAGCGGTGTCGATCCTCTGGATCTCAGTCAGCGGGATGTAGGGCTGCTCCTCGTTGTAGTGGTACAGGTAGAGGCGCCCCGTCCGGTCGCAGGCCTCGTGGCTTCCCCTGCAGTCGGTCTACACCAGAGATCAGGAAGAAAAGCCCACGTTCAGCAGCGCTCCCACCACCGCCCCGCCCAGGGGCAGCGCTCTGCGGGGGGCTCCTCCTGAGGACGAGAGGCACCGCAGCTCCGCCAGAGGACCCCGCGGGACCCCGCAGCACCCGCACCGCGCGGCCCCGACGTGAGGGAAGACGGCCTCACCGCGGCGGGCGGGCGGAGGTGGTAGGTGCCGCAGGCCAGGATGCTGTGCCAGCCCTCCACCGGGCACCACTCCACCGCGTCGGCGCTGAACTCCGTGTCCACCACCTGCAGCGTCCGCGTCCGGCACGGGGCCGCCATCTCAGGCCGCGCTCACACGGCGGCCCCGCGCTGCCCGCCGCGCCGGGGCGGGACGGGGCGGGGAGAGGCGGCGGCCGCGACTGCTTCCTGTCGGCGGGCGGGGCGGGGAGGCCGGGCCTCGGGAGCGAGCGGGGAGCGCGTCCCGGAGCCGCGTGGCCGAGAGGAGCGGTGCCCGCGGCCGAGCTCCGAGCGGCGCTCCGTCGGTGCCCCGCGGCCGTCCGGGCCGCGCCCGCCCCGCAGCGCCGGTGGAGGTTCCGCCGTAGGTGCCGGATCCCGCCCGCCCACCTCACAGACCCCTCTCGGTTCGTCCCTCGGCCCCATCGCTGTTCTTATCACCGGGTGCTGCTGCCTTCCCCATTCGCTACTAATTCACTGTTATGCATTAACTTTTCGGACTTACAGCTGTTGCACCCCCCTTTAATTCCTCCCCCGCCCAGCTCTGTGACCTTCCCACTGCCCCGCAGCAGCTTCTCGCTTTTAAGTACTGTGAGCGAAGGTGGTGGTTGGGTACACAGAAGTCCAAGCGCTCCACACCAGCCATGTCCCCTCACCCCCAGCTTGCCTGTGCCACTCCTGCTACACAGGGTGCTTCCCTGCACGAAAGGATTCCTCCCCAGCATTCAGCCCTTGGTGCTGCATGTAGCATCCCCGCATTTGCTTGGAGGAGGTATTGCACATCCCTGGCTGCGCTTTGCCACATCCACTCCACAACTCATTTCAGGAGCAGTTTTCACACAGCAGTTGCACATCCCGGCTGCTGGCTCTGCTCATCCCTCCGCCAGTTCCCTCGGGGCTGCAGCTGGGACCATCTGGGCCTGGCACATCACTTCTGCTGCTCGGTTCTGAACTTCCATCTCTCCTAAAAGCACTTGGGTTTTGAACAGATTCTCTGCCGAGCTGTCCACGTGGAAGCACTCCTGTGTGAACTCCCCCAGCTCTCGCAGTGAACACGTGTGTAAACAACTCACTCGGTTCTGTCTGCTGGGACCTTATCTCCAGGTCAGATCTTCCCTTCACTGCACATCGACTCTGGCAGTCTCCCTGCTCCTGATGGGCTTTAAAATCGCTGTGCAAGTTCTATGATTTATGCATTCCTCAGATTCTGTTTTCCTTTGTATTACTCTCCTACACACATACAAATTTAACACGCCAAATTCTATTCTTTCCTTCTGCTTTTGGACACAGGACTGGTTTATAAAGGATTTCTTCATGCTGTAGGAGCATCCTACAGTGCTGCTTAATAACACCAGGCTCCTCTTGTCCCCTTCTCAAGCCTGTTGCTGGCAAGCAATAGATGTTGTAAGACAGTTGCTCCCAGCCCCAGTGCAGTGTCCCACACAGGTTCCACACCCCAACAAAGCACTTGGGGCTCTGAGCTGCCCCGTTTGCCTTCACTGCTTTCATTTGGAAACCACCATCATGGAGCAGAATCCCACATGCATGTTAAAGGCTGAAATATCAGCTGAACACTGTGCCCTGCAGTACATTATTCCAGACTTTGTGTTCCTTAAGCCAGCCACAGTTTTTATCTGAATTTTCCTTCATATCCACCGCTTGAATATGAAGGAAAATACCTTGGGGGAAATAGTATTCCACGGTGTGCTGACATGCGCACATGCCACAGGAGCCTGCAGAGGTGGATTTGCCTCTTCACAGCTGTGAGAAAAGCCTCTCTCCAGGCTCTCACAGGGTTCCATGGGGTGCTCCCAGAACTGGAAACCACCAGAAGCATTCACCTATTCCCAGGACCTGAGCAGTCCTGGGTACCCCACAGGCTGCATGGGACACTGCATATGTTCAGCAGGGAACAACCATGCAGCAGCTACACATCCAATGGCACTGGCTGCCTTAAGGCAGCAGGACTGCATGGGCCTGGGCCACTGCCTTCTGCTCCCAAAATATACCATCAGATCCCTCAGCAACCCGGCAGGCCTCGCTGCTGAGGCACTGGGATCCTTGTAGCCTCTACTCTCCTCTGGCACATGGGGTTTGGAGTCAACTGCTGCATGCTCAGGTTAGTAGCTGTTAGTTGACTTCTAACAGACCTCCTAACCCAGCAGTCACCTTTCCCACCCCATTCACCACCCCAGGTACCCACCCATCCTTTTTTTTTTTTTGTCCTCTTCACCTTTCCTTTATCTGCTGCTCAGGATATCTGCCCTTTGCCTCCTCCTCATCAGCACTTCATTCGCAGTTCGTCTTTTGTTTCTCCATTACAAATAGTAACTGTGATCACTTCCCCTGTTCAGTGCTGCAAAAGCACTTAAATGCTCCAAGACTGCACTGCACTTTGCTGATCTCCATTAGCAGTACAATGGAGAAGTGGCATGACCACCACTGGCCCTTGAGAAAGGCAAGACAGTGTTTGTGCCCTTTTCAGATTATTACTTTGGGTTAAAAAAAAATATATAAATTCCTTATTTTCCATTTTATATTAAAAAAAACTTACAGTTCGTTTAAAACAATTGTTTCCTTAAAAAATAAGGAAAGCTTGATGAAGTCCTGCTCAATCTCCCTGTAGCTAAGGGTATTTTAGGCTGCCTGAACAGAACAGCTGAGGTACAGCCATGAACAGAAGTGCACCTTCACAGTGTGCCCACCAAGAGAGCTTCCCACACAAAGCTTTACAAGCTGTTGTGCACTACAACACTTGAAGAGCAAAATCCCACCCAAGTCGCAATGATTAAGAACTTCCTGAGCAGATATTAGAAATATAATATAATATTGGAAGTCCACAGCAGGCTGTTGTCTGACAGGTTGAATACAAGCAAGACCAACATTGCAACACGAAGTGAATCCCGATTGAAAAATAAATTTTGACAGTTTTCACATAAAAAAAAAATAATAATCTATTTCAGTAAGCATTCAGAGAAAGGCTCTGCTTTCAGGATTCAACAACTCACGTTCCTCTAGCTGCGAAGCAACACTGACACCTGGTACTAAATCATTTAGTTCTTCAGCAAACTCAGCGATACACCTTTAAGGCAGAAGTGAGAAAGAAGAAAACTTTTCAAGTTACACATGAGAAAACATCCAAGAAAAGAACAGGCATGTATGCTGCACTAAAAAGTGATTCTTGGCTTGACGCTTTCTCTTTAAATGAAGAACTCAACTCACCAAATATTAGGTCATTTGGATCCATCTGCACACCACAGTGTCTGCTGTGCTCCTGGGGAAGCCACCAGGGCACCGCACCCCCGTGTGGCTGAGTACCTGCACTTCCCTCCAGCTCCTTCTGCACAAGGGCTCTGTGACAGCCGGTTCAGCTTCCCGAAAGCACTGCCCATGTAAGGCACAGCCTCCAGCAGACCGCTCTGGAGGGAGCAGCACTGCAGCCACTCGCTGCCATCCGTGTGGTCCCACGCTGTGCCCCAGCTCCTAACGAGAACGAGCTTCCAACACCCAAGTGTGACCGTGCTCTGAAAGCAGCTGGAAGGGAACAGCAGAAAACTAGAGAGCAGACAACGATTCATTCCAACCTTTACTGTGTTTGCCTTTTTTTTGTTTTGTTTTCTTAAATATAACTTCCATGCAGAGTTCTCCAGAGCAAGTGCTGATGTCAGAGCCTCCTGGCCCTGCCACAGCCACAGACACTTCTAGCCACATGGGAGGAAAAGCTTTTGCTACATGACTTTTTTTTTTTTAAACTTTGAGGCCAACAATGTGTTTTCATCTGCACATTACAGGTAATGAGTCCTATCAAGAATTTCTAACAAAAACTGTACATGAGTTTACAAACATATTAACATATAAATAATGAGAAGCTTCCTGCCTGGAGCCTCCACAGTAGTCTTTTTGCTTGAGAATATAATACTGGAAGGGTAGACCCAATCCCTTTCCACAGCACCAGAGCCGGCTTCGTCCAGTCAGCTGTTCTGCTCAAGCATCACAGGGTTTTTCTTCAGTGCCTCTGGCTTCAATAAGCAGTCTGTCATTACTGTGCAAAAGCAAGAGTCCAATGCCTTTGAGAAGGAATCCTGCTGCTGAGAGGCCTGTGCCGCCCGGTCACCGCTCGGGTCCGAGCTCCTGCTGGAAGCTCCGCTTCTTCTCCCGGCAGTGCTTCTTGTGCGCAGGCCAGTCCTTCTGCTGGCACTGCGACCCGCAGTACCTGGCCACCTGGCAGCGGCCACAGATGTTGAACTCACGTAACTAGGAGAAAGAAGGCAGCGTTAGTGAGACTGCTCAGCACCACGGCACCGCGGCCTTGCCCTGGGCGCACAGTGCTCCTGCCCCGAGGAACGTCCCAGCACCGCCAGAGCATCAGAACGACGCGCAGCGATAGCGTTTGTTTGACTTTGCAATTGTTCCCGCAGGGCTCAGACTGAATTCCAGCAGCTTCACACACTGAGGCTGTTGTGCAAACATCTTTGATAGAGACACGGCCAGCAGGGCTGCACACACTGCCACTGCTGGACACACTTATCCAGGAAGCTCTCAGCTGCAGACCCTACCAGGAGGTAAAGCTGGAAAGCTTTTCCAGCAAGACAAATTTTAAACTTGTTTACTGCCTCAAAAATAAAAATAAACAAGAGCACTGAATGTTTGTGGCCTACTCAGTGCTTTTATCACAAAAGCAAAGCCCTTATTCCTAGATAAGGACATGGGTCTGATGCAGACGCAGCCTCCAGATGTCCCTTTCTCTACCAGCCTTGATCTAGACTACAGTGCCTCACTTCCCCTGCCCGCAGCAAAGAGCTCCAACTAGCTTTCCTCCAGTTCAGTGCTGAATGAGCACTGTGCAAGTCCACTCCCTTCACAGGAAAGGTCAAGCATGTAATTTTTTCACTTCACTACTGTTCAAAGGCTTAAAATGCTTTCTCCATAACTGATAAAGAAACCTCATAGAGCTCCTTCAAATTCTGGGTCACAAGAGACCTGGAATGCTTCCACCTGTCTTTCTGTGCATGTTGCAGCAATAACTCTGCTCCCAGCAATCTTCTAGGTCATTTCTCGTTCCAATTCATCACGGTGTTCTCTCAAACTGACAATTACATCCTTCCTCTATGAAGCCCTGATAAACACTTGTGAAAAAGTCTTAAGAGCTTGAATCACATCAGAAAAAAAAATCCATGATGAAGAAAACCTGAGTTAAAGAGAATTTCTGCCTTTAGCAACTGAATGAAGCCTGCAAAATGTGCTTTAAGAACAAGTCCCCCCCCAGTGCAGCCCAAGTCATCATACGTTTACTTCCAGCTCTTTCAAACACACCTGCTTTTCAATCATTGTGCATGGGGGGTAGTGACATTCATAGTATGTGCATGAGTTCTCCTCCTCCTCCACAACATCCCCGTTAGCGTTGTAGTATCGTGTTACATTCAGTACAGGAAACTGCTCTTCTATAGGGTCTGTAGGGAGCTGTTGGATTGCCAGCCAATACAGACTTTGTTCCCTTTAAAAAAGCAAGCATGCATTCAGTCCATAAATGCAAAATAAACATACAGAGAAATTAATTCCAAATTCATTACCAAAGCAGGTAACGTTACCATTGCACTGAATCCACTACGCCTCAGACTACACAGATTTCTCACATTTAGAGTCCTTTTAGGGTTACTTCAGTGTAAATGCAGATTTAAGCCAAAAATGAACATTCCTTGGCCCCCTCATCACAGGTGAAACAAGCCCAACCTGATGTCAGGATCCGATGCACTGAGTAACATCAGCACAATGTGGTATGTAGGAAGATCCCACAACCTGCAGTGAACACCCATGGAAGCTGTTCCCAGGAAGTCATTTTTAACCTAAATACACAATTTCAGATGTAAGCACTTTGCAGCTGCTGGCTTTTGCAGGCTGTGTTAGAACTTCGGTGCCTGAGGACGAGAGCTGCAAGCCTGCAAGGGCTGCAGACTGAACTCAGTGTGCCCAAATGCCACCATTCAAGCAGAAGGGAACGCAGGTTTACTGCTTTACTGTGGTGACATCTGGCAGAGAGGACTTCTACATACTGCCACGGAGTGAGATCGTCCCTCCATTGCATGGTCAGCACTAACTCTGATCTTTCTCAGATGAGAAATCTGCAACAGCAATACATAAGCAGCTCAAGGTCAAATAAAGAGGCTCAGCCAAGATGGACACCACCGGACAGAAGAGGTGAAACAACTTAAGATGTTTACCAGGATTTTTTGATGGCACCTCCCTGGCAAATACTGACGCACCTTTGTTTACTGGAGAGATCTTCAGCTTTGGGTTTCCAGCCCCACGGGACGAGGCGCAGATTGTCGAGGCGGTTGTCCACCGTCACTGAGTTCAGATGCACCACCTGAAATCCCGGAGCGATCCCTCCGCGGTGTCTCTCCCTGCAGGAAACAAAACCAGCCTGAAGCTCAGCAACGAGCAGTGCTCCACAGCCACAAGGGCTGCACTGACTCCAGAAGACCTTCTAGCCCAGTGCCACTGGTGATGGTAAAACTCAGGTTGCCAACAGGCTGCAGTGAATATTTCAGCTCTATCAGCTCCCAGAAGACAGAAATGTGTTTCAGGAGCTCATTTCCATTATAAATTACTTGACTCAGAAGACAATCATGGTATATTTTAATCGTAAGAATATTACAGAGAAACTTCCAGAAACCACCATTCCAGTTTCAACAACAGAACCCACGTAATTATTTATATTACAGCTTGAAAGCAGCTAATACTGTTTTATTATTTTAACAGAGTTTCTATCAGACACATTTACGTTCAAGTTTGGCACTGGCGTGAGTCAGTTTTTAATTTACTAAGGACGTCCCTTAAGCAACAGGACAGGGCTTCCACCAGCAAACAGGCAAATATTTTTGATTAATTGTGGATAATACGCAGACAGTCTGCAATGTCCCCACAGCTGACTAAGAGACATCTACTGAAACTTGCTCAAAACCAAAGCAGGACAGCTGCATAAACTCATCCTTGATTTAGAGAAAAAAGGAAACCAAAAACCAAAAGTGAGCTATGGAAAGGAATGTGCTGAAAGGCCCTAACAGAGGGAAAGCTGCTTTGGAGTTGTGAATGCTGCAGGAGGGTCCAAGTGAAATGGGGAGCCCTGAAGAGTAGAAGTGAGAACCACAGAGGAACACGGACCCATACAGATGAAGGCAACCATCGATCAGATACCAAGAGGGAAGGAAGGAATTAAGGTTCATTAAATGGAGACCAGGACAAAGTGCCAACAAGGGAGATGGGACTGATATGGACGTGGGATCAGGGAGAAGACAGAAGCACAGACTAAGAGCTAACTGGGGAAGAGGGAGACTGAACAAGAAAGTTTTGAAACAGACAATGAGAGTTTAAGAAAGGCCAAAGTTGAGAACAAAAGGATTCCAAGAAACTGCTGGGGCAACAAAAAGCCACATCCTATCCCACTCCTACAAAGCTTCCATCTGCACCCATACAACCTGTAAGCTCTGCTGCAGCTGTATCCCGTAACACCCAGGGACACATCCTGGTGCAGGATACCAGGGAGCCACTTGAGCCAAAGGCTCAGGAATCCCCTCCTGAAGGAGCACTGCAGAAGTGTGGTTACATTTCAGGCCGTGGCCCCCATGAGGAGGTTGCTGCACAGGTCAGCAGGAGGACTTTAGAGGGGAGAGTGGGAAAAGATTCCTATCACCACTGCAGCATTGACAGCCAAAAGCTCTCAGACTTGAGGGCATCACTGCATGAATGATTCCTGCTTAACTCAACTGAAAAAATACCCATCAGCCTTATTGCAGAAGCACCCAACACTGTATCCTAAACCAGGAGCACAGCACTGGGTTTGTTCCTTCATTCGGAGAAGGGGAAGAAGGAGACGCACAGGAAGGGAGGAAGGAAACATTTCCACTCCTCTACACGCAGTAACTCAAGCTCTCTGCTTTTCCTTCACACAGGAAACACTGCTGTGGTGGGTGCTGCCATCCACTGCCCTGGGAGGGCCCCTGCAGCCCTCCCTGCTGCCCCAGCTCATGGGGGGAAGGACCTTCAGCTCAACACACTGCAGGTTTGTTTTCAGAACAGACACAGCACAAGGAAAGAACAGTGTGCCTCTGCTGATAGGAGGGCCAGCACCACGCAGCACCTGAGCCAAGAGGCTTCCCTGAGACACAAGGAGACTCAGACAGCAAGCTGCACCAAGCTGCCTCCTGGTAGCATGTAATTAAAGACCACAGCTAAACACACGCCCTCAGAGGGATCAAACTGACTTTGCAGCACAGTCGAAACGCTTGGTGCTTCCCAAAGAACCTAACTGCATCTCCAGACCTGCAGATCTGCCTGCACAGTTCACAGCCCACCCCCCAAAATCCCCATTGCACAGAACCTCGGGGCTTTGACACCAGCGTATGGTGAAGTCACACGACTTGAGTTACCCAACCGAATACGTTACCATTATTTCCTAACAGAAGTCCAACTAATGAGAGGCAGTGACTGAGCATCATACTGAGCCTCCAGCCAGGCTCACACTGTGCACACTGCAGCCATGCTGGCACTGCAGGTCCCACCGAGAGGTGCACAGTGAGCAGGGGCTGACAGCCCAACTCACACCGTGCAGCGCAGCCAACTTCTGACTCACTTCCAATGTTGTGTACAGTGAGATTAAACAATAACAGAGGCAGGTTAAAATCCATATTTAATGAGCAGATTGGAAATAATAGTAATAGTGCCTGACTCCTTCCTCCCATCCAGGGACTGAGCTGGGGGGAGAACAAGTAACCTCCAGCAACGAAGAAATCACCTGGGCACCAGGACTTCTTGTTACAGTTTATGGGACCAAAACAGAAAGCATGCTTCATTTCTTAAAAAAGGTTTTCAAAAATAACAGCTCTCTTCAACAGATCCCATCTTTCTTACAAACCCATGAAAAACACATTTAGAAAGTGCCTCGGACCATCAGTTTCTGGCAACCGTGCACACTGGGCTGAGTCCTAACAGCAGCTACAGAGCACTTCAGGCAGTGCTCCCTGCCACGTGGGGGGCAGACACAGCAGTACAGGAAACACCAGCAGCACCCTTCAGGGAGTGCTCCAGAAAGCCAAGCAAAGTCCCTGAAGTTTCAGACTATCAGATGTTCAATCCACGCTCTGCCACTTCTCACTTACCTGCTTATCACAGGACAGGGGCAGCCCCAAAAGCACATCTTCAGCTGTTAATTTAACTCAGCCAGTCACCCACCTGCCCCCAAGCAAAGTTTCACTCACATTTCTCAGATTTAAGCAACGTAATACTCACCTGTAACTACTATCCCTGACATTAACATTACTGGAGCTATTTCAAGGCACAGTGTAAAACAGACCCAGGCCTGGACCTGACAGCACTGCAGTTCTGGGCTCTGGCTGAGGCTGGGAGCCCCCGAGTGACCCCAGATGCTGTGGGCAGGGGCAGCAGCAGCCACACATCCCGGGCCCCACGTGATACCCACCAGAGCAGCTCGTGCAGCAGGCGGCCGGATCCCCTTCCACGGTTTTTGTCAAATGCGTAAGCAAATATTTTAGCACCATTTCCATCAGCATCTACCTCCATGCGAGCCTAGAGAGAAGAGGAAGATTGTGAGAACAACCAGTGCTGAGCAGCAGAGTGTGAGCTCCGCTGGGACAGCGGCAGGAACAGGCAGCACTTCCCACGTGTCTGTGGGTTGCTGAATCGCCGCAGAGTTATGGCTGTTTCAGATGTCCAGCAACACCTTACCCCTTCTGCTGCAGGATCCTGGGATAGTTAGGCCAGGAGGGACCCCAACCCCCGTCCCAGCTCCACTCCTGCCGTGTGCTGGCTGCCCAGAGCCCATCCACGGCCTCCAACACCTCCAAGGATGGGCACCCGCAGCTCTGGGCAGCTCCCACCCACCCTGGATCCCCCTCAGCCTGCCCGCACAGCGGAGGTGCTGAGTCCCCGGTGCCTTCCCCCCGCCCCGTGCCCGGGAGCGCTCCCCCAGACCCGGCGGTGCGGGCGGGGACAGCGCACCTCGGGCGTGACTTCGCTCGGGGGACGTTTCCACAGCCACGTGCGGAGGGAGCACCTCTCAACTTTCCCCGCTCCGGCAGAGGGAGCGCGGCTCCCGATCGGCGGCGCGGGGCTCCCGAGGACGGACCCCCACTCTGCGGGGCGGGGCGCGGGGCCGCGGGGGGATGGGGAGGGAGCGGTTCCCGAGGGGTCGGTGCCGGGGGCCCCGCGCGGCGCTCACCTCGAAGGAGAAGCTCTCCACCAGCGGGATGTCCTGCTCGTCGATCAGCGTGTACTTGGTCTGCAACACAGCACCGCGCTCAGCCGCCGCCCCGCGCTCCTCCCGCACCGCGCGGCCGAGCCCGGCCCCGCGGCCGCGCCCCTCCCCCCCCTCCTCTCCCTCCGCCCGCACCTTGCCGGCCACGCGGCCGAGCCGCACGATGCCCAACTTGAAGTCCGTCATGGCCGGGCCGGGCCGGGCCCGCGCTCAGCCCCTCGGAGCCCGCGAGCGGGAGCCGCTGCCACGCGCCGCCGCCTCGCGCACACCCGGGGAGGGGGCGGGGCGCCGCACCACCTCCCCCCGCCGCCCGCCGCCCAATGGCGGCCCGCGCCCTCGCCGCGTCGCTCTTACTACGCCGCCGGCGTGGCCAATGGGAGGGCGGCGCGGCGCGGGGTCACGTGGGAAAGGAGGGCGGGAGGAAGGCGGGAGGAAGGCGGGAGGAAGGCGGGAGGAAGGCGGGAGGGGGCGCGCGCGGGTGCGCGCGGGTGCGGGTTCGGGCGCGGGGGACGGAGGCGCGGGCGGTGACGTCACATTCGCGGGAAGCTTTGTGCCGCGCGCACTGGCGGGCGCGGGAGGGTAGAGGCGGCGCTGAGGAGCGTCCCCGGGGCCGTCGCGTTACGCGTATAACCGTAACTAAACGGTGACTTCGTGGCGGCGGGGGTCCGGTCCTACGGGAACCGGAGCGGGCCGGGCCGCGCTGCGGGAGCGGTCTCCGCTGTTCCTCCGTCTCTGGGCCGCGCAGGCGCTCCTGAGGACCTGCCCCGGTGCCACTTCGGCGTCGTTCCGTAGCACCGCGTCCCCGCGCCGTAAGGACCGGCAGCACCGAGGGCTCAGTGCCGGTGCCACGGAGCTCCGCGGGTTCGGCCCCGAAGGCTCCATCCGACCGCAGCAAAACGGAGAACGGCGACGTCCGCGCGGCCGCGTCCGGAAAGCGCAGCGCGGCCCGGGGAGGGCTCGGCTCTCGGCAGCGCTGCCCGACCTCTGCCGCGGGGCTGCGGAGCGGGGAGGCCGCGCTGGCACGGCACAAACGGCGATCGGGAGACGGAGCTCCGACGCGGCGCTGATGTCGGTTGTCGCCGCCTTTGTGGGTCCCTGTGCCTCCTTTCTAGGAAGCCCGGGTTGGAAACTACGAACTGTTGGCAGAGCGGTGCCTTGCTGGCAGCACGCGCCCTGAGGCAGCATGGGAAAGGCCATATCCCGACCCCATGAGAACTTCCCTTCAGCCAAAGAAGTACTTTTTTTGCTGTTTTATTTTCCCAAGCGTTTCCTGCACTGCCGAGAGCACGCAGTGTGTGTGTGTGCAATGCACAGTGCTCCCAAGCTCACACCAGCAGACGCTTTAAAGCTCTTCAAGCTAAAATTGCTTCTGAAAGAGGTGCTGCTGTCCTCGACCAGGCTGCCCTCCCGTCCCCGACAGCGATGCTGCAGCTCCGTGGTGGAACTGCTTCAAACCTCAGCTGGAAGGGAGCCGTCCGACCGCTGAACACAGCCAGCCTGGCCAGCACAGCTTCCCCAGCGCGTCCGGGAGGTCCCACCACCACACCGGTATCCCCACTGCAATCTGGGGCCACTCGGAGGTATTTTCTTCCTTACACCCAACCAGGATTTGTTGCAAGCTGCATGCTTGGAGTGCTGAGAAATTTAGTGTGTTGTAAAGAAACCTTTCTTCAGGGTGCACTGAAGCCATACCTCCTTGCTTGGAATCTCCAATTAAAAATAGCACGTGCCTGCCATTTCAGTCTCACTTCAGCTTTATTCCCTGGTTCCCCCAGATAAAGGCCCTATAAACAGCTGGAGAGAGAGCAGAGGGAAGCAGAAGGCGGGAGAGCTCCAGCTGCTGAGGCTGCATGGGGCTGTGCAGACTGAGTCAGGGTTGGGATGTGTGGTGTAAACTGATGTCTGCCACCGGTGTTTGAAGTAACAGAAGCAAATTTTGTGTTATGCCTTTCTCCATTTCACTGCAGCCCCCAGCTCACAGGAGCAACGTACCCACGTTTCATCAGGAAATAGCAGATGAGCCTGGACGTTCTCAGAAACTATAAACACAGCGTTCAGCCCAAATCCCCACCTGCCCTCCACTGAACCACCAGCCCTTCTCCAGAGATCCTGGCAGCTCCCTTGCTGCTGCTGCGCATCCCAATTCTGCCCATGAGCCCGGCTCATTGAGCATCGCAGGTGGAAAACAGATGCAGCTAGCAGGTTTTGTGGCTTGATGCTGACCTGGCAACGTGGATCTTGGAAGGACAGGTGAGGGGAGTCCTGCTTTCCCAAGGTCTGCCTTTGGGAAGCTTTACCCCTTTCCCTACCAGGCACAGCAGTGCAGAAGCAGAGCAGACACGAGGCCTTACCACAGCAGCAGCCTGTTGTTGAATCATGTACAAACAGGTGATTTCTGATGATCCCACTGCTAACATGATGTACGTTTCATGCTTCACATGCAGTGCAATGTGCATTCCTAGCACATGACTGCTGTGCACTCAGGCAGCATAGCCAAAAGCCACACTTCTGCCTTAAGCTGGAGCAGTTACAAAGGTTTTCTTTCTCCACATCACTCTGCATCTAAGCAGCCTCAAACAACAGCTGCTTGGGAGTTGTATGGTGCTTTGCATAGTGGAAAGTGACACTACTTGCATGTACTTCAGCAACCAACAGTCACAGCTCAGTGTACACAGCACAGTAGTTGCCACTACCCCTTCTCCCGTTCAGCTTAGGCATTTGGGGGCTTGACTTTTACTCCATTATGCAGACTCCAGGTCGCTCAGCACCCAGTGCATGATGCAGCTGCAGCCAATTCCCCAGTGCAGCCATCTCCCTCCTGCTGCTTGGGCTTTTTCCCCAAAGGCCTCAGGCAGACCCTGGTAAACAATCAAGACTCCATTTGGTGCTTTTGAGCAGCTCAGCTAAGGTATACACTACACATTGCCAGACACATCAGTATGCCACCATTTCCCCCAGCTACCACTCTATACAGTTCTGTTTGCTGTAGTAGAGCTCCATCTGAATAGTCTTTCTCTCAGGCTGTTAAGTGCTGGGTAACTGTTGCTTGCAGAACTGAAAAGGTGGTGGTAAAACAAAAAAAAAAATCAGCTCACTGAGTACCATCACTGCTTTTGTAGATGAGGAAAGCATACCTTCCAAAAAGCTTTTCTGAGACCAAGGCCCACAGTATTCAGCATCTTGGGAAAGATTTCATTTCCTCTCCCTTCAAAAAAATAACTGCACTTTGAGAGCTTCCCTCAACCCCTGGATGCTGCTGGGGACAAAGTGAATTGCACTCATAACCCCATTGCTAGCAGGGCTTAGCAACACCTGCTAAAGAATGCTAAAGCATTCTCAGTACCAGGGTAATCCCACTTCAGCTTTATGGCTGAGAGGTCACACACCATCCCTGGTGCTGTGCCACTCCAAAAGAAAGCCCACTCCCTGCAGGAAACTGGATGAGGCTTCCCAGGGACTTCAGAGAACATCTGTTCCACCTGCACTCTCCAGCAGTACCACAGTAACAGCTCCACACTGCTCTCAGGTGTGAGAGCCAGGCATCAATCTCTGCCACGTGCAACATGCATCAAGCCCAAGTCACAACCTCCCCTCCAGAAGAGGTTGGTTATGTCATTATAGCTGAGCTTGGAAGAGGTTCCTAACACTTCATATACTGTGGTTTGTGTGCTCTAAGGTGGCACCTGATTTTCACAACACCCAAAGGAAAGTACCAACACTTGAACTGCTTTTTTTCCTCCTTTCAGAAAAACCTAGAACATAAGATGTAAGCAGGAGCTATCAAGCTTGTTCACTCAGCTCCTCCAGCATCACCATCCAAGGAGTCAGGAGGCCCAAGAGACATGAAACCAGCCCCTTTATAACACTCTGAAATGGTGAAGACTACAGAATTAAACCCCCAACTACAGGGCTTGCTCCTCTTCAGTAGTGAGAGATGCACAGGAGTTCATTTCAAACTGTCCTTGTCTGCAGGCACGAGAAAAGTCTGAGCAAAGAACCTCCATACTGACACCTGAGCCAGATGTTCCCATTGCTGGCCAAATAAGGCCAAGCTCCATCCCATCAGGCACAAATGCTGCACAAACAGCTGCAGAACTGAGAACAGACCTGGGCATACAGCCCTACCCAGGCTTTTATTCCTGCCAGTGCCATTGCAGCATGCACAGCTCCTCCCAGGCTATTTCCAAGCCCTGGCAGGTGCCAGCTGCTGGGACACCGCAGCACCCCTGGCTGTACTGACCTGGGGAAGCTGACTTCCTCCAGCAGCACTTCCCCCGGTGCAGGTCACCAGCTGTAGCTGTCAGAGCCACATGCACATCTGCCACTGACAAGAGCTCTGAGAAAGCTCTCCACAGTAGAAGTCAGAGGTGCTTGCTCTCTGCACCATGTGGGAATACATGCTTGAGGCAACTTTCCACTTTTGCAAGCCAACACCTGAGGGAAATGAGAACCCTACAGCTTTTCCATTCACCATGGTACTTCTGCACAGGGCAGGGAGAGCCTAGAAAAGCCCACATACACAGAACTGGAGAAAGACAAAGCCAGGGACACTGTATACAGACAAGGTGGTGTTTTATTAAGTACTTAAGGTGTTACAGAAGATGTAAGAACCTTCATATGGTAATTTCTTTTCTGCACTCTTAGCTCTGTTGAGAGAAGAAAATACAGCTCATTAGTAGAGAACCCTTTAGTAAATAGCTTAATTACAGCAGTTTCAGTTACAGATGGATACTTACAGCTGGACACTCAATTGCACCACTATTGATATCATCAATGATATCATGTGGGTGCCTGCCATCAATGCTGCAGCCCACGGACTGAGCAGTTCCAAGTATCTCCTTAATAGTCCCTGCAGTTAGAAAGCAAAGCTTTAGCACAGGAAAAAAACTGAAGAACCAACAAACTTCCTAATCACCTCAGCCTTCCCATGCCATCTACCTGGTGGTCTGCAGGCTGTAGCCATTGGGTTCAGAAGGGGACAGCACACACCCTAAGCCAGCTAGAGGGTACTGCTCACAGAAACCTCCAGAGAGCACTGCCTGCTTCAAGCAAGCAGAGTGCCTTGAGTGCTACCTACTACTCAGCCCTGTAGTGACAGAAGTAGGTACTGCAGCTGCAGGGAGGTCAGGATCCCTGGGTTAAGTCCTGCCATGCCCTCATGCCTTGCAGTTGGCACTGCTTTCAGCAGGCTGTAAGGCTCACTGCTGCCAGCACCAGGTTGTCCATGTGCTGCTACAACCAACTGCTCAGCGTCAGCACAGACAAGCTGCAGGAACTTAACAACAGTTATTAGATTGTCCCATGAATCATCCAAGGGCCTGAGCCACTCAGAGCACACCACAGGACTCAGTCCCATCCCTTAAGGCTGGTACTTACCAGACAGCTCTCGAGCCAGGGATCTGTGCCTCATCTGCCGAGCGATGTTCACTATCTCATCAAAGCTGACACTGCCACTGTGCTTTACTGTGAAGCAAAACAATGGCACCAATAAGCTCCCTGAAGCACAGTGCACTTCCAGTTCCCCATGCTCCAACAGCTAAGTGTCATTCCTGGCACTCAGATCACACAGAGCAGTGAGGTTGCAGCTGCAGTGGGGCCGTGGTTAGTGCTGCTGTTCCCAGCCTTCGGCACAGAGTTACCCACACGAAGAATAACTCTGTTTCCTAGGTTGGCATTTTCTCTCAGCTCACCTCTGGACTATACAAGTCACTGTATTACAAGACAGGTACAGTGGCGGGTGGCTGTTCTGCTTGCTTTCAGGATGTATGAACTTGTCTGTGTGCTACACTTAGGGAAAACCTGCTGGCCCAAAAGCCCCCTGGCACTTGCCTGCCAGTTTGTGTTCACAATCACAAGGTTCTTTATCAGTACCACTGGGAACCAAAGGTGGAACAAAACTTACTGTTTTTCTGCTTCTTCCTGTCACGGGGGGGCTCCTTCAGAGCTTTGATAATCAGAGCAGAGGCAGAAGGAACAACTTCTATCTAAATAAAAAGAGATTAATTCTTTCCCCCACCACCCAAGCACGTAGATAACGCAGCACAGGACTTTGTTCCCACCCTTTCAACACAGATCTGCCCACAGCCACAAGAGCATGGCTTCCCAGGCTGGGGCTGCTCTCAGCTCACCACTGGAACACACCAGCCACTGAATTCAAGGCAGGTACAGTGGCAAGTGGCTGCAGGATCAGCTCAGGAGGGCCTTGTTCAGATTTCTATTTCCCTTGTTCTCCACACTTCACACGCACACACAACCATCCCACTCCAAAGGAGCGGACGTTCCCTTCCTCCCCAGATCTTCGCAGAAGACCCCACACAACGTGTGGCACTCATTTTATCCACCTCGGAAGGATGAAGGGCTGAGTCGACCCCGCCGGGACCGGCACCCGTGGCTGCGGCACGCAGCACCCGCTGCGCCCAGGACCCGCACCACGGAGCCATCCCTCGTGGCGTTGAGTACCTGCGCTTGCCTGTTCTGGATGGTGAGCTTCACCGTGATCCTCAGCCCCTTCCAGTCCCCCGTGGCCTTGGCGATGTCATCCCCGACCTTTTTGGGAGACTGAGAACAACACGCGCGCCGCGATCAGGAACAAACGGCGCTCGGATGAAGGCGCAGCGCGCCGGGGCCCATCCCGCCCCGCACGTACCAACCCGAGCGGTCCGATCTTCGGGGCCAGGGCGGAAGTGGCGCCGACCTCCCCGCCGGTGCAGCGCAGGTACACTACGGGCACAGCAACGCTCAGTCAGCCCCACGCCGCCATCCCCGCTCCCCCCGCCGTCACAACACGTACCGACTTTCACCTCGGTGGGATCGAACTTGGGCGGCATGGCGGCGGCGGGCGGCGCGGATGGCGGCGGATACTCCCGGCTGCGGCCTGACGGACGGCGGAAAGGCGGCGGGCCGTGCGCGGGAGATATATATGGGTACCGAGATCTCGCGAGATCTCGGCGGTGAGCGGGATCTGCCCCTCGGCTCGCCGGTGGGGAACTCTATGGTGCGGAGCGGGCCGCTCTGGCCTCTCATCTCTGTGGTGCGGAGGCCCCGAGGCGGCGGGGCGGGGCGTCATGACAGCGGGCGGCGGTGAGCGTGGCCGGGCTGAGGAGCGGGGCGGCGGCCGTGGGGCTCCCCAGGCCTGGGGTGGGGGAGAGGGAGGGGAACTGCCGCTCCTGCGGAGCTGTGGTGGCTGACAGGAGGGGCGCGGAGTGGGGGGGGGGGGCTGAGCGGTGCCGGTGCCCGTTCCCGGTCCGCAGCGCTCACAGGGGCTAATGTAAATAAGTAAAGACGGCAGCTTTAGGCCCCTCGGCCTCTGTCGGCTGATGGCCGCTGCTCTCACCTGGGCTGATGGGCTGCGGGCTTCGAGCCGCTGTCCGCAGGAGGAGCAGCTCGGAGATCTGCGGGCCCGACCTGTGTTCGCTGCGGCCAGTCTGACGCTGCATCCAACTAATGGTCCGACTGACGATCCGCTGGGCGTTTCGCTGGCACTTCTCTTTCCGTGTTCAGCCGCCTGCGCTTCAGCTTTCTTATCTTTCTGCAGTGTTTTGTGTGAAAACTGAACTGATATCTGATGTCTACTATCTGCATGACTAATAAGGGTACGTAGCCATAATGCAGATAGGTGAGAAGGGAGAAGTGGGTGCTTAAGTTCATCAGTGTTATCATTACTTTGCTGAAAGCATCCTTATTCCCTTTCTTATAAGTCCCCTTGTATTCATATCTGTGATGTCTCACCTATGTTTCTGGCTCCTCCCTGCATTATTGAATTTCCTAACTGTAATTCCTGACAATTTCACATCTTGTTTAACCATCTCATTTTTCACTCTGGCCTCTCTTCCTGGCTTGCCCTGGCTGGTGAGTGATGACTGTGGTGAGCAGTGAGTTTTACACTATGGGAGAACAGAATGGGCCACAGTGAGGGATTCACAGGGTCACAGACTGTGCCAGGTTGGAAGGGACCCTCAAGGATCGTAGAGTCCAACTCCCCATTTGGGTATTTAAGTCTGAACGTATTAAAAATGTGTCAGCAGGGATGTTATTTTGGCTTTGTAGGCAGTTATCAGGTGATTAGAAAATAGCTTGGTTTTTGAAGCCTGTTAAAAACCTGACTTTATGTTAATAGGTATTTAAGCAGAATCTCTTCATCTCAGTAGGTGACCAAAGTAGGAAAAGCATTGCCATGCAGTAATTTCTGTCTGAAAAGCCAATGAACCAAGTGTTTTTTTAACTTGAGGTAATCCCTGCCCTAAAATTTGAGGCCATGACCTCCTACAGTGGAGCTGAGAAGCAAAGCAAGCTGAGATTGGACACCCTGACCCCTGAGCCTATCTGGCATCATGGAAGCAGCTGACATGGGCTGTGTGACTGCCAGAGGGGTCCCTGCTGTGAGCAGCAATTGTAAAGTCCACTTCTGAGATCTCTGTGTTCTGATCTGCATCGTGGTCCTGCCTCTTTCTCTTACCCTGCAAGGTGGAGGCTCTCAAAATCAGGAATTGTCTCATTTCTAGCCTTTATTTAGTCTGTAATATTTTATAGTTACTCATTGTCATGGTAGAGTTAATTGGTTTTGAGTTTGAATAGTTTGTTTTTGTCCCTGGTGCCTGCTTTCTTGACACAGCTTTCTTAATTCCTGTCCTGGAGCAGATCCTGTGTTTTCCTGCCTATACATGTTTCAGCTTGCCTTCACTTATCATGCACAGGAGTGACAGGACAGTCTGCCTGTCTCAGAGGTTCATCAGTGCTTTTGTGACTCACGTTAACACTTCCTCTGCGTTGGTGTAATGGGCTCTGCCTGTGTGATCAAGCCAAAGGAAGGTCTAAACAAAGGCTAAACAAAGGTGGTGGTTTTTTTCCTTCTTTTTTTGTTTCTCTTATTAGAGCACAGTTCTGTAGTCCAGGATCCACACACTCCAAGAGCCATCTGCCTTTATTTATGCTGATAATTTGTGCCATTCAGACGGAGCTATAGTCACAACTCATGATGCCACTCTTCTTCCGTAAGAAGAAACCCAGTGAGGATGCTCGGAAGCGCCTTGAGTACCAAATGTGCCTGGTAAGCAGTGTTAGTGTCTCATCTGCTCTCTGTACCTGGACCCGAGTCCCATGTTAGCCATCTCACCAAGTGAGCAGGTTGCCTTTCTAATGTATGTCAGAGAATTCCTGCCTTCCCAATCTCTTGCCTTTCCCTCCGCGTGTCCCCTCTGTGCTACTTCCTTCCCTTTCTTCTTCTGTGGTTCCACATTGTAGGGTAAATAACTCCTAATGACGATACTCCACCAGGGAATAGTATAGAAGATGGTATATTTTAAGTAGTTCTATATAAACAGTTATACTGGTAATACAAAAGAGAAGATGGCTCACCTTTAAGATGACAAGGCTCGCAGAGGACTCCACATGGGAGGGATCTCCAAGAAGAGATCCTTCCCTGGTGGTGGTCAGCCCTTAAATGGGGTTTGAGAGAGGAGGAACTAGGCTCCACCCCTTCCACCCACACAGGTATATCACCTTCACCTGTGCCCCCATGGCTGACTTGGTGCTCACCTCAGGTGACCAATCAGTGGTTCAGGCCGTGATTCAGCAGTTCCCATACACTCCACCCCTTCACGACATGAACCACTGATCAAGTAACCATAAGGTGAGTTCCCCTTGATACAGAGACCTTATGAACTTATGAACTTATGAACTTATAATACATCGCGACGCTTACATAATTGCCCGTCACAACGCATGCTGATGTAATCTGATATGAGTGATGATCGGCGCATCCGTCGAACTCTTCTTTGGGCCAGTGCTCGGTGGTATCTACTGGAAGCATGTAATCATACAGTGCAGGTCCATCTTACGTGTCATCAGTCCCGGTTAGACCATCACCAGATGCTTCACATGGTCTTATAACAACTCTGGAACACTGCAGTATTGTTTTGATTCCTTCTGGTGATTCATAGACTTATGGGGAGTAATACAAGTGTTTTAGAGGTACCAAGAGGGGAAGATCCGCTTTCCAGGGCAAGATACAGGCCGTATTCCTGTCTTGGGTTAACACTTCAGCTTGTACAGGGGCACGCCCTGGTCGCCTGTACCAAACCCTTTGACCCGATGTCTGTGGCTGTACAACTATATCAGGCACCAAAGGGGGTGTCCTGATCTGCCACAGAGACATGATAGGGGTCCCCTTAGCAATGAAGACTGGAGTGTTAACCATTATTTCAGTAGGCCATGTACCTATAACCGGAGGAGCTACCGAACCCCCCACCTCCAATAATCTCCCCCAAGGTGCAAGTAGGCCGCACCATCGTGGTCCTACCTGCACCTTCCAGGGCCATTTTATTCTATTGGTACCTGGTTCTAGGTCCTCAGGGGCAGGGAGCAGAAGGTTGTTCTCATTGCCAATCTGAGGTTTCACTTCATTATCGGTGCCCGTAATTTGGATCCTAAGTGGGGAGGCCCATATTGTTTGTAACATTTTCAAGGCACTGGGTCTGCCATCTCTAGGTCTTTCATTCAGGTCCCGCAGGGTCTCATGGAGTCTCTTTGTCCACCCCTGCAGGGACTGAGAGTCTGTCTTCAGGGCAGCCTTGAGAATACCATTGTAACGTTCGATAAGGCCTGCCCCCGTTGGATTATATGGCAGGTGGAATCGCCACTCAATATTATTTTCTTCTGCCCAGCGTTGTATCACTGCACCCGTGAAATGACTTCCTTGGTCACTCTCGATGACTTGCGGTGTCCCGTAGGCAGCCATCAACCTTGTGAGTGCCTTTATAGTGTATGCCTGGTTGGCTTTTGGTACTGGATAGGCCTGCATTAGCCCACTCGCGGTGTCGACACAGGTTAGGGCATATCTCGCCCCCTCAGACCGAGGGAGAGGCCCAATATAATCAACCTGCCACCTCTGTAGAGGATTGTGTCCTCTAGCAAGATGGGCTGTAGTTTCAGGCAACGACCTCGGTCTTATCTTAGAGCAGGCGTCACAGTCTCGGCATGCTTGAGCGATGTCCGATAGTTGTACGGGCAGTCCCCACGCTTTAGCGGCTGCCCACATGGTCTTCTGCCCAGCATGCCACAGCTTTTGATGTAGCCAGTAAGCGATATTCTCAGATGGAGAGTTCTCAACCCATCTAACTCGGGCCAGTGTGTCGGCTTCATCATTTCCTGGTGACTGTAGGGGTTGATGACCAGAAACATGGTAGACACACACAGTTCTGTGTTTGACTGTATTCCATATGTCTAACCACATATCTTTGCCCCAGATCGGTCGGGAGTGGATAGTCCAATCCTGGGTGGCCCACTGTGCGATCCAAAGAGTGAGCCCCCGATACACAGCCCAACTATCTGTGCAAATATTCAGGATACCATCACCAGGTTCTTTGGTTATAACCATCCACACCGCCCGCAGCTCTGCCCACTGGCTGCTTTGACCATCCCCCTCTTCGAACCAGATTGTGTCTGTGGCAGGATGGTACGCTACTGCTCTCCACTTACTTGGGTTGCCCTTGCTGGACCCATCCGTGTACCAGGCATCTTCAGGAATAGGATATTTTCCTTCCTGGACGGGACTCTTCTGTGGTGGAGCAACCGAAGTTTGTTTTGGTGCATCACTATGATACGTTACTGGGCCAAGAATCTTCTGAAGCTCTTCTTTCAACGGTGAGGAAGATAGACTACTCCTCTGACTGAGATAGGCAACCCATCGTGCCACCGTCTGCGCCTGGGCCACCCCCGTCTTAGGAAGGTGGGTCAGATCTCTTACCCACCCCTGGATTGGCAATGTAGTCTTGACTATAACTTCGGCCGTTTGGGTTATTGGCTCTACCGCTTGTAATGCGGAATAGGCAGCCAATAACTGTTTTTCAATCATACTATATCTTTCCTCTGCTCCATGCCACACCTGAGACCAAAATCCAATGGGGGTCCGAACAGAACTCTGACGTTGCCACAGGCCCCAGCCAAAGCCATCTTGAGTTACGTGAACATCTAGCTCAGCTGGAAGGGTAGGATCAAATATACCCAGTGCCTGGGCTTGTTTAACTGCCTGTTTCGCCTGTTGAAAAGCATCCTGTTCTGTTCTCCCCCAGTCCCATAATTGGCCCTTTTTGGTAAGTCTATATAAAGGTCTCAGCAGCTGCGCCAAATGAGGTATAAAGGAACGCCAATATCCCAATATACCCAGGAATTCCTGCAGCTGCTTTGGTGTTGTAGGGACTGGAAATGCCTGAACCTTATCTATGACGGCATCAGGTAATACTTTGGTCTTTCCTGACCAGACTACCCCTAGAAATTTTACGGACAGTCCTGGACCTTGCACTTTTTGAGGATTGATAGCCCATCCTCTTTCACTTAGGTAGGCAGTTAATGAATCTGCTGCCTCCCCTACTGCTTCCAGTGAGTCGGATGTTAACAGGAGGTCATCAATATAGTGGTATAGGTTCACACTGTTTGGTTTCCTCCAATCAGCCAGGTCACGTGCCACCAAATTATGACAGTATGTTGGTGAGTGCACGTACCCCTGTGGCAAGACCTGAAAGGTCCACTGCCTGCCTCCCCACGTAAATGCAAATTGATCTTGTGATTCTTTAGCAATAGGTATGCTAAAAAACGCATTCGCTAAATCCAGGACACAATGGTAGGTTTTAATTTCCCTACTAAGAGTGTCCATTAAGGAGGCAATATTGGGTACGGCCGCATGGATGGGCGGCGTGACCTTATTCAGTTCCCTATAATCCACCGTCATTCTCCATGTTCCATCCGACTTCCGTACTGGCCATATGGGGGAATTATATGGGCTGTGTGCAGGCCTTATAATACCTACTTTCTCTAATTCCTGCACTGTTTTTGATATTTCTTCTTGTCCACCTGGGAGTCTGTACTGTCTTACATTAGTAATCCGGCGTGGTTTTGGCAAACAAATGGGCTCATGTTTCGCATGGCCCCTCAATATTGTCCGTATTGCCCGGATACTAATGTACCTCTGCCGTAGTCTGAACTCTCCCACAGTTGTCTGGAGAGCCAGACCCCATAGAATGTCTATGCCCAAGATATATTCTGGAATTGGGGCAATCGACACCTTATACTCCCGGGGCGGGAGACGCCCAACCCCCAATTTCAACCACGTCTGGGTGACTGGAGTAGTCTGTCCCCCAAACCCACCAATCATCACTCTATTACCCTTAAATTTCGTTGGGTCTCCATATATAATCGATGTTTCTGCGCCAGTATCCACTAGAGCCATCACCTTCTGCACATTTGTCCTGGACCAGAATATTGTTAGTTCTACATAGGGCCTCCGGTCACAGCTAGAGGCCCTATGGGGACCAGAATTTTCCGTTAATCCATGAATTTTGCCAGATCTAAATCTTTTGCCACAGGTGGCTCAGGCACTGTAGCCTGTGACACCTGCGGATATTTTTTCCTTCTGTTCGGTATTATAAAGTCAGCCAAATTCCAGGTTGTTGTTGGTGTTTTTTCTATAATTCGTACTCCCGATTTTCTGGGAGCACTCTGAAATTTCTGATCATTTCTAAGCTGTTTCCACAGCTGTAACAAAACATGGTTGGGTTGCCCATCAATTTTGGTAAATGCAACCCCAGCCCGTATGAGATCATTAAACATAGTCCTCCGGGATACCCGTACGGGGCCTGATCGGGGCATCCGTGGAGCAGGCTTTTTAGTTCTAATAGGGAAGGCCTCAGCGTCTTCCACTATACGAACATTGCACCTGGTTCTTATGCGCTCCGTCTCCCCTAAATCTGCCACTAACTGGGCTGCCTGCTGTACGATGGCTTCTGATGCCACCAACGGATTTAATATGGAAACCAACATCCCATATAGGTGGGAGGGGGCCTGCTGTAGTATTAGATCTCTCATGCCCGCTGTAAATTTTTCTGTATCGGGGCTTTCAAAAGTGTCCGCATACAGAGCCTCCCTCATACCCAGTTCTCTGATATAGGTCTGGAGGTCCTCCATAGAGGACCACAAACCAGTATTAAGAGGGATATCGGTTTTGTTGGGCCATGTTAAGCGGCATGCAGCCATCAACCAATCTATAATAGAATGGTTTTCCTCATTATAATGGACAGCTGCATATAATCTTTGTCTTAAGGCCGGGTTTATCGTTATAGATGCTAATTTTGACATTTCTGTTCCATTTACTAAAACACTTTCAGCTCCTGCATCCCATAACCTTAGGAGCCATGATGGTATGCTTTCCCTTGGTTTCTGATGGAACCGTTGTACTAGGTCCATCAACTCATTAGCTGTATATGGACGAGCGGTCACATGGAGGCAGGTTTCTGCAGGGGGCCATTGGTCAGGAGGCACCCCTGCTGGTCTATCCTGTACCTTTTTTGTTTTTTGAGTTATAATAGGCCGAATCTCGAATGGGTCCATCATAGATGGAGTTTCGAGATCTGCCTTAGAGATCTTTTCCCCTGTCATATCAGAGTCTTCTTCCTCTGATTTTGGGGTGTCTTCTACCAATATATTCCGTATTTGTCTTGTGGGGACATTTAGGCCAGGCTTTTTGGTTGTTAATGTACCCAGCTGTTGTTCCAGTTTCTCAATACGGTCTCGTAATAACTGATTTTCAGTTTCCATATTAACATTTGCAACATCTAACTTGAGTATGGCCATTACTAATGGCCAGGCTACTGCAGAGGCAGCTAACCGCCGCTCCTTGGTAACAAGTATATCTTTATCTAATCCTACGAAGTAGTCAGTCAAATAAGATGGAGAAGGAGCGGCAGTCCCTGGAACCCGCATGGGTCCCCATTTCTCAATAACGGATGCCAATCCATAGTAGGGTGACCCCATGAATCCTGGAATTAGACCAGGGATTGTCTGTTCTAGGGGGGTAACGTTCTCCCCCTTGGCCCATTTAAACATACTCCAAATAAAGGACATTATGGATTTAGTTAGAGCTGCCTGGCTCGCCAAATGTAGGGTAAATAACTCCTAATGACGATACTCCACCAGGGAATAGTATAGAAGATGGTATATTTTAAGTAGTTCTATATAAACAGTTATACAGGTAATACAAAAGAGAAGATGGCTCACCTTTAAGATGACAAGGCTCGCAGAGGACTCCACATGGGAGGGATCTCCAAGAAGAGATCCTTCCCTGGTGGTGGTCAGCCCTTAAATGGGGTTTGAGAGAGGAGGAACTAGGCTCCACCCCTTCCACCCACACAGGTATATCACCTTCACCTGTGCCCCCATGGCTGACTTGGTGCTCACCTCAGGTGACCAATCAGTGGTTCAGGCCGTGATTCAGCAGTTCCCATACACACATAACATCTTCCAGCCCACATTCAGGACCCCCAGTCCTTTCTCCTTTACGCTCCTTCGCTATTGCACATCTCCCAGTTTGCTTTCCCTACTAAGGAACCTGTGACATCCCTTTCCTTGTGCCTCTCCTTTGCTTCTTCTTATTAATCTTCTTGCCCTTCAGAGGATTCATCTGTTAGACACAGCCAGGGAGAGGGATAGCTCAAAGACAGCTCTGGTTATACTATCTGTTTTCAGGTGGTGTCATCAGTGAGTTTGCTAACTGTGGAGGACTGCAGTCTTACTGACGAGGTGCAAGTCTCTATTCCCTGTTAGTTCTTTCTGTTTTTCTGGTGTCTCTTAATCTGTAGAGATGTGTCCACAGATACATGATGTTTGAGGTGGTTCGTATGTTCAGGAAAAATAAAATTATATCCAGAAGGAGCAGTCAGGTCTCAAAGATATATATATTTTTTTCCTGGACTAGTCTCGTTCAGGATCCTCTGGGGCAGATTCTCAGCAGGTTGGTGGCATGGCAGTCAGGGTGGTAGAATACCTGCCTCACAGCAGCTGCAGGTATAAAGCTGGCTTTCTCCAAGCATTCTGCTCTTCAATTATTTTACCTATCCTGCCATAGGAGCTGCAGACCAGTGCTGACATGGGGGATCTGCAGTGTTTACCCTAGAGACAGCTGCATTTTAGGAATGCTAATATTATTGCTGTTGGATGTCAGTAAAGTAGTTTGGACAGTAAGACTTTGTTATACAGCAAGAATGAAAACAGTTTTACTCTATTTATTTGGTTTGTAGGGTTTCTGTCCACTTCCTGTGGGGCTGGAGAGGGGCAGCTAGATCTGTATATTCTAGTATTAGTTCTGTATTGCATTCGTAGCCTTGGGTCAGGTTATCCAGTTCTGAAGACTTAATGGAAGCACTATTGTAGACAGGCTTTATTGCCTAATGCAGTCTCTTTTACTTGAGAAAATAAATCCAGTACACAATCCTGCTCACAGTGAGAGTTATCCATTTCCATTGCTGTTAGCAGCTGCATTAAATGTGTCTGATTTGAACATGGAAAAGCATTTTTGTCTGGAAGCAGCAAATCCTTGCTCCTTGCATGGCAAAATTAGCCTCCAGCAAAATACAGCAGCAATTACTTTATTTTCTCTGTATGGTTCAGAAGGTCCATTGTCTGAGCGCGACCTGCTGATGACACAGCAGGCTGCTTGAAGACTAACAGGTCACTAGTTCATAGCAAATGTGTCTGGTGCTCCAGAGCCCAGCTTTCTTTTTCCTTTCTCTTAATATTTGAAATTGGAATATGCTTTGTTTTTTCATGCAGAAATTCAATTTATTGCAAAAAGAACTTTTTTTTTTCTGCAGTTTGCTTTCCTGGTTGCTGTAATTGATTGCAGCAGCAAGCCCTTTGTTCCTGGCAGTTTCACTGAATTGCACAGTTGCAACAGAAAACTAATTAGATTACTTCAAGAGCAGCCAGTTGAGTAGTCTAGCCAGTACGCAGCAAGAGGCCATGTGTTACTTCGTGTTCTGACTCTTTGGATGTGTATCTTCTCTTACCAGGCAAAAGAGGCTGGTGCTGATGATGTTCTTGACATATCCAAATGTGAACTGTTGGAGGTATGTTCTCTGGAACTTTCAGTATTAGCTGACAGGTTTGACTTCTGGGGCTACTTCTTGTTAACAAACAGCAGGCTTAATGTCATGTCTATGAGCTTTGGGACAGAAATGTCCTCATGCCCAGTCCACTTCCTCTGTATGTGTGTCCTCTGGCTTGCATTTAAAGGCCTCTTCCCTATGTTGTGCTGTTGTCCTGCTTGTTGCTTCCACAGAATTTTGTACTGGGAATCCTCTTTCATTTGACAACATAGGAAGGGCAGAGTGACCTCAGACCCCCCATGGGAGGACCCTACCTTGGGACCTCCTGGCCTAATTTTATTAGACATAAGGGAATTTTTATTTTTATTTTTGCAAAAAGCTATTTCTCACCTTAGAGCTACAGAGTCTACTGCCTGCACTGATTTTTCTCTCTTAGTGATAGTGCCTGGCTCCAGGCTGCTGATTAATGATGGAAATCTCACTTCCAGCTTGGCTTCTGGTGTTGGAGCCAACTGAATTAGAAACAAGGTGGCTGCTGAAGTGTGAGTGGTTACTGACAGATGGCTGGGCCTTCAGTGGAGGTGGTTGTGCATTCTGGCAGCCATGCAAACCTGCTAAGCAGAAGCCAATTCCTATTTGACTTTCATTTTTTATTTATTGCCCTTTGTTTCTGAAACATTTGTGCCTGCGTAACCTTTTGTCACAGGATGCCTTTGCCATGCAGGCTAATGGATGTATCACTGCTCTTTGAGGAGAGGTTTGGGGTCATTCTGGAGAGAGTAGCTGCCTATTGTGCACTATGACATGATTGTGAGCTGCTCCTTCTGGATTAGTACTACAGAACTCAGTCTTGCTGTCTCCTTTCAGCTTTTGTAGTTTCAGTAAATAAAGGGACCCACAAGGTTGGTCTTAAAATTAACTCCAAAATTAAAGACAAGACAATGATTTAGCCCAAACCTATTCCATTCTGCAGATCAGGTGATAGTACTCAGAGCCACGGCTGGCATGGGCTGATATCACTGATATCACCCTTTTCTGACTGCCCATCTCCTGCAAAGCCCAGCATGCTCAGGTGCCATATGAAAACACTCGGTCCCTCCTGTTGCTTGCCTCTGTCACTTAGCCCACTGGAGCATGTCTGTCAAGGTCACAAAACCATAGAATACATTTATATGTTGTCTAACTGAAAATGTATCTGAACTCCTGAGTCTTCTGTACATTTCACATTAAGTCACTCTGGGTTTGGACTTCTGCCTAAACCTCAGTGTGCTCTGTGCTGTTTGCTGCACTGTCCTGTTGTGGAGAGCCATTGCAAGCTGCTGGCATGGAGGCCAACCAGGCAGCACTGCATCCTGGGACAAAACAAGTGTAAAGCAATGTTATTTATCACGTGCATTTTAATTAAAGTTAATAACTGAGACTTTACAGGTGGATGCTGTAGAAGTGCTTAGAAAAGACAATGCCTTGTGAAGCCTGATGCGACCGTTCTTAAATTGCTTTTAGGTTCCGTACGGGGCCTTTGCAACTTGTAAAGTCTTGCAGAAAAAGGTAATGGTACAATCCCAAACAGATAATTCTGTTATTGTGCTTGCACGTTGCTGTTGTGTTTGAGATGATCGTGTTTGGCAGTGTGTATGTTGCTTCAGAAGAAGTTTGGCCATTTCTATGACAGAGAGCAATTTGGACTAATGTGTTGTGTGTGCTTTAGTGCTAGCTGCTGTCCTGAGGGGTGGGGTGATGGTTTGTATCTTAACCTATCCAGTGATATTTCTGGTAAAAATAACTAAGCTCTGTTAATATTAAATATTTGTCCTCTATGACAATTCATTTACTATTTCACTGTTATAGATGACACTGAATAAGATACAAAACTCTTACACAACCTCTGCAATTAATTCTTAACAAATGTGCTTATTGTAGACATTGGTGCCTCCTGTGCTCATCTTTCAGTGTTTTTTTTTTTCCCTCCTCAGGTGCTGATTATTCATACAAATAATCTTACATCTTTAGTTCCAAAGTCCTGTAGCCTCCTGAGTCTCATAACTGTGAAGGTAACTATGGCTTTTAACAGACATTCTAGCTGCATTAAAACACAGCAGCCCCCCAGAATTTCTCCTGTCTCCAAAAAATGGTAACAAAATGTGACAGCTCCCTTTTGTAGGTTTATTTATCAGCCATCTCTGGGCATGTTGTGGGGTGGATCCCTCTCCTTCACAGGTGGATCACCTGAATGTGGATGAGATGGGTGGTAGGGCAGTGTATGACAGGGCAGTTCCTCCATCCTTGCCACATAAATGGTGAGGCCTTTCAGCTGCACCACCCTTGTGCTGTGTTTCCATGGGGGCATGGTCACTCCAGCAGTTCACTGCCCTGGTAGCAAGAATCTCCAGGCACAGTACTGCCCTTCTCCTGTGTCAGCACTTGTGTTGATCTTTCCTTGGAGCAGGAAAGATCCCTTACCCTGCAGGAAACATATTTTTCTGCCCACCTGATTTTGTGGAGATTATTTATTCACTTGGCTCATCCAGTTTTGTGGGACAGTTCCTGTGGTGCCACTTCTCTCCCTAGTCACCTGTTTGTTTGTCAGTGTATAGAGTCTGGAGTTTTCAAAAGATTTGCAAGACTGAAGTGCCTTTGTCTCTTGGAAGACTTCTGACATTTTTTTTAAGCCCTCTTGGAAAGAAATAATTTTCATTGCTCTATGATTCACAGCCTTTCATTTTTGCACCATGATGTCTTTCCCCAACACTGCTTGGTGAAATTGTCTGATCTTCCAGGTTCTAGATCTGCACAACAACCAGCTGGGATCACTTCCTGCTGATATTGGTCAGCTGACATCTCTTCAGGTAAAGGATCTGCTGTATCCCAGGTATCTGTGAACAGTGTGTTAGGGGACAGCATGAAGATGGGGTTTTACTGCTGTTTGTTTTATAATTGACTACAGTTTAAATGGTGGTCCTCGAGGCATCAGTTCTGTGTTGCTGATTTGACTGTTGCTATGTAGAACTGGCTTGTCAGGGAGATGAGGAGAAGGGTGTACTGAATGCTGCAGTCCTTGCTTAGTGCAAGTGGTGTTACTCCAAGTAGCTCACACTGCCAAGCAAGGGCTCTGAGCGAGTAGAGTTGCAGTTTGCAATCCAGTTAAATTCCTAAATTGATTTTCCTATTCTCCCTGGTGTGATCACATTGAGAACTCAGCACAGTGTGTCATAGTGCATTCCTGAGTGTTCCCTCTGCTTTGGGGTGCAGCTCTGGATGTACATTGCTGCCATTCAGTCACCTGCTTCCTATGTGAGCTGGGTTGGAGCAGCATGGATTGGGAGGCAAGTACATTTGGCTTTCCAGTTCATACATCTGCATTCAGTACCTGCTTTGGCTGTTGTTTGCAGATGCATGCAGTAGCTAGATGTACCCTGGATCCAGGGTGTCTAAAAAATCAACTCTGTTTTTAGCCTATGGATCTAAGCAGTATTAACAGGTATGCATTTTTCCCTGGCAGATGGTTAAGTTTTCATTCTAAAAGCATTTCTGTTTTTATAACCTCCTTTTACATTGCCTTCTGGGTCTGAAAAATTGTCCCAACAGCGTAGATATAGTGAAGACCTGAGATTTGTGTAAAGAATATTTTGATCATCTTTTCTGTTAATATCTTAGGTCCTAAACCTTGAAAGGAATCTCTTAAAATGTCTTCCACAGTCTATAGGGGATCTTGCCCAGCTCCAGGTCCTCAATGTGAAAGGTATGGCATGTTTCTTGTTGGTGCTATGGGCAAAGCACCCTTTATTTTCTGGGTTATGTTGAGCTACATTAGTAATTACACTTTTGAACCAAGGCAAGCACCAAATGGTTTACATTATGAATACTAAGGAAGAACATAAGAGAGACTTAAATTCAAACAGTTGGTAAGTCAGGGGAATTCTAAGTAGAAAATAGTTCCCAAATTTTCCCTGTGTTATTAGGATAAACTAGAGTTGTTTGACTGCTTCTTAACAAACGTGTGCACTGTCTGCCTTGATTTTCTACTGTGTGGTTCAACTCCTGGCTCTTCAATGAGACAGTCATCATGAAATGATGATTCCTTTCATCCCACTGTCCTTTTGCAGAGAACAGGTTGTTGGGTCAATCTCAAGAGCTGAAAGCTTCCTTGTGTGCCTTCATGTAGCTAGCACTTCAAAACCCAAGCTGACTCATTTGTGTGTTGAGGGATGCCACGAGGGCTGGAGGAACACATCTTCCTCCAGAAGCATGAGACTCAGAGCTGGGCACCCAGAGCCTTGTCCTGTCAGCTTGTCCACTGAATCCCTCCAGCTTTGCACAGCCCTAAAACAGGGGTCACAAATAATACCTTTTCAGAATACTTCTGGGCATTGTGTCATTAATCTGGGAGAAAAAAAGAGGTGTTACAGTTGCTGCTGAAACAGGGAAGAGGATGAAGAGCAAGGAACCTAGCAGTGCTGTTCAGCTTATATCTGGTCTCTGACTGCTACATTTGCAGTCCCACATTCAGTTTCTTTTGTCTTGTTTCTGATATTTACTCTCAAGGGAAGAACATCCCGTGTTACAAATGTTCTAATAAAGAGCACAGATTGAGTCTGTCATGGTGTCCTCAGCTGAGAAGGCTGATTTGGCTTATGGAAGCACTGTTGGGTCTGTGTGGATGGGCTGTGTACAAGTTGATCTTGAGTCCCATTTGCCTCTGTTGGCAATGTAGTATTTGGAGTCTTAACGTACCCCATGACAGCACTGTCCCTGCAACAGAGTATGGAAAACAACTCGTAAGAGGCTCTTACAAGTTCAGGTTGGTGTTCCAGTAGATGAGCTTTCTGATTTCTGCTTTGGTAATGTTATGTGCTACTAAATGACTTTTCACTCCATAGGCAACAAGCTGAGGGAGCTGCCTGGGACGGTGAGTGGTCTGCGGAGCCTGCGCACTCTGAATGTCAGTGAGAACCCGCTGCAGGAGCTGCCCAGAGTGCTGGCTCACGTCCGCATGCTGGAGGTATGCACCCAGCCAGCCCTGACTGCCTGACCTGGGCAGCTGCAGGCTGCCGTCCTTCCTACTTGCTCAGTGTTAAGTTCAGCTTAGAAAGTGAATTTCTAGGGCTTGGTGGCACTCACTGCAGGGGACTGTAGCTAGGGCATATGTGGCTCATGGTGTCAAAAGTATGTTTTGCATACTCTCCTGGTTTGGTCTTTTCTGATCACTTTTTGCCAAGGGTTAATCATGGCAAAAGTAATCTGTAGGGGATAACCTCTAGGTATTTTCAGTTATGGCTGCTTCTGAGAGTCTAAACAGAGCCTATGTGCTCAGTTTAACTCAGATTCTTTCCACTCAGGCTGGTTCTAACTGAGCAGATTGAATGTTTCTGATGAGGTTTTTGCCCCTGTTGCGTTAATATATCTCTGACTGACTGTCAGCCTCCATAGGTTTCTGGCTCCCTGGAGAGCACATTCAAAATGATACAAGCACCAGCGTTTTTATGGGGATGTCACTTTCTGGCTGCCAAATTTGTCAGTACTAATCTGTGCAAGTGTCAGGCAAAAGGGCTGACTCAGACACCAGCACTGAGGACAGGAATAAATGCTGTCCTGTCCTGAGGATGCAGCATTAGGATTCTCTTCTGTTGTCTCCCTTTGGTGAAGTGGTTCCTTTCTGGGCCTTCCTGCTAAGTCCTTCTCATCAGGAGGCAACGTTAAATATTGTTGGTGGCCACAGTAGAACAAAACTCCGTGACAGTACCTCTCCTCTCTTAAGTGTCACCATTTCAGCTCAGAAGTTCTTAAGTAAGGGACAGCAGATTCACCCCGTCCCTGAAAGTTGTCAAACACTCAGCAGAATTCAACTAGATGTGGATGACATAAATATTCTTTCCACTACTCTGCCTTTGTTTTGAAGTCCTAAAAAGCACTAGCACTATTAACATGCTAAGAGACAGGACTCCGTGGTTTGGTTATTCTGGGGTACAAATTAAATCTTGCAGTTTATTCTCCCGGGTCCCAGGCTTGAAACAGTTGGACTGTGACTGGGCTGTGACAATAACTTGGTGCTCTGTGTGTTCTGTTTTGGAGACACTGACCCTGGATGCTTCTTCCATGACCTATCCATCACCCGATATTTGCAGTGCAGGTACAGAGTCCATTCAGCAGTTCCTCTGCAAAGGTAAGCAAGAAGAGTCTGGATGCTGGTGAGAACTTCCAGGGCTGTGTTGTGCTCTAACTATTTAGAAAGGACAAACGTGAGGGTGGCTCTGCTTCAGGTGGTTTCTGATGCTCTGCACACAGGGCAGGCAGGTCAAGAAGTTATGTGTAAATAAGTCTCTGCTGGCAGACAGGCTTCCTTCCTTGAAGCTTGCTTCTCACTGTCAAACTGAAATTTAGAATGTTTTTGTTAAAACATCAGGACAGCTGGGTCAGAGGCTTCCTGTGTGAAGTCACTGCATCTCACTGTGCTTTTGTTTTCCCATTTGTATTTTCTCCAATGGGAGGTTTTGGAACCACTTGATTTCAGCTGATGCTGCCTTGGAACAAGGAGGTAGGCTCAGCAGGTCCCTTCTGCCCTCATTTTCTATAGGAAAGGGACATTTTTATTTTTATTTTTTTAAGAAATATGAGAACAGTTTGAAAACTCAGAGGAAAAAAATAACAAACCAACTTTATGAAGACTGCATTTAATACAAACAGGAAGGCATGGTAGAGATTTTATGCAGATGAAGTGCATTGTGCTAACGCTTGAAAGCAAAGGACTGTCAGAACTTATTTGAATGTGAGCAAATGATCTTTTGCAGCCCCACAGAAATGAGTATGCCTGTATTCATGTAAAGGAAGCTTTTCTCAGCAGAGCATCAGCCCAACTCCAAATGCTCAGTCTGTTTTTGGAGGGCATCCTCTCCTGTGATTTTAGAGATGGGAGCAGCACTTTCTGCTTCTGTGCTTCCTCCCTCCATGCTGAGCTTTTATCATCTTCCTGGTGGGAATGGGATGGCACTCTCTCTTATCACAGCTTCTTGTTGCAAGACCTACATTAGTTCTTATACCACCTGTGCTTGGAGAGAGAGAGCACAGTTGGAAGCTGTCTCACAGACAGGCCAGCCCTCATTCATGCTGCCAGGCACCAAATGTCTTGTTTTGTATCTGATCTCTTCCAGAGTGTGGAATTGCATACTACCCTCCCTCAGAGTACGTGCTGCCTGCACTGGAGAGTGGTGGAGGAGAAACATCAGTGGATGGGGTGGGCAGGACAGTGCACAGATACTTGGAGGAGGAGAGCAAGTGGCAGGTGAGGCTCCACTCCATGTGAAGCCCTGTGAACAAGAGAGCAACAGTACCAGAACCAGGCATGGCACCATGGGTGTGAGTGGTTCACCTCCTCCCTGGGCTGTTGGGAATCATTTCTGACTCCTAGAAATGTGTTGCAGAGAACTGTCTCCATCCTTGGAGATTTTTGTCACTTGGCAGGACAAGGAGCAATCTGATCTGATGTTGAAATTAGCACTGCTGTGAGTAGGAGGTTGGCATACAGACCTTCAGAGATATCTTCTGGCTCCAGTTTTTCTATGATTGTGCTGATTTTCTGAGATGTATTAGTTTTAATCATTACTTTGAAAACAACAACACAGAAAACACCCAGTGATTCACAGCCAAGTGCTGGACATTTTTCCAGCCCTATCTGGGAAAGGTGAGACTAGACCTGTAATTATGACAAGTTATGTAAATTCTGTGGAGTACATTTCACTGGTCTTGGAGAAATGTGAATGACTGGACTTTGGGAATATGTTAATCTTTACGTGCCCTTGCTTGATGTATTTACTCAGTTAGGGAAAGATAAAATGTGGGCTAATGGTGTCTAAAAAAAATGGCTCCTAGAAGTAAATACCTCCTGGTACTTCTCTTTTTCAGAACAAGTTCTCAGACTACGAGAAGAGGAAGGTAAGGATAAACCCCTGCCAATGCTTTATCTAGAGAGTAGGACCATTTCTATTTCTTGGTTTCCATTTTTCATCTGTTTTCTCAGCCAAAACTGAATGTTTTGAGAATGGTGATCTTGCAGAATGTCCTCAAAACCTACTCACTCCTCACTGCAGAATACAAATGGGAGCATAGGGAAATTGCAGACTGTATTGTCTGACACATGAGCTGCAGAGTCTCTCATGAGCAGTCAGTTCCAGTTTAAGTCAGTCCCTGTCTGCAGAGTTGGATCTGGAGCTTTCACACCAAGAAAGCCTTTTGTTTGCCTATCTGTGCTGAAAGCTCAGTTTACTTTTCATGTGAGGTGAGCGGATGTAAGGCACAGGCATACTGAGCTCTGTGTAGAGGCAACACACACACATGAAATCAGTTTTTCTCATGTATCCCCTCATGTGGCTCATCCTGTCCCTTTGGCTAGGTCTGCTCTTGGCTAGCTGCTTCCCTTCACTTAGTTGTCTTCAGACAAGAGTCCCTTACCATCTGGAGCTGAACACAGCTTTAATTTTGGACTTCCCTCCTGGCTTGGAGCAGAAGTTCCCTCTCTTTCTGTTTTATAGGTTGATGCCTTACTATGAAAGGGATTGCAAGGAGTAGGGAGGCTGTCATAAAGAGAACAGCAACTTCTGCCTTGCAATTTTTGGTTTCCTATCAAACCTCTCGTTCTGCCTTTTGGCATTCTCTCTGATAGTTGAGGGGATTCATGTGGCTTGTTTTACATTGACAGCATTCTTTCTTATTTGAGAGGGAGCAGAGCCAACACTGCTGATTCCTGGCATTCATCTTTCTTCCCAGGAAAAAAAAATGCAGGAGAAACTTGAATTTGAGCGGCGCTTGAACATGGGGCAAAGAGAACATGCTCTGCTTGTTCAGCAGATCAACAGTCAGAAGGATGAGATACTGCAGACAGTAAGAGAGGTAGGTCTTTTCTGGGTAGGAGCTCTAATCCCTACTCACTCGCTGAGCTAGGGCTGTGCCTGCTGCCTCAGACAGACTCAGAGTGGTGTTTCCATACAGAAACTTTCCTTCTGGAGACAGCAGCTCTCTCACTATACTCAGTGTTTTGCTTTCTCTTCTGGGGTTATTAGGGATACTGCAACAGTCATTTGACAGGTGAGAGAAGTGCTGTTTTGATTGTACAGATTGGAGTACTTTTTTTTCTTTCATCTTTCCCATCTGTAATTGCTTGACTTCACAGATTCTCAGCATCTCCTTGGAAGGACCTTGGAGTTGTTCCTCATTTCCTTCGTGTTTAGGTTGCCCCATCAGATGAGAGTTCTCCTTTTTGTAACATCTCCCAGGAGCTGCCTGGGTCACTGCAACCATTATCTGGCCCTGTACAAGACGCTACCTTTCCTAAACTGACCAGATTCTCCTTTGGTTCTCTTTTGCCTTGGCCTAGGATCAGATGAGGCTGGAGGAGGGTCTGACAAAGCACCAGCGCCATTTGGAGGAGGAGCGCCTGAAACTGCTGCAGGAGCTGAAGCAAACAGAGCAAGGCATTGCCAGCCGTATCCAGAAGCTGATAGAGGACAATCAGAGGTGAGGCAGTCACAGGGCATCCTGTGCAGGCAGTGAGCTCTATCCACTGGGGGCTCCTGTCCCACTCTGAATTGTTCATTTTGGCCTCTCTGATAACTGATCAGTTGTGATACTTAAGTGAAGTGCTGGGGATGTATCCATAATGTGCAGTGCATGCTGCTTCTGTAGTCCCTGTCCAGACTGCAGCCTGTGGACACAGCTCCCCAAAAGGCCTGCAGGCTTGATTACAGAGCCAGACTGTCCCTGCAAAACCAGTGAAGTTGTACAGACTCCTCTGCTGTCCTTGCTGTGGACATGGTAGTGTTTCTTCCTTTCTCGTGCATGTTGGCTACATTGGATTTGTCTGCACTGAAGTATGTGCTCATAGATTTGCAAATAAAAACACCACTTTCCCAGCTGCCACTTACAGCAGAACAGGATTGGTGAATGTGGATGGAGTGTTAGTTGTTTAACTGCCAAAATCCCACTTAAATGAAGTGGAATTTGGCATCTCAGAAGAAAATATTTCACACATCTGTGCTTCTGAAGTTTTGTGGTGCTGTGGAAAAATTTGAATTCCTCATGGAAGTTACATATTTGAACAGTGGTCCTCAGTGTTCCTTCTTTGTGCTCCTCTTAGAAGGTACATATTTAAGCACTGACCTAGATCTTCTGGATCTCCTATAATGCTGGTGCAAGGTTACCAGCCTGCTTAAGTCTGGTCTTCTGTGCGTGAGAAGCCAAGTTGTTTTCTGCTTACTTGGGGGAGCAAGGTGTGCTGCTTAGCCTTATGAAAACCTTTTGTTTTATCTTTATTTAGGCAAAAGCGAAGTTCAGACATTCTGAAATCCTTGGAGAATGAGAGGTGAGTAACCTTGAAATGAATTTTTCTAGAAAAGGGACAAGGGCTTTGGGACCCTCAATTCTGAGCCCCCAGTTTGAATCCATGTTATGTCAGAGGGGTCATTCTCTTATTTGCTGACTGAAAGGCTTCCTACTGCTTTGGCTTTAGCAGCTGATTCTGTTCACTTGGAAGCAAGATAGATGTGCTTGGTTTTACCCAGTTGGGCAGACCCTGTGGACTGGTGATTGCACCTCCTTTTCATCTCAGAATGGTCCTAGCTAAGGAGTTGGGGAACAGAGCCCTGTATTCTACTATCAAGGACCAACAGAAATCTGCTGGAAAGCAAAGCACTTATAAAGGTGATCCAGTAACGTGTACAGGAAGAATACACCACACCCAGTGCTGCCATTCAGACAACACTTTGAGCTGACTTTGCCCCCAAAACTTGTTTTGTGCAGCTCTCCTCTACTGATATGTTGTACTCTGCTTCCACCAAGTGCTGGTGCTGTGATGGAGTAAACTGACCTGGCTGGAAAATATCCTCTTTGCGTGGCAGGTAGTTTTTAAGTCACACCAGTTCCTGGAAGGTTAAGTGGTGGTGTGTGTAATTATGCTGGGACAGGGACAGGGAGGTAGGAATGGAGACCAGCCTCCTGCTTACAGTGGCAGTGCTCTCTGAAGTCAGCTTTAAAGTGCTCATCAAGCCTCGAGAGAAGGAAGCTGACTTCCCAGTCCCTTGTTAGGTCTTCTGGGATGAACTTTCCTCTGTAAGAAGCAATAGTACCCATGGTTTTGAGGAAATTTTTGTTTTATTTTTCAATAGAGTACCCTTTCCAAGAAGTCACTGAGACTTTTGAGTCTCTGATGAGCACGTGGCTTTCCTGCACAGGTTGCTTGATGAATCTGCTCAGCCTCAGGTTATGAGCTGGGTGAGCAGGAGAGGGGTGAGGCTGTGCTTCTTTGAAGGAGTGACTGAATTATTCTTGTTTACTTGCTAGAATAAGGATGGAACAGCTGATGGCAATAACACAGGAAGAGGCAGAGCACCTACGCAGAAAGGAAGTGGCCTGTAAGTCCAAATAACTGTTTGGGGTGGTAGGTTACTGGAATGACCTGGGTCCTTTGGAAGTGCCCTTAATGGGTGATAACTGTATAGGAAATGCTGTGCTGCACACACGTTCTTGCTGCTTGTGGCTTGATGCAGAGGGGCAGACTGGGAGGGGGTAGCATTGTACACATACTGTAGCTGATGCAGTGCTCCCACCTGCAACTCACTCTGATTCTCAGGTGTGAGCTGTGTCCCTGGTGTAGCTAGAACGTGTTGCACAAGCAGTCTGAGGCTGAAGGTAAAGCATCCTGTGTGCACACAAAGTATATTTTTGAAGTACCAGTTGTTAACTGTTCAGGTTCATGAGACAAAAAGCATTTTAGAAGGTAAGCAACAATGCCACAAGGGAACCATTTCTGCTCATTGTAAGCATGAGCAGATCTGTTGGGGTTACAATGGGAATGATGTGTGTTGTCACCCTAGGGACAGATTGTTCACAGTGGTGCAGACAGGGCTGCAGCCTGTCTAAGGCAGTGATTTTGCTTCTCCAAACACTGAAGAGATGCAAGCAGAGTGGGGTTTATTTATGTAACTTCCCAATAAATAGCCACAATTCCTGTAGCTGAATGAATCTCCTTGTAAATGAATGAAATGGAAACAATGACAACGTGTTGAAATGAGAAGGCACTATTAATTGCAAGTTATTGTAGCAGCAGTGGCAGGTTAGTGTCTGTTCTAGAGACAAGCTCCTGATACAGCCTGACTGCACTTCTGTCTCCTAGCTGCCATGCAGCAAATGCTGGCTGAGAGCTACAAGAACAAACTCATCCAAATGACCTATGAATCTCGTCGGCAGGACCTTGTCAGCCAGGCGTGCTCCAGGTATGCTGGGACATCTGTGGGGCTGGAGATGCTGTCGTGAAGTCCTTTTCTTGCCAACAGACCCTGGTGTAATTCTCATGTGAACAGCCAGGAATTTCTGCATCTGCAGGAATGCAGCAGGACAGCTCTGTGTGAGCTGAGTGACACTGCAAATTAAAGAACTATAGTTAAATGAACCATCTCTTAACCACAAGAACATGAAATATTAATTGTACTTTGAATATTACATTTTTACACCATTTATTTTACCTTGTACATCCTGCTAAGAATGGAGGATGAAATTAGACTGGTCTATTTGGTTAGCTACTGTCAGACTGTAGTACAGAGCCTCCTAGGACTATCTAGAGGATTGTTTCTTTTTCCTTTGTATTAATAGTTATGATGCAGAACTTCCACTAGTGGAAGCCAGAGCCTTTCATCTGTTGCACTCATGGAATTTTGGTAGTTGTGCTGGATGAATTACAGAGCAGGCTGAGTTTTTTCATGGTTGGTTTACAGAGTCGCATTCTGTTTCTTAAAAACAAAGCTCTGTTCTCAGATGTGATCCTTCTTGCAGGGTCTTTGTGGAGGTAAAGCAAACTGAGAAATTAGGGGAAGAAGAATTGAACCTTTGGACTTTATTGCCCAGAGAGCTGAGACCTTATGCCCACTGATACATACAAGATGGAACATGTCACTCCAGGAAAACTGTGTGGAAAATTCCATCACAGTGAAATTGAGCAGTGAAAATGAGCCAGGTAGAATTGAGCAGTGTTACAACAGAGCAGTTATATTTCACATCTTGCAATATTGTAAAGGAGGCACAGAATATTAAAAGTCCTCTGGACTTGAAAGATTACGTGGATGCTGTTTGTGTCTGGGTGGGGTGCTTTGCGTTGCTGTGAATGCAGGAAGTTCTAGCTCTTTTGATTTACAAGAATATGAGAAATTTAATCTGGGAGTGGCTGACGCTGGATAGAATTAACGTTGTGTGCCGTGCTCTGCCCAGCAGAGGGCAGAGAGAAGACGCGGTCCTGTCTGCAAGTGCATGGAAGGCGTGATCCCAACACTGATGTGCAAATTCATCACCTGAGCAGCTTGCTGGGGCAGCCACAGCCCCTGCTTGGATTTGCAATAACTCCATGACAAATATATTTTCATGCAGCCTGGCTGAGATGGATCAGAAGTTCCAGCAAATACTGGCTTGGCAACAAATGGATCAGAACAAGGCTGTTAGTCAGATCTTGCAGCAGGTAGGCAAGAGAGCAAATTGCATGCAGGGGGAGACTGAAGAGAAGCTGCAGGATTCAAAAGCAGAGTTGAGAGTGACGGGCATGGGAGCAATGGTTGCAGGGCTGGGCTGTTTGCAAGGATTGTTTTATAGAGCAGTATTAGTTAAACTTGGAGACAGGTATTCTAATAAACTAGCTTTGGTATTTGAGAGAAAAAATGCGTTGATACTTTAACTAGACTGAAACTTCCCATAAAGGACAGCAGCACAGATCATGGGAAGCGGAACTGGTGTGATGATTACTGCAGAGGATTTTGAGATTTCAGAGGGTTTGAGGAGTCCTGCCTTCAGGGCAGATTTATTGGGTGACTTTGGACAAGCTTCCTGGATGCCTTTGGGAAGCAGTTTCTAAACATCTTCTGCATTTGAATACCTCATTTTGAACCTGAGACCTCTTTGGCTCGTTCCTCAGAGGTGCTGGGAAGTCATGCCTTGTTGCACAGACCTGGCAGCCTGTGTACTCAGTGCTGCTGAGGGGTGGGACTCATATACAGCACTCATAACGTGTGTTTGAAGAGCATGACTGTAACTTCCATGTCTCTCTGTAAGGAGGGTTTTACTTTCTGGTCAGACATCTTTACCTTCTGTTGAGATCTAAGCCATGTTGTGATCGGGACACTGTTCATGCAGAGTTAGCATTGTTCATGTGTACTTGAGGCACTGCAAGGCAGCAGGGTTTCTTTAGGCCGTTCACATCTGTGTGAACAGTCCACACTAAGCAGGATGTTGTCTGTCCCTTAGAGTGAGATGCAGAAAGCTGCCTTTGAAGCTCTCCAAGTGAAGAAAGATCTTATGCACAGACAGATCAGGAACCAGGTAAGTCAGCAGTAGAGAAAAGAGCAACCAGCTCCTCATCATTTGCTGAGACCCTTCTGAAAAGATCAAAAGGCTGTGTGCATAGGGCAGGAAGGAAATGGGGAGCTCTTGTATTGCTGAGAGCACTGTAACAAAGCATTGTGCAATGCTGGATAAACTGCAGTCTCCCAGTACTGTAGGAGAGGGTATAAAGTCAGATTTTTCATTTGTGGAGTGAGTGGGATTGCTGTTGCTTCAGTCATCTCAAAACTGTTGTGGATGAAGCACTGGGGAGTGGTCAGTAGAGGACAGCCCTGCGTTGGCTCTGTAGGGGTGGTCTGCAATTGCAAATACAGTTTCCTTCAGGTTTCCCTGGTAGTGCTGTCGTCTCCACATGAGTCCACTGCATCTCCATCTAGCACATTGTAACTGCACTTTGAGCCATAAGTTCACCTTTTCTTTCCCATTCTCAGCCTGCCTTTCTGAGCAACGTTCTGCAAAAGGTGAAACAAAACAGTCGGGGGAAGACCAAGAGCTCCTGGGGAGGTGGCAGTGATTGATGTGTGGAGATGGGTTGCTGGTTTCTGACACAGTGTTCTGGTTGCTTCCCTCTCTTGATCTGACACTACGAGAAAAGACTCTGGTCTGGAGTTGGTAGCTAAGCTCAAGGGCTTTGATATATTCAGTCACTTGGTGACCAGTCTTTGCACTGTGCTTAAAGCCTATGGATTTTACACAGATGAATCTAACGGCCTCCCATTGCTTGAGATCAGTAAGAGCCCCACAGTTTGCTTGCTCTTGCTTTGTAAACAAAGGGAGTTTGTTTCTTGAAACAATAGGCTGAGCCTTTTGCTACCAAAACCCATCCCACCAGCATCCTGCAGGGCAGGGCCCTGGTGTCAGCAGGGATTTGGTGGTAGGTGGCACACAGGAAGCTGTGTGGCCTGGGGAGAACAGATAGCCTGGCTGGTGGGGGAGCTGGGCTCTCTTCTTGGCTTTGCTGTGGGATCTTGGGCAGCTCACTTCACCTCTCTGTGTCTCAGTTACCCTGACTGAAAGAGCATGTATCATGATGGGAGTTGCAGACACCCCCAGTCCGTCTGCAGTTTGAATAGTGGTGCTAAGAGGACTTTGATAACAGCTGCTTTCCAGAACGGCTGCTGTGTTTGGCTGAATGAACTGATTGCACTGTGATTCTAGACTTGAACAGAAGGTGTTTAGAGCAGAGTGGAGGCAGTTCTTCAGGCATGAGACAAAGAGCATGTGTCATGGTAGGGCACTAGTGTTCCCAAACGCAGGGCGCTCTGCAGTGTCGTCCCCCCAAGGCCAGCAGTTAGACCTCATTTTGAAAGAGTGTAAATCAAAACCATTTCAAATGTCAGTAAAAAATGTTTCATCTTCTGTTTAGATTAAATTAATAGAAACAGAGTTATTGCAGTTGACACAGCTGGAGTTAAAGAGGCAAGAACTGGACACAGAGACGCTGCAGGTATGTAGGGCTCTGGGACTGCCCCACCACCCTCTCTCTGCTCTGGGATTGCAAAAGCTTCACTTGCTTCTCTTGCTTCTTGCAGTTTCCAGGTGGTTTTGTGCTCAGTCAGATGGGTACTTACCCCCAGGACACCAAAAAACCCTCTTTGTCACTGTAACATGGAAACATTGCTGCTGCTTTTAAAATTCTCGATGAATTTGCAGGAAAGAGAAAAGTAACCTGGCCCTGATAGGAGTGGGCAGCTGTAGGCCTGCTGGGTGGGGAAGGATTTTGTGATCAGTTGTTGGCTCTCCCAAAAACGCCTGCTGAGCATCCCATGTCTCTTCACGTAGCTGTGTTGTTTGGTTTTAACTACCCAGTGGCTGCCAGCTCTTCTGCTTCATTTCTAGGCCATGACTCCTAGGCTCTTCCACCCCACCATCCCACTGCTCACTGGGTTGACTCCATCAGCAGTCACACGTTGAGAAATCTCATGTTTGGCTTAAACAGCTCAGCTTTAAATTTTGTTGGTACACCTTTGCATCAGTTTTTGACTTGTGTGCTCTATTTGGTTGGGTCACCTCTTTAGTCAGCCTGAGAAAATGAGGATGTATTCTCATCCCCCTCTGTGTGTCTGTCGGGGCACAGTGTTTGCAGCTACACCAGCACACACCAGGAGAGCAGACTGGGGACAGCTCTGTCTGTCTCCCCTCTGCTGTTTGGTGGTCTGCAGCCCAAAAGTTCGTGCTGCCATTGAGCCCTGATGGCTCAGGCAGTGCCCACAAAGTGCTTTGGCGGAAGCACTCCTGCTGTGCAGCAGTCTGTTGCTCCTCCTCTGAGATACAGGTGCTTTAGTACTGAGCTTGGTGAATCACAGGAAAGCAGGGAGAACAACAACAAAAAAAGCCCTGAGCAAGGGAGGTGTTTGCACTGGTTATTCTTTCCAAGGTTGGTCTGGAAGAGACCAGTGCTGACAGGGTGTCCACAGCTGCTGCTGGTTGCTCCTTTGCATGCCTGCAGGATTCTAGATGTACTTTCAGGTGGTTCTTTGATTCAGAGGAGGACTACAAACACCTCTCATGCCACTCAGTGAACTGTTAGTGCAGTGATGAAGAGCTGCTGCAGGCCAGCACTGCCTGGGGCTGACTGGGGTGTGCTGAGGGTTGGCACCACTGGTGAATGGTCAGAGCAGGACTGTAAGAAATAGGTTTGCCATGCCAAAATGAGGATTGAGGCCCTCTGCTCAGCTGTGCTGTGCAGCCCATGGAGCTCAGGGCTTTAACATTTGCAGTGACTGTTCTGGGTATATGGTAAGTGCTTTGCTGGAAATCAGGGTGGGGGTTTCCTGCAGACCTGTGGTCTGGAGAAGTGGATGCCACAGTCCTTCTGTTGCAGGGGGTGATCATGGAGCAACGCCAAGCACTTGGTTACCTGCTGCAGCAGCTGCTCAAAGAAAAGAAGCAAAGGGAAGAAGAGTTGCAACAAATACTGGTAACGAAGGCCCTTAATTCATTCTGGGCTGTAGATGATGCACAAAGGCAGGCTGCAGGGAGAGAATCCATGGGTCAGCATGGGGATAAAGAAGAGCAGGGAGGGGCTCTGAGAGGTCGTGTCCAGACTCACACTTCAGAAAGTGCTGATGTAAGCTCTGGGGGCAGAGTTACCTCCAGTCCCTGGTGCAGCGTGATGTCCTGTCATCTGAAACCTCCCCTGCTTCCCCCGTCTGGGAACAGTCTTCCCCATTGCTGGAGAAATCACAGCAGGGGATGAGCACAATCCTACTGGGTGTCTGCACGTGGCCTTGTAGTTCTGAAGACCTCTGGACTCTCCTGAGCTTCAGAAGGCTGGGCTTCAGCAACTAGGGCAGAGCGAGAGAGGGATGCAGAGTCCTAGGGGGTGGGATGGGGGGGTCAAAGTGGGACCAGCCTGGCCATCCTCTGAGCCAGCCCTACACAGCCAGGCTGCTGGTTTCCTCTTACACGTACAATTCAGGCTGCTCTAAATACCACTTACTACATTATCTCAGGCTGTCGAGTGAATGAGTTTGTTTTTCAGTTGGAAATGGAAGCAAAGAGTGAGACCAAACAGGAGAACTACTGGCTGATCCAGTACCAGCGCCTGCTGAACCAGAAGCCACTCTCCCTGAAACTCCAGGTTGCTGCTGCATTTAATGCTTCTGCTGTAGCATGCACACTGACAAATTGCTCTGCTTGACAGATGCACGGGAAGCGGTTTTGTTTCAGCCAAACCTTGAACAGCTCCACCCAGCTCCTTTGTCCCTTACAGTACTGAGCCACGGACTCTGTGCTATGGGAATAGTTGTGGGGTGACCCCAGAGAGATTGATCTGAGCTCCAGCTGTGGTGTGTGTCAGCTCGGGTTGACAGAGCAGGTGCTGCTTCACACATAGCTGCCAAAACCGCTGTGTTTCATTCTTCCAAAACCAAGGCATTTTGAATCTCGCTCGTAAAACATTTGGGGCCGGAGCTCCTCTGGGTGTTGGGCCGATGAGTTTTAGTGCGTTCAGGGCAGCATAATGCAGCATTTTGCTTTTAGCAGGGCCTTGTTCCTGAGAGCAGGAGCACGTGCACTGCCTTGCTTGCCACCAGCCATGCATGGTGTCAGGCAGCAGTGCCCCACACCTTTTCTCCAGGGCGAAGTCTGAGAGCTTGCCTTGTGTTTTGCAGGAGGAGGGCTTGGAGAAGCAGCTGGTGAACCTTTTAATCGAGCTGTCAGCTGAACAGTATGTGCCTGTCTTTGCACACCATCGAATTTCCTTGCAAGTGCTCAGCACCATGACTGCCAGTGACCTGGAAAAGGTACGAGACAGCAGATACACAGCGCAGCGCAACGCTCGGCTGCGACTGACCCTGCTGAGCTGAGCTCGTGGCTGTGCCACGGGACAGAGTGCTGGAGCTCCTGCTGTGCCACATGGGTGCAGGGGGAGATGCTGGTGCTACCCTACGCCCCATGCAAGCAGGTGACAGCTTTCCCAGAGCACCTGCAGGGTGAGCTGTAACTCAGCTCTGCCTTTCAGTGTCCCTTCAGCACGTGGGGAATTCCTCATCCCGGCTTTGATGCCTGATGGAGATTCTCCCCTGTGACGTGAACAGGTCTTGCCAGCACGGCCAAAGAGTTTGTGTTGTTCTCTTGGAGATACCTCCTTTCTCAGCCCCCCCTGACAGCCCTCCTTTCGCTCTGCAGATGGGCATTGCAGAGGCTGGCCTGCAGCGTGCCATCCTCAGGCGGGCGCAGGAGATCCTGGCTGTGGCGAAGACGATCCCAGGTACCAGCAGATCTCTTCTGCCTGCTCCTTGTCACGTCGTGCAGTACCTGAGCCTTCAGAAGGGAGATCTGCAGGGCCAGATGCCCACCTATGGGGAGCATTGCTGTGCAGGGCTTGTGTGTGTGTGGAGGGGGGAGTGGTGGGGAGTGCTGTGCTGTCACCACTGACTCTCTGAGCCCTGAGCTTGCAGCTGTCCCTGTGTGGTGGGAGATGGAGCTCTCCTCGAGCTCAGAGCTCTGCTTGTGGTTGCAGAGCTGCTGAGGACAGAGGACACTGAGGTCCCTGCAGCCACAGAACCCAGTGCCCCTGAGGAGGAGGCCCTGAGCTCAGTGGTCCCCACTGCTCCTCTGCTGCAAGGGGATGAGAAGAAGTCAGAGTGCGTCGTCTGCATGGAGCAGGAGGTGAGAACCCAGCACATGTGCTGCCAGAGCAGAGGTGGAGTGAGGGCCAGCCAGGACGTGGCACCCCAGGGCTGTTTCCCTGTGCACTCTTTGCACAGTGCAGGGGCTCAGGGTGCTGGCTCTGTCTCCCAAGTCTGCAACTATAGGTGCTATAGGTGTCAACCATCACCCCCAGCTTCCTCCTGTACTTTGACTAAGTGTGGTGGTGCTGAGACTATGGTACAACAGCACAGTTTGTGTCCTCTGCTCTCTCTTCCCACAGGCCCAGACGATTTTCCTGCCTTGTGGCCACGTGTGCTGCTGCCAGACCTGCTGCAAGCAGCTGCAGAGCTGTCCCCTGTGCCGCAAGGACATCGCACAGCGCATCCGCATCTTCTATGGCAGCTAGGCAGGCTGGAGGAAGGCACGGCTGCCCAGCTCAGCACACAGAGCAAGGCTCCTCTGTGTCAGTACCAAATCCACTCGCACAGCGTGACCTCTCCCTGCACGCAGCCCTGGCTGCCTGCTGGCTGCACACAGGGCTCTCAGCAGCCCTCCACCCTCCTGGTGGCTTTTCAGCCTTTGCCTTGGGTTCATTCTCCATCCGCCATCCAGCCTGCCTGCCTGCCCGCCCAGCCTGGGAGCACTGGGGGACGGATCTGGGTGTGCTGGTGCTTGCTCTGGCTGTGCATTTGCCTTTGGAATTGCCTCTTTCTCAGCAGGGATGCAGTCGGTGCCACCAGGACTCTGCAGCTCCTCTGTTGTGGGCACGGCACTGCCCTTGTGCTCTGGTGAATTCTCCTTCGGGAGGACGTGTCCAGGGATGTGTGATGCTCTGGGATGCTCCTGTCATGGCCGAAGGTGCAGGGCTTCTGCTCTGGCAACCGGTGGCAGTGGGGCTGGGGGGGCTGCAGTGGGGGCAGGGCCGAGTGAGGTGCTCTCCGTCCCTCAGTCTCACTCCCTTTGAGGAACAACATCTGTGCTGATAGGATTCTGTGGTCCACAGCCGCCTCAGAGCCGGGGCTGGAGGACAGCTGTGGGCAGAAGACATTCCTCAGTGAGACATCCTGCCACGAGAGCCAGCTGTGCCCTGTGTGCGTGTGTTGGCATTGCCATTAATCAGTAACAGTCCCAGTGGGGCTATTATTCTCTTCACCCTAAGTATAAAACCGAGATAAGCGCGGTCCCGCTGCGGCCCTTTCCCGCAGGAGCAGCCATTAAAGCCAACTGGTTTCTGCTGGTTCTTCTCTCCCTTTTTATTGCCCCGCCTGTCCCCGCGAAACCTCCTCCGGGCCCACGCCCACAGCTCGGGGCTCCGTCACCCCGCGCGTGGTGCCGGCAGCGGTGCACGGCGGGGAGCAGCGCATCACTGCCGCTCTCGTGGCGGTGCCGGGGGCCGCGGGCTGAGTGCGGTGCTCCCGGGGCGGCGGTAATGAGTGACAGAGCCCCGGGCAAGGTCCGCCTGCCCGGGAAGCCCGGGGCGGGGGGAGCGGGCGGGGCCGGGCCGCCCCTCGTCCTCGGGAGCGGCCCCGCTCGGCCGCACATGGGTTGGACGGCGGCGGTCGGGGCGGCGGTGATGCGATGCTGAGCACCGACGGCCGCCGGGTTGGGCACGCAGCGCTCCTCGGAAAGCAAAACGACGGGAGCGGCACGTCGCGCCGAGGTACTCGGCATCTCGCGGTTCTGTGAAGGAAGAGAAGAAGCGAAGCATTTCGTTTGACGGACAGCGGGCAGATAACGCATCGCGAGGCCGTGCCCCGGGGCCGATCATCCCTCCGTCCGTTCGGGGTCCCGGGCAGCGGAGGAGGAGCCGGGCAGCCCCGCCGGGCACCCCGGGGCCGGTCCGAACTTCAGCCCCCGCCTTCCAGGGCACGGCCGCCAACCGCCTCCGGTCTTCCGAAGCGGGAGCGGCCGCGTGGCACCGCTCGGGAGCGGCATGGCGGCGGGGCCGGAGGCCAACGGGGAATGCGGGATCTGCTACGAGGCGTACCGGGGCGGAGGGGGCGGCCGGGCCCCCCAGCAGCTGCCCTGCCGTCACTCCCTCTGCCAGAACTGCCTGCGCAAGTTGGTGTGCCGCGCCGCCGCCGTTGCCTTCGTCAGCTGCCCCTTCTGCAGGATGGTGACCCCGGTGCCCGACACGGCCCCGGGCGCCCGGGGGACGACGTCGGTCCCGGGGACCCCGCACCGCGCCCGGCTCGCGGCCGGGGAGGAGGAGGAAGGGAATGAAGGCGGCGGTGCCCGCGGTGCCTCGGGGCGCTCCGTGGCCGTGGAGGTGGCGTGCGCGGCCCACGCTCCCGTCTTTACGGTGAGCGGCATGGTGACCCCCTGCAGCCTCCGCCGTGGCCCCGAAGCGCCGGGGGCCTTCGTGCTGGGGCTGCCGGGGCGGGGGATGCTGCTGGACTCGCAGCCGCCCCTCACCTCCGTGGAGAACCTGCGCCTCGGCTTCGCCGCCGGGATCCTCATCCTTATCGTCGCCACCTTCTTCCTGCTCGTCTTCCTTAAGTAACGACGGGAGGGCTCAGGGCGGCCCCCGCCGTCCCGTGCCGGAGCCCGGCTCTGCTCCGGGCAGACACCGCGGACCCACGGGTGCCTCAGGGACTTCGGGCTCGGCCTCAGCGCGCAGCGGATCCCGCTGAGATGGGCAGAGGATGGGGGTTCCGCACCCCACGGGATCAGCCCCACGATGCGTGAGCTGCAGAGCGCTCAGTTGTGGCCGTGCGGCACCAACGTCGGCCCCGGAGCATCGGACTCGCTAAAAATTAACAGGTTTCAGCGCTTTCCTTTACCCCCCGGGGTCTGGCTGCACCCGCACTGCGGTCACGGCTTTCCCGGAGCCTTCAGACACCGCAGGGCAGCACGGCCGCGCCGACACAACGCCCTGGAACGTTCCTCGGGCTGCATCCACCCCCAGGACCCAGGAGAAGGGCCGTGGGCTCCGTGGGCTCCGTGGGCTGTGGCCGCCCCGCAGAGTGCCGAGGGCGATCCGCCAGGATCCGCAGTACTGTGGTGCACTTCGGGGGTCGGAGATGGGCATCGTCCGCCCCCACCCGGCGGAGAGGACCACACGAGATGGGATGGGAAATGTCTGTGCTGCTTATCTGCTGGTGAAACGCTGTTAGAAAGCAGCTTTCTGCGCTCGGAGCAGAGCCACAGCCCCGGCTCCGGCTGTACGCACAGGGACCTGGCAGCCGGGGAACGGCACCCGGGAAAGATATTAAAAATGCACATTGGTCTGGAGCCGTCTGCAGTCATTTGTCCATACACCCGAGGCCAGGAGAGCTTTGCACCAGAGGGGTTTGGGAGCACGAGGCACCATCCCACCCCCAGCAGCCTGCACAGGGGCTGGGCACTTTACAGAGTGGGGGTCCTCAACCTTCCCTGGTGCACATCCCATCGCGTCCCAGTGCTGCCCCACTCACTCTGTGGAGCACTGAGCAGGAGCCAGGGCAGCCCCTCTGTTGGAGGTACCCATCCCTGGCTCAGGATTGGGCAAACAACCCCCGAGCCTCCTCCCCTCCTCCCTTCCAGGACCACGGGCTGCAGGGAGGCACGGGGCACGACAATGACTTCAGCGAGGTGCTGAGATTTAGTCAGGAAAACTTGTGGGACGCACAGGCCGAGGTACAGGGAGCTGCCAGCACACACGAGGAGCAGTGGCACGTGCTGTGCACACTTCCAGCCCCATCCATCCCCACCCAGCACAACTGCTTCTGCACAGCCAGAGCTGCTGCACCTGTGTGAGAAGGGCCCCCCCGCGCTCCTCTCCCACACTGCTGCTGGAGAGCTGGGCTAGCTCCTGCACTGCACATCTCTGCAATCTCTGCAGTTCTGTATCTCACAACAGTCTGAGGAGCTCCTCCTGGCCCTGAAGGGCTTTAATAGCAAGAATGCCCCTATAGTTTCCTCCCAGAAGTTTCCAGATCCTTTTGTTCCTGATTTGAGCTTGGCTTCCAAGCACACACAGCTAGACCATAGGAAAGCCAACGCAGGCAGAAAGAACAGGTTTAATTGCACTTTATTTATCAAGAAATGAAATGCAAGTCCTTCAGGCTACCTGTAACAGGAAACAAGAAGTGGAATGTGTTAGTTGCAACCTGCTCAGGGCACTGTGCTGGAGCCACAGCAGGGGTTGTGCACTCAGCCCCACACGAGGACGGTTCCCACTCACCGTCACCATTCAGCACCGCACTGTTATTCAGTCCTTTGATTTCTGTGAGGAAGTGCTGTGCCAGCAGCCACGTGGCTGTGCCACAGACTTTGCTCTCCTCCCCAGTTTCTGCTGCCTTTGGCCATTCTGCCACACAGAGGGGCAGGGAGCTGACAGCTGACCTCGCTCTTTTCCCCTCCCAAGGAAAGATGGCACAGACCAAATTCAGCAGAAGTTAAACTGCGGTGGAATTACCGTAGTAACTCCCACCTCCCTCTCAGAGCAGGGCTGTGTGCGTTGCCTGTTTTAGTGATGCTGTATACTGTCCCTACTTCTAAGTCACATTAAATGTGGTGAGAAATAGAAGTGCCACGAAATGCAACCGGAGTGCACAGCTCCGCTGCCCCTCATCGCCCCCAGAGCTGAGCCACACAGCTCGGCTGTGTCACAGCGCACTCACCACCACTGCACTGAGTGCTGCTGTGTCCATCACAGCGACAGCAGCAGCACAGAAAAAGGCACAGGAGGGAAAGAGAGAGAGGCCTGGCTGCAGCAGACAGAGTTATTCCTAAGGGATCTTCACTGGGGAAAGACTTTCAGTCTGACTTAAGAACTGTTACCTACTGCAGGCTCCTGCCAGACTTGCTCTCCTGAAGCACTTCCTGTAGTTCAGGTTTGCATAAGGTTTCAGATTAATCAATCAGTGGCTCACGGGAGCAGGACAGCAATACACACATGCAGTGAGAGCTCCCTCAGCTCGTCCCAACCCGTGTGTCAGCTCACAGCGATGGCTCTGAGCGCCCAAAAGTGCAAAGAGACACTCCCAGGGCCTGGCAGTCTGCAGCAGAAGAGCCCGAGGAGTCCTTGGCTGTTCACAGCTGTCCCACAGATGCAGCTCATTAAGTGCTGAGTGCCCAGAGGAGGGGGCTGGCAGGCTCAGCAGGCAGCTCCTCATCCCAGCCAGTCCAGATCATCATCGTCATCATCACCGAAGAGCGGAGTTGGAGGGGGCCGACCCTTCATGCTCTGGAAACCAAAGCAGAGGGAAAGCTGTCAGCCCTACCAGCTCCCCAGCACTCAGTGCAGCCACGCAGCTCTGGCTCTGACATCTTCATCAGCTTTTGGGAGATAATAAACGTTACTGATGTTTTTACATTTATCATATGATGGCTAAATCTTCCAGGAGAGGTGCTCACAGCTGAAGAAAAAGGAGAGGGGAAGGAAAACAAAGCCCTTTCATTTAACCCACAACCTTTTCCTAATGCTGTGCAAGCAGGAGTTTGTTGTCACTCTTTCAGCCTGCACAACACGTCTGAGTGCAGTGAGAAACAAACCCAGAAGCTGAATTTATACAGAGAATGTTTGGGAAGCTCCAAGCTCACTCAGCCCCTGCTGCCAGGGAAGAACTTCACAGTTCAGCTGCAGGTTAACACCTGAGGAAACTGAGTGGGAATGGAAAGAAACACATACCACTTCCTCCTCGTCCTCCTCTTCAGAGGGAACTCGAGGCTTTGGTGATTGGAGAGATGCTGTTCTGAAGAAGTCATCGTCCTCAAAGAGGCTGGAAGACAAAGAACAAGCGGCTCATTCTCAGAATATGGGCTCTTGATTTCCTTTTATGTGCTTTATTAAAAGGATATCAAAGTCTCACCACCCAGACCAACTCTACTTTGTGTTTTAAGGCACACAGCACTCATGAGTGCAGAACAGTTCAGTGCTGGCACCCAGCAGCCACCAATAACAGCTCCCAGAGGAACTGCACACTCCTCTCCAGGCTCAGCTGGGAACCATTCACAACGGACACCACCTGAGCACCTGCCTCCCAGCAGTGTGCCCCACACAACCTGGACTCTGCCACAGGCTGTCAGTGCAGCCAAGACCAGCACTGGGGATGGCTCCTCAGTCTTACATACATCATCTTGCACTACAGCGTGCTGCCATGGCAGCCCATCAGCAGGAAGATGGGACCAAGGTTAGCTCCACACTTACACCTTACCTGGAATCTTTTTGGCTGGGGCTGGAGCCCAGTTCCTGCAGTTGTGGGACTGCTCTGATGGTAGGTGAGCTCTTCTCTTCTGTGTTGGATCCAGGAGCAGGCTCGTGGTCGGAACCAGCTCCATCTGATGGCTCTGTGGAGTTTCCCCCCTCACTACTTAAGGGAGGGGGCTCTAAGCCTTCCCCAGGCTCCTCTGCCTTCTGCTCTGCTGCTGGTTTGTCTGCAAGCACAGCCACATCCACTTCTTCTGACTTGGTTTCTGCAACTTCTGCCTGCAAAGACACTTCAAAGGGGCCATGTTCAGTCTCTGCTTTCTTCATGAAGGTGCTCTCCTGTTTTTGCTCAGTCAGAACAAAATCCTCATCCACCTTGGGAACAGCCTGTTCTGCAAGCTCAGGCCCCGTATCAGGACTGAAGCAGTGCTCAGCTCCAGAAGAGAGAGGTTCCTGCTGGACCTCCTCCTCTTCCAGCACCCCACTGCCCTGTGGTGCCTGCTCCTCCTCAGGCATTCTGGCCTCAGCAGCAGGAGGTATGGATTCACCTTTGTGGCCAGACACCGTGCAGCCTGTGCTCACTTTGCAGGGATCAGCAGGGCACGCAGCACTCTGGGCAGGGCTGTGCTGCACAGGCTCTTCCTGGTCTGTCTTTGCTCCAAGCGATCCCTCTGGTCTACCCACTCCAGATTCCTCCTCCTTTTTACTGTCAGGCTCTGGTCTCTCCTGCTGCTTGCTGAGCAGCTGCAGTGTTACAGTCTAGGAAACAGAACACAGGTTACATCCTACACAAACCACCACAGATCTCCATGTTGTCCCACTACTAGGCTGCTTTGCCACCCACAGGAAACTTCTTCTTCATGGTTATTTCATACTCCCTATGCTCTGTTTCAGCATAAGCCTTTATCTCTCACATTTATTATCTACCTCCTATTGCTACTGTACCTTGATAGTGCTCATGACAACACCTAGAACCACCCTGCCACTGTATGTCTCCTCCAGCTCAAATTCACCCCGAAGAGACTGAAATACCCCATTCATTATCTTCTTTACCTGGAAAAGAACAAGACAGGAAGCAGACATTCATTAACATCTGAAGCACAGGCCTTGAGATAAAGTACTCCCGTGGGTAAAGGAGCAATAAACCCCAAGAAACAAATGCTGACTCTTAGAGTACTTAGTGCTCTTCAAATCAGGAATTCCAATAACAAAGTACAACACATCATTTCAGTTCAGAACCATTACATACACCAAACTCATTCCTCCAGAACTGAGGCAGGCTGCACAAACCCAAGGCAGACACACTGCTACGTTTTCAAGTTTTAAGTCTAACCTTCCTTTGCTCCTCTACAGATCCTACCAGAACCATAGTGCTTTTAGAGAGAAAATAAATCCAAAGGAAAAGGGTGAGGAGAAATAATGGCTAGTCAAGCTCACTTCTTCTGTGAAGTTTGCAGGTGAAGATCTGTCCTGATCCCTCTCCAGCTTTTGGATACGTTCTTCATAGTGAGCCTTCAACATCACTGTATCAGACTGCAAAGCTGAATACTGCCAAAGAGAAACTGAAGTTAACAACAGTTCCACACAGCACTACAATTACATTTGCAATGCTGTTTCCTTATGTTTTTAAGTGAAGGGCAAATTGTCAATTGACAAGCAAGGCAAGGACTGGGCCTTGTCACTGAGCCTGTTCTGGTTTGCTGCAAGCAACATGATTCTTCCTTCCCTCACATCCCTGAACTCACTTCTTGTTCTGCACACAGGTGGCCTGAGGCTAATCACAACTGCACTCCAGTTTGTGTTCAGCTGCTGTTATCCTCTTTACCTTCTCTTTGATAGGCTCCAGTTGTTCCAAATGTTGCTGAAGCTCGGACAATTTTTGTTCCTCTGCTTTTTTCAATTGTTTCAGAACTACAAGCTGGAAGACAAGGACTAGAGCACATCAGTTTACAGCCCTTTCCAATGTCATCCAGCTCAAGACTATTTCTGCTCAAAAATAGTCACTGAAGTAGAACTGTATAGAGATTGTAGCTGTTGCTTTAGCCCATCAACACTGACATCATTTTGGCTCCAGCTCACACAGGAGCTTCAACAGCAAGCTCCCTCACCCTCTAAGCCAGCACTGTGTGCACCTCTTACACCTTGCAGAGTAGGTCAAACTCCACAAACAGCCAAGAGGTTAAAAGTCAAACCACAGCCAGGGAGCAGAGGACTTGGTTACTGTCATTGATTATTTGGCATTATACTTCAGCAATAAGGAACAGTCCTTTACCTTCTCTTCCAGCTGGGACACGTGCTGCTGCAGGGAGTCTCTCTGCTCACACACCTCCTGGTACTGCCTAACATGCTGCTCCTTGGCAGAGGCCAGTGTCCGTTCACATTTGGCTTCCCACTGGGATTCCAGCTCTGCCTGGATGAGCGACAGCTGCCCATGGTGGAAGAGAGCTCATCAGAAACAAACACACACTTGATCTGAATTCGCATAACAACTTGCTGAAAGCTAGGGGCCCAGACAAGTGGTGGAAGAGCAACATCACCTGCCCTAGGCTGGACTACCTACATGCAGATGGCAGGCATCAGCAGCTCCTGCCCACACCTCAGAGTTCAGGTCCAGCCACAACCCTGCAAGCTGACTCAGACTTCAGATCTTGTGGCATTTTTCTACACGTGCATTCACTCATCAGTGGGCACACATTTATCTACTGGAAAACGAGTTCAAGGCCATGCTTCTCTCACACTGACATCATCTTTAAGACAGTCTAAATGTGATGCTGCATGCCAGTCTGCATCAAAACTCTAGAGTATAAATATTGGAGTCAAAAAGCAGTGACAAACACCAGCAAAGACATTTTAGAAAGACAAAGAAGTGAATCCTGTGTTAAAATTAACCCCAACAGCAAGTGGCTGATGTCATAAAAAACTGTTTGGTTCATGAAAGAACGAAGACATTTCCTACACGTGGCTTACTACAAGTTCTCTAGACAGCAGCTGTAGAAGCTCCCACAGCTCCTTACCTGCTCTGCTGCAGCCTGGTCAGTAGAAGTCCTTGCCTTTTTCAGCAACTGTCGAAGCTTGTCCAGTTCCTGCTGATATGACCTGCGTATTTCTTCCATCTCTTCCTCTGCTTGAGCTCTCTCAGAGAGGGATTTCTTCTTCCTCTCAGCAAGATTCTGCAATACAGAACAGAGCTTATGCATGGGCCAGACTGCACTGGCTTCTTTCCTGTTACTAGAATAGCTCATGTGATGAGATCTTATTTCAAAACAAAGTTGAGATTCATCTATAGATAGAAAAGTTGAAAAGCACTGAGTAAGACTGGAAAAAAAATAAATCACATAAGCACAAAAATCCACCAGTGTGGGGACTCTTGCCTGCAGATGAGTTAAGATTCACTTAACCTGCATGCTTACGAGCAACACTGAGTCAAATTCCTAGCAAACAGCTGAAATCCTGCATTCCTCTGCAACACTAGCACCAAACATACCTTTTCAAGGGTCTCCTTTTCTACTTTTAGGTCTGTGAGTTCTTCTTCCAGTGCTGAAATCTTCATGTCCAAGTGCTTACGACTCTGCTTCTCAGCTTTGAATCTAGTTTGGGTGTCCTCAGAGGCTTCTTGGAGCTCTGCAGAAATACATTTTACTGTAGGTTTCAGCACTACATAATTCAAATTAATGGCTGACAGAAAGGAGTAGTGCTTCCTGCAGAACAACTTTACCAACACGGTTTGCATCTGCAACAGGAACACTAATATATCAAAAGCTGCTTCTGTGAAGTGGGAGTGCTTAAAACCTCAGTCTTGATCTAAACTACTTAGTCAGTAGGAAATCTAGGTCCCTTATAGTATGCTAGACAGTAAGGCCAAGAGTTTACTTCTACAGTAGGCACCCTTGTGACACAGTGACTTTGCTCATCAGTTCAGCCCACTGCCCTTTTAGTAGTGGTAAGGATGCAGGTGCCCTTCAGACTTTTTGGTGCACCTCTGTCCTTTGACACCCCTGTGACTGGTCCTAGGGAAAGCAGGAATAAATACCCCAGAACAAAGGAAAACCTTTGGACTTACAGAAGAGGAAAAAGAATGACACAAAGGAGCTCTCATGCAACAAGCTAAGCCCCACCTGCTAACTGAGCCTGCATTTTGTTGAGCTGTGTCTCATGGCGCTCTGCCTCCTGCAGGGCAGCACAGAGCTGTTTCCGCAGATCCATTTCTTTCTTCTGGTGTGCAGTCAGCTCCAACTGCAGCTGGGAAACCTGTGCAGTGGCAGATGCCAGCTCCTCTGCAACTTTGGCCTGTAGCACAAAACAGCAGGGAAAAGAGGGAAGAAAAGAAATTGCTGATGTGAATGTGAGGAGGTGCCAGAACTGTGCTCACAGGGAGAATGATGAGGTCGTGGAGGCCTTATCAGGGATCCAGCACCTGGCAGACACCCCCTAACTGAGGAGGTACTAATCACCTTTTGCAATGTTACTGTCTCCACACTGACTGGAAAGGTACACAAGGCCACCAACCTCATCGTGTTGCTTAATTCAGGCAGTTTCCTTTCCAAATAGTTTAAGCACATTTTTAAGGCTTGAACTATCAGCACTGGTACTGAGTTTTCATGCTATGCCACTGTCTACTCAAGTTAAAGCCTGGACACTAAGATCTAATATTCTCAATAAACTTAAAAAAAAATCACTAAAAAAACCCACCCACACATAACAGAGGCTTACTGTAGCAAAATAAGCACCTTCCCTCACAGGCATGCAGCTTGTAGCTTGAGGTAGCTGCATGGCTAGGGCTGCCACTGTGGAGCACGGTTCTCAGAGCAATTTGTTAACCTGTTTAGATTTAGCACTGCTCAAAGCCAGCAACTCACAAAAAACCTGGCTCTGAGACAGCTTGTTAGACACCTTGTAAGCAAAGCATTAGGAGAGGCTCAAATCACCAAAACAAAGACACAAAGGAGTGTTTCCAATCTTGTATAAACTCACAAGATTCAGAGGATCCTCTGCAGGGGCAGAACTACTTCCATCAGAAAATCTCACTTGCTGCAAGGAACACCTAAACAGCTTGTACATCTCTGATTACATTTGGATTCCTAACAGGCTTTCACATTGCTGTAAGTGGGAAGATCTCCTGACTCTCCTCTCAGGGTTATATCCAAGAGGGAACTAAAGTCTGTGACTACTACCAACACCTTCTGGCAGAGAAGAGCTGTGAGCAAAATCTTCCCAGTCATGGCAAGGATGATACGTGTGGACCTTGAGGGTTGGGATACTACACCATTAGTTTTTAAGAACCATGTTGATAGAGATTGACTAAAACCAGATCCATTTTCTTCTTATGTTTCCAGAACCATCCTGTTAATGTTCAGGATACAGACTCCTAGCATGCTAAAAATAACCTCTAGACACACCAAGGGGTTTTATTTTATTTTAACACTTATCTTTGTGTGCTCTTAAAGATGAGTAAAAAGGAAATCCTATGCCAGGAACAGTTATTAGACTGAAGTTTCTGCAGCGAGTACTTCATGCCTGTACTAGCTCAGCTCCAGCCTTCAGGTATCAAGAATCTCATGTGATCCACACCTGAACTTGCAATTCCACAGTCACAGCTATTTCTCCCGTGAAGGAGATGAAATGAACAGCAATGTGCTGAAGTTCCTTGAAAGGGCAGCCCAAGAAGGAGGCAGCCACCAGCTACGCTGCCAGTTATAAAGCCCTTTTCTGAGTGGAAGATCTGTGCTAATTCAAGATCTGAGGCAATTCTTTTCATGTCAACCAACTTCTAGCTAGCTCAAGAGGAAGCTGGGCGAGCACCACCTAGGGCACAATCATCTACCATCTACACAGACAGCAGACACACTGCCTCACCTGGTCCCAGCCCCGATCCACTGGCAGCATGTGCTAGGAAGAAAAAGCAGTGACAGGAAACAGGGAGAGTTAAGAACACAACTTGAAAGGCAGAGGCATTCATCATCATCAGAACAGCCCGTGTGTTACTACTGGAACCTGAGACAGGCCAGAAAAGCTTTTAAATTATTCAAGAACTGTAAAAGCTTAGATGGAAGAAGTACAAAAGTCTGAGTTAAAAAAGAAGAATCTGAAGGGATCCTTGCACAGATACACTGCAGCCCACATGACTTGCAGTGGAGCAGGTATCAGGCTGGCTGTCACCAGTTCCTACACATAACTACCCTTTCATTTCTGTGAGGAGTGTGCAGGTACCATCAGATGTTATGGTACATGACCCTTAACTGAAAGCTGTGATGTACTCTGCCAGGGCCAAAGATGTATAACCCCAAAGCAGCAAGTTACTGACATCCCTCTCTTCTCAGGGACTCCGTCCACAGATTCCTGGTCTCTATCATGAAATAAAGGACAAATCTCAGTTTTTAAAGAACAGATAAAACAGTTTTAACATTCTCTTCCCTGGTTCTCTTACCAAAGCTATAAGGGAAACAGTGGATTAGATAAAAGGAAGAGGAAGGAATGCCAGGCTTCAGATTTGCAGTCAATCCCCTATCAAAACTAGGGAAAAGCTTATCTGGAGCGAGTCATGGCTTATCTGCTCTAGCCTGAAGTCTACTTATGTAACAGTGCTATCATCCAGGTAGTGACTGCTCAATCAAGTGGAGTCCTACTGCAGATGATGCCTGAAAACTTCCTTATATTTCTTATACTGCCAGAACTCCCTCCCCTGTGCAAGCAGGATGATGTGCTTACCAACAGAAAGGAATTTCAGTTATTATCTCACTCTGTTCCTGGTTAGACACTCTTACAATTCCAATTATAGGTATGCAATCTGAACTCAGTGTAAAAAATACATCCCTCCTTCATCTAATACCAGCACACATGTATCACCCATACATTACTTTACTCTTTACCCTGCAGAACTGTTAGCATACTTTAGAGATCAGCTGTTTCCATCAAATTTTAGTGCACCAGTTCATGGTTCTCATGCAGAACAAGCATTTATTTTATCACATTTGGATTGCAGAGATGCACAACTTAGCTGGGGAGAATGGTACAAGAGAGTGCTGCAATTTAAGCTGACAGTGCTTGAGAAAGCATAGAAGACATCGTGTAATTAGAGATCTCAAAGCTGCCCTACCAGGGTTAGACAAAAGCCATGCACAAGTGCATTTAACTGGTTTGAAAGCTGCCTTCCAGTAGTTCCTTTCATAAAAGCAAAACATCATCCTAGAAACAACTCCCTTGATTGCTATTAAAAAGAGGTGTTAAAAAAAAAAGAAGCAAACCAAGCACAAACAGTGCAGAAGCTCTAGCAGGAAACTTTTTTTTTTTTTATAGCTACACTCAATCTTTACACCAATTAAAAAGAAAGACCTATTTTGAAACTGTCAGCACAACTATGTGTATTTTCAGCTGGACAAAGCCCTGTGAGGCACATAATACTTCAACACATTGGGCATGTGTATGTATCAATGTGATACTTTCCTGTTAAACTACAAGTATTCAAGCTCTGACAGCACAATGATCTGAATTTATAAACTCAGTGCTGCTTTCATCTTGAAAGAAATGGAACTTTAACTTTTCTTTTTCAAAACTGCTTCCAAAACATTGAAAGCTACAATTGTCCTGTATGAGACCTGACTTAAGCTGTCCTGGCTGAAGCCATAAGCCTATGATTCTGCAATGCTGTCAGGGTGGTTTTACCTTCTCCTGTTCTGCATGCAACACTCTTGCCTGTGTGTTTTCATTTGTTGTTTGCAGTGAGTGGTTCCTCTGCTCCATTAACAAGTTACTTTGTTCAACATATCTGTAAATGGGAAGATGGCACAAGCTTTATATAAATACACAAATGGAGCAAGCAGTGATGAGATACACAAGGGATTTCTAACCAGTTTTCACTAATGAGAAGTTCCAAACAATTCTGCATCATGTCCTGCACTAAGAAGTGCCTTACCTCCACAGGGTGGAACATGCCTGGCCTTCAGCACAGATTACATCAGTTCAGATATGTATGTGCTTTACCTCTCTGTCACTTGTCAAGGATTCCTACCACACAGTCAAGATTTTCAATAGCAAAAAACAGTGGTTACCAGCCTGTTTCCTTGAATAAGTTATTCCCCTTCGTAAACCTAATGAAGCATACCACTGGAACTCACTGGAACTAGGAATGCCACTTCCTGTACAATTTCTTCCTCTTTACAGGAAGGCTAGCAAAAACAGAATAACCCACAGAAGCAAAGGAAGCATGCATGGGGGTTAGACTAGATGATCTCTAGAGTCCCTTCTAACCCCTATAATTCTGTAAAAGGAAGTGGCACGAGATCTTTCCCTTTTACATATTCATGTTTACTGTAAGCTCTCATTTGGAGATATGCCCTGCAAAGACAGAGGGGGATTAAAAAGCACCAATATTTTAGTACAAAAAATAAATCTGAACGTCTCTACATCCTAGAGGTAGGACACCTAGTTAGGTCTAAGCACATGTAAGGCAGAAACCCTTTGCAGATGCAGACATGGTATACCCTTCCACTCCTTACCTCTGATTCCGCTCTATCAGCTCACTGATCTTTTCATTCTGCTCCTCAATTCGACTGCTCTTCTCAAATATCTCTTGCTTCAGTCTCTCATTCTCCTAAAGAACAGTTCAGCATGAGCATTCATTCTACTCAGGTACTGCTGCAAGGAAGCCTAAGTATTTGTTCTGCACAGATGATTTACAGCAGTGAGGTGTATCACCTCTTGTGGTGAATAACAGGCCATCAAAGAAGGCACCATGATAAATTCAGCAAGAATCCTGGAAAAGGACAATGGTTGTACTTGAGAATATTACATCTGGTTGACTTTTTCACCCACAGGTAAAGAAATACAAAAGCTGCTGCCTACAAAACCTACAAAGCATAAAACTAAGTAGTTCTGTACAGATGGCTCTCACAATATGGTATTTCCTCTGTGAACCTTCCTTTTGCAAGCAGTTGAGGATCAAGTCCATACCAATTCATAATGAAACAGTTTCTTCCACTTGACTTCTTCATCAAGGGCTATTAAACACAAGTACATAGACCCTGGCTTGCAAAGCCTCAGAGGATAAAACTGCTGGGAGCACAGAAAAACAGGTGTGTGGTAGGGATGGAAATGGCTGTAGTCATACCCTCTTCCCTGGCCAGCTGCTTTTGGCCACACAGAAATAGAGCACATGGATGTATATTTAGGGCAAGCCCATAAAGCTATCTTCATTAGAAATAACACAGTGGGCTGCAGCTCCCCATGGACATCGTTCAGTAAGGCTGGCTGAGATCACCTGGACTATGCGCTGGATGTTGCTCATGATCATAGAGGCCTCCATAGTAACAGATGAGATGCCAGGCAGCAGCGAGCTGTTCCCAGTGTTTTGTTTCTTCAGCTCCTCCACCTGTAGGAACAAGCCAGATGAAATGAATTTATGGATGCAGACAAGTGCCTGCCATTCCACAGAACCATTTCACCTTTCTGTCTGATCAGCTCTAGGGCACATGCTACTACAAATACTGTGACATCTGAAGTGCAGTGAAGCACTCCAAACACAACACTTTAAGTAAACAACCCCCCAAAAAGCTATGGGGAGTAGTATGAACTTTTTCTGTAGTAGCTGAACTGCTACCAACTCGAGGTCTGACAGCACTGGAACTCTCTTAAAGTTAGGATACTGTTTACAAACTTAATGCAGGTACATACAAAGAGCCATCTCCCCAGACTATGTTAGGAGAGCAAACAGTAGTAACTTCGTTATCAATCCTGCCTACATCACACATTACCTTGGCAGCCAGATGATCCATTTTATCCACTACTTTGCTAACAGCCAATCGGATTTCAGTGTTATGCTGCCGCACTTCTGTCATCAAAAAGGAAGTAACGTCCCCAGGGGCTTGAATGGAAAGAAGAGCTCTACAGTTACAAGGGCAAAGTGTCTGTACACAGACATTAAAAGCAATGCTCACCAGCTAGATAGGATAATTACTCCCTCTTTTCCCCCACCTTCACACCTCCTCCTTCCCTTCTCTCTTCCTTCCTCATCCTCAGCTTCCTCACCCAATATAATAAACATGGTACCTACACTACTATTTTTTGAGATACTTTCAAAAGCAGCCTACATATTTTCCAAATAAAGTGAACACGCAGGTTTCTGACTACATGAAATTCCTGAGCTGCCTGAGAGCACTCAGGTAAACAGAACAGCACACAGAAAGGTATTATCAAACAGCAGGAACAAAAGTTGGCTTCAGTATTCAGTTATTCTGTACTGAATAACCATGCTCCAAGAAAGGCTCAGCTATACTCGAATCCACACAAAATCTACAACAGGGATTACCAAAATGTTTTCTAAATGCTATTTGCTCTTCTTAGGTTGCATTTCCTTTTCTGAGGTACTTCCTCCCACTCAGAAAAGGCCCCTATGCATACTTATTCCTCTAGCTAATAGATGTTAAAATTGCTACACTAGCTTAAGAAGTATTTGCAATAAGATAGTGATTGCTATATGGTTATATTCACAACTGGAAGCAGCAGCTAGAAGATACCTTTAATAATACATAACCTTAGGAATACACCTACACATTCCCTCCTCTTTCACACTCCTTAAGCAATGAAGGAAAAATGTATATTTACTGGGAAACATTTGCCCCCTTTGGTAAAAGCAAGAACACATGACAGCACAACATTACAGACAGGGTCAACGTGTATGTTACCACCACCACCTAAGACCACTGCTATAAACAGCTCACTGCAGGTATTAAAAGCTTTTAAGAAGTATGTGCTTTACAGACATACCTTGGTAAGGTGCAGGATACATCTGTCCTACAGGCTGGAGCTGAGAAGCAGATGTAGCAGTTTGGGGATAAGCAAATGGCATGCCTGGATATGGCTTGCAGAACAAATCAACAGGTTAGATATTTTCTCCACTCACACTAAAATGGTTTTCATGACTTTTTAGACCCCAGAACAAAGACTGTATTTGAACGAAAACAGAAGCAGAGTAGGAAGTCAAATAAACACAAACAACAGCTTCTGCTTTAGGAAAAATAGAACAGACTTTTTTAAAAGGCTTAGATATCTGTGTGTTTGAGTTACTAGTTTAGTAATTTACCTTCTTCACCAAAGTTTAAGCAAATAGTATACTACCCTACGTTCATATAGGGTACAGATCAGCACGTGAACAGCTCACTGCAGCTTACTGGAAGTGCAGTAATTTATACTAATTTGAACACAAAGATATTCCCAGGAGCTTATCATGCATTTTCTGAACCCACTCAGGGCTCGCCAGAAGCAGATACATAGAATAATCTGTTAATGTGTTAAATGCCAGGAGTATTTCACTCCTATCAATTTACACTGTCAGTCCAAAAACACTCAACCAATCCACACTGCAGCTTCTTCCAAGATGTGAAAAGAATTCAAAACATCAGGGTCAACTTTTAACCTTGCAGGATTTGGAAGTATTGGTTTGAAAGCTTCACTTTAATGGTTAGTTTCTATCTTTCAACAGAGAAATTCATTTTCTATATCCAGTTACATGCCAAAATTTCCAGTTTCAACAAGAGGAAGACACAAAGACAAAGTGACATATTGGTTTCTTCCTTCATAGTGTTTTTACTTATTATCATGCTTTCTCAGTGTGAATCCTTCAAAAAATAAACAGTGCTTGCACATGGCATAGGCCACTGTTTGATTTCCAGAACTTTCAGAAAATAGCTTAAAGAACTAAAAACACGTACAGTAATAAGCTTGGTTTTATAGCTCATAGAAACGTTCATACAATGGCTTTGTTCCAAGTCTTCAGTGTCTGTTGTGAAAAATACACTTTAGCATGTTTGTTGAGCACCCAGGAAGCTTGTTGGCAAGCAGGTCATGTCACTTCACAGCAGTGGCACTACAAACCTTTTAAAACTACCATTCTTTTGCTGGATGAAAAGTGACCCACGAACACATTAAGTGGGTAAGTGAGCTCTCCCAGGAAAACAGATCATGATCAAGGAAAACCTTATCTAAAATGACTTTAGTTTTCACCTACCCTGCAAGAATGTGGAAATTTGTTTTATCCACCACAAAAGCTGATACTGAAAAGTGATGGTTAATTATGAGACCAAGAAGCCACGAACATACAAAAAATAGTCCTTTCTATTAAAAACTAAGAAGTATGTTATTGAAACCTCAGAATGCCAAAGTCATTCAAAGCATTTCTATGCTGCTAGAGTCCTTGCTCCCAGCAACAGAAAGGACAAAGACTTCTGATTAAAACCAGAAGTTCTAATAGTCTCCTCGTTTGAGTTTGGTACCTGAAAGCCCTGTGCTCCTCCTGCAGGCAGAACTGAATGGGGCTGGATTGTTGCAGGTATTAAAGCAGCAGAAGACACTGGAGGTGCAGAACCAGATGCTTGAGCTACTGAAAGGGAACAAAGAAATACAGCACATCAGAAAGCTGCTGGGGATATTTTAAAGGCAAAGATAAATAAATAAATAAAAATAAAAAACGTTTCACTGAAAAAAACAAAAGTTGAACACAAGCCTTGTGAAAGTCAAATCCAGTCAAAGAATTTAGACTAAGATCAAATAATTACCTTCCATGGAAATTTCACTTCTAACCACAAGTTAAATTTAGAAAAACTCTTTGTCATTTACCCAAAGGTGCTTCGAATTAGCCCACAGGAGATGTTACGTAGGTGAACTCTGAAGACTGCTCAGCTGACAGTCATTGCTCTATCATGGAAAAACCAGGTCAGGCCTGCTCCTGAACTGTCAGCCTTCTGATGCCCTTTGCTACCATTTCCAATGCTTTCAACCAACAGATTTTTCCAGCCACGGAAATTTCAGACATAGATTCATAGATACATTAGGTTGGAAAGGACCTACAAGATCATCTAGTCCAACCATCCTCCTATCACCATCCTTACCCACTAAACTACTAAATCAAATCCCTTAGCAATATCTCAGAAGTCTCAGCACATTAAATGACAGGGTGAAAGGCCAGCTCACACATTATTCTGTAATACAACTGCTTTTCCTCAAGTAGTAATGCGTACACAGGATCATGAAAAAGAAAACAAACTAATGACATCAGTCTCATGCTTTATGAATTCTACCTATGGAGCTTTGGATCAGAACATCTCATCAGAGTTCATCAATTCCTACTTCAGTTCCTGACAGAAGTCCTCCTCTCATACAGCCCTGATACTTGAAGCCTACAGCAAAGTGAAATGTCTCTGTTCCCAACACAGCCTCACCAGCATATTACCTTGTGGTGACACTGTAGGCAGTACTGCATGGGCTGGCTGTGATGATCTCGTGGAGGATGAAGCCAGAGGTTGTGCTGCCCCTCTCAGTGAATTTGGATCCTAAAAACATTTCTACATATTAAAATGAACATTAAAGAGTAACTTAACATTTTGAACTCAAGTCTACTTAACGCTAGCTGTTAATTAATCCATTTGAACTACTCAGGAATACTGAAATTGCTGAAGCTTTTTTGTCATAGAAACAGAATGAGCATTCCCTGTAGAAAGGGAGAGTCACTGCTATGAATTCCACTTTAAGCAAGTCACACAGAAGCCATTAAAACAAAATCTCACGAAAGTCATTAACATACCTCTATTTCTGAGTCACTGGAGTCAAGCTGACTACCTGCTGTCCCAGCAAGGAAAGGTAGCATGGGCTGACCCATTTTAGCCATCCGAGAAATCAACTTTGCCTTTGCTATATCTGGATTCTGAAAGAAAACATTTGCAGTTACTTTTCCTCTGCCCCATGTCTTCAGATAGCACAAAAGTCTAACCCTGGCAGAGGCCCAAGTCACTGACTCACCTATCTGAGCCTGCTTCTTTTAATTTTTCAGTGACTGAAAAGCTAGCTTTCAACATAAAATGATGGATGTATTAATCTATCTTACTTTCTATACTCCTCCTCTGTGCTCACACTGCTGCCATTACATAGAAAATTGGCACAAAACATAGCAATAACAAAATTGTGGGATACTTTTCTGTTAAGAATGGATATTCTAAATTAAGGAAATCACTCAGCAGCTTTTTCTATCCTCAGACATACACACACAGTCTTGATCTCATGCAGATCAACTCATGCAGAATATCCCAATTACTCTTCATTATCCATTTTAAATTTGTCCATTTACATGAGAAGACAACTAGCTTTACAAGGACGCACGTGGGGAAAGGAACCTGGCATCCAAGAGTAGGAACCAGAACTCAGAACTGGGACTGAGATTCCTCATGTCTTGCTAACTCATTCACAAACAAGGCCCTAATCTGCTGTTAATAAGGTGAATATTTGAGAGTATCCTGCATGGTGTTCACTTGATCTTCAGCAACACTTAATGCAAAGGTGAAAACAACCAAGCTCCCCTATATAAGGCTACAAATTAGTTAGGAGATAAAGCAACAGCACTTACTGCTAACTGTTCACTGATTGAGTTTGACTTGGCCCGAACAGCAGGCTCCCTGAAAAGCCAAACAGACACGTTAATATTTGTGGTTAATCAAGATGAAATTTAGGATGTAATATTGTGCTTTTCTAAATAATGTTAAGTACAACTTCCCCCACTGAATTTTTTTCTTACAATTCTACTTCCTTCCCTTTACTTTACTTTTGGAAGACTCCTTGCAACATTACTTGCAGATTTCAGAATTTCATTATGAGGGAGTTCTGCAGCTGAGGAACAGCTGATAACAGAAAGATGATTCTGTCAATTCCTGTAAGGGCCACATGCTGGTACAAACCATGGTATCCAAATTTAGTAACAAATTACTTGTTGTATCAAAAAACCCAAGGACTTAAACTTGAAAACCACTCCCTAAGAATGACAATCAACCAATTTGGTTAACTTAAGAAAGCAGCATCAGTACAAAATTTGGAGTTAAAGAAATTAGCTGTGCCCCAAGGCCTACTTACATTATACTGCCACCAGAAATGAGAAAGCTGTTGTAGCAGTACCCATACAGCTTAATAACACTAGACCTCAGAAACACTGTAGAGCAAAGATTTCGGGTGCCCATTTCAATTACTTTAAACCTGAAAGTCAGCATTCAAGCAGAAAGCTTCCTCCAATACTCACCTACATTCCTACACACTGATGGCACTTGCTGGCACACAGAGGACACACATTCACCAGATGATGTGTTAGCACAATATTGTTTAGGATGTTTATAAGCATTACCACACTTCAATGCAGCAAGTTGTTTTAACAATGCTTCTGCTTACCCAGGCTTTGGAGGTATTGTAGATGGAGGCAATAAAACAGTGTCTGCAGAGAAGCCATCTGAATTAGGTACTGGTGAAGGTGCAAGAGAATCCCTTGAACTAACACTCTGCCCGTCTGAGCCAGAGCCTTCCTTCACTAGTTTCACCTTAAGAAACAAAAATAAAAGCAGTATTCTGAGCTCCCAAAAAGGGTTTTCAGCAACTCACTCCTGACAACTACTCCTTTGCCAAGTTTATTCACTTCCAATGAGAACATACGTAACTTGGAACACACACGAGAAATTTTCATCACTTGAAACTGGAGAAGCAGAATCTTTACAACCTGTCAATCCTCATTATTTGGAGCTGTAATAGCTCACATTAAGAGATTCCAAAACAGCTGGAACAGAAATAGCTTAGTAAACAGTCTAGACTTTTCTTTTTAATCTTAAAAGAAATGCACCTTCCTGAGGCATTTTATTTATAACTGCTTCTGAGCTGCAGTTCTCATGCAGACAGCAGGTTTCTGCAGACAGAGGGTGACATCCAACAACATAGCAAATGGAAGATAAATACTTGGGAGAAGACACTCACCCGCCTCACCTCCACTTCAAAAACTAGAGTAGAGTCTGGAGGGACACGGCCAGCCACTCCCTGAGCCCCATAGGCCCAGGCTGGAGGAATTATGAGATAGCGTCGTCCTCCTTTCTTCATCCCCATCATTCCTTCTTCCCAGCCCTTTGGTATTCATGCAACAGAAGAGAAAGCAAACAGCCTGATTATTGACACTACAGTTTCTTTTGATTACACACTGATCAAGACTGCTCCAGGCACCATTTACAGAAGCTTCCAAAGCACAGACAGTTTCTTGTAAAGTCTTGCTCAATTTTAGTGTGCAGCACTAAAAACACTTACACTGAGTCAGTGGCCTTTTATAAACTGCAACATTAACTGAAGAATAAAGATGCAAATCCTGTCACGTTCATATAATGAAATCAAACATACAGTAATCTCCATCATGAAGTTATGACAAGCTTTACATGTTGTAACACAGTGCTATATGGAAAAGAAACAAGAGCATGCTGTGTATAGAAACTCTCAATTTGTATGCATCTTGCAGGGCATAGAGCATCAATCTCTCTCAACAGTCAAGCAAAGAAAAGAATTCTGAGGCATTCAGAGATTACTTACTAATTGCTATGGTTAGATTTAGAAAGTGCTCACAGAAAACAGTTGCTGTCAAGGAGCCTTAAAAGCTAGAGCAATGCAAATTGTCAAATCAACACTGGCACTTAATAGGATGACTATTGCAGCCAGACAACATTAATAACAAAATGCACAGGAAGAAAAAAAACCCAACAAAAACAGTGCACCTGCAACAAAGGACAACTTGTAAAAGGTCAGACGTGAATTACTCAGATAATGGAAGTGACCTAAACAAAAGCATCTCTGATTCACAATCAGACTTCACAAAAAAATCCATAACAGAGTAGCTGAATTGAACAAACATTACAGTTGGTATCCCCTCACAGTGCTGACCCAACACTCCAGGCAGTACTACTATCTTTTATTAGGCAATTCTACTACTTGTTGGTTGTCTTCACCTTCCTGTGCCCTTCTTCCAGATGTCAGAGCAGAGTCAGATCCTCTGCATCTGTGGCACATATGTGGAGAGGAATGCAAAGTTCTCAAACTGAATTTCCTGATTTGGTGTCAAGAAACCCTGTTTCTAAGTAACGGATTGAATCACTTCCAGAATAGGAAGCTTCCTCTTTTCCAAACAGGACAACTTTCCAACACTGCTACTGTGAGGGAGACCTGGGCATACCACACAAATTAAGGACATACAGATTTGCTGAATGAGCCATTATAGCATTTCCCACTAAATGAAACATGTAAGATAAAGAGCGTGCATTAATCTTGAACAAAGCCTTCAGTAATTGAAAGATCCAAGACAATAGTTTTATTGTAATGAAATGCCAGAAGTTCTACCTTGATGACCTTTCCAGCTCCCAGCTTTAGGCGCAACAACTTGTCCTTGTTAACATTTGAGTCAAACACCTGGAGAGTTGAAGAACACGGATTTCTCAACTGTTTGAAGATTCTCAATGTTGCTCTACAAATTTCATAAACTCCTACTATCCCTTATATGCTATTTCCCTTTCTGCTTTGCTTCCAAAATAAATTCAAAACTAACATAAGACAGGGCACAACTAGGCTTTCTAGTCTATTGTGTAGCACAATTTCTGGAGTGAATGATAGCAGGAGACTCAGATTTTAAAACTGCTTCAAGCTTGATGGTAAAGACAGGACTGATCCAACAAGAACACCACACAAACAGAAAAACTGTCTAGATATTTTGTATATTAAGCTCAGACACAGGCAGCTGAACAACTCCTACAGATTAAAAGTAAGCTCTGCCATGTGCACCACTGACTTTGATGGAGAGAAACATTCCAGCCTCTGTCAGGCATGTCATGATAAAGAAACAAGAACTACTCCACAGAAGAAAAACAAAGTTGTTTTCTCTTTTTAATAGCTAAAAGGTTCAACTGCAGATAGATGCAAATGAAAAAGCCCTTTGCTATGAATTATAGCAATAGTTTAAAAATAAATGTTTTAAAGATAACGCTTTGGAATACTGAAGTCTTGCCTTTGTTTTTCTGTCCTGTACAGCTTTGTCCTATCCTGCTGCTTTGTACATAATCTCATCCATTTAATATTTCCATTTAATATTTGTGTTTTATGTCTCCTTACTATTTCATCAAGCTGCTGTCAAAGTAAGCATAGCTAGCTTCATTGGCCTTTGCCATTACTTTGTTCAGAGTACCTGTGAGATGTAAAAGTATTTCAGTCACCTCACCTGAACAGTAATGGAATCTCTTGTTATAATTAAATCTCACAGAAGGTGAGAAAAATTACCACAAAAATACCTTTAAAGCACCAATACGATGCTAGAAGTGGCAGGTTTCTCCCAGGGACTACCACATTCACACACGAGTAGGTGGCAGAAATATCTTTACCTGTCCAAGCCCGTTGTTCTGGAACAGCCAACCTGTGTAGGCAATCTCCAGAGAGTCCCCTCCTTCAACTCCCTGCCCTTCTCCAAGAAGGAGATCCTGGTAGAGCACAGAATCAAGCACTGGGGAGCTGTTGCATTTGGCAATGCACACCTGCAAAGGGAAGGTACATCACCATCTTGGTCATTACAACAGAGTGGCAAATTCCATCATGACTCCCACACACATCTGAAGCATTTCTTACTGTACTGATCAAGCACAGGTTATAGATGTGCTCAGGAGGCATTCTGTGTTTCCCTGAGCTAAATTTTGCTGATCTATATAAAGAAAAAAATACCTTTTTCTCCCTTAGAGCCATTGGTCTTTAAGTACCTCAGAAACTTGATAAGGAAACCCACCAGAAATAACAGGCTCCCTGCTTCTAATAAATAAAACTCAGACAAGCTCTTTGCAAATCTGTCTCAGTCACAATTGTGAAGACACTGACAGCTGAACTGAAAAGTAAGACTTTTTCACCTTCCAGCAACAAAGAGATGCATCCTGACCTGCCTGCTGTTCAAGCAACAAGTAGCAAGTCATACCCTGCATGGAGTAAGCAGTTACCTGTTTACTGAAATCCATTGCTGCCTTTTCTGACTCAAACATGATTGACCAGTTTTGTCTTTGATCATCATAGAACGTGCTGTAATTGTTGGGCTGGACCTGTGGTAAAGGAAATCATCCCAGTGTTATATGTTAAAAGATGCATTCAATTAATATAAAAATAACTAAAAAAACCCCCATACTGAATCCAACAGAAACTTTAAATATGAGACACTGAAATTAAATAGAGGAAGAAAAAGAATCCTACCACATTACCACCCAATTTCAGAATGACGAAATTAGACCTTATTACTGTGCTCATTATCATGGGAGAAATACTGTAACTGAAATACCCAAGCAAATATTTCAGTACTTCACAGATGCTCTAGCTTTATTAAGATGGTCTTTGAAGCTAGGTTCCATTGTACTGAGATTCTCACTTGTAAAGATTCTCTTTCTCAGAAGACCTGATTACAGGAGGGTTTCCACACACAACCAGCAGTCACTCAGTACTTGATACTAAATAAAACATTCCATCACTGGTTGACTGCATAACCCATAATAACATTCAAAACATGCTTACAGAACTAGAAAGCAAGCTAGGATCCTGCTCAGACATTTGGATTGGAATTCTGTTATTTCAGAGTGGAATTTCTAGCCATCAACCAAGAAATTCCACATCGCCGTAACAACAAGCTCACAGCAAATCACAACACCCACGTTCCTTAAAATCAGCAGAAAACAGCTTCCTGAGAGATCCCACTTTAGGGCTTACGATGTTTTAAGTGGCTCTTACCACAAAAATGCTGAGTATCAAGACTCAGGGCAGAAACACTTCCTTGCCATCACTTCCATCTGCTTGCTCATTTGTATTTTCTGAGTCACTTAACCACAGATGATTAGCAGTAGAAATTTTGTTATGTTACTATTCATTTTAGGACTGTAAAACTCAAAACAATCTGTAATCTAGAGGTAATAATACACCTTCTACAGGTGTACTTTCATTATTAAACCTACTAACTTCATAGGGCTCTGCAACAGGGAGATTTAACAGTCTCTTTTGCAACAGTTAGGAGAACAGTATGAGATGGCACAGTGACAGGGAGTGCTACATCAGTCAGGTGTTCAATCTCAAAGGCTATAATCTAAGCAAACACTTCACAGCAAACAGAGGTTGATTCCAAACAATGCAGAGTACTGGATGCTTTTCTAATCCAGTCTTACCGTGAGTACAAAGCCTGGATGGATCCTTGCAGTTGTGACCTGTTGCTGCTGACTGATGTAAAGGAGAATCCTGTACTGGATTTCATAAAGAATTTTGCAGGGGAAAAGAAAAAAAACAACACAACAGAAGCTGAAAACATTTTCAAGTTGAGTGTGCTTAGTTAAGTTCTGAGCTGAGCACTATGCATTACCACATTACCAAATACACCTTGCAGCATCATTTTTCATAGGAAAAATACCTAAGAGCTATTAAGGACACTTGAAAAACATGCAAGCAGACAAAGTGGTTCAACAACAATTCTCGTGCAGTAAGCAAGGTGCTTTAACTAATTCCATATTTTTCTTAAGGGCAGTTACGGGGTAAAAAACTGTGCACTAACTCTTCACTGCATAAAGTTTGTAATGCTGGATGTGCAGAAATGTAAAAGAGAGTAATAGTAATAAATTGGAAGGAGTTTTGCAAATGTTAGGGAATTAAGAGATAACACTACATTGATGTTTACTATGAGACACAATTGAGTAAGGAAAAAATACTTCCCTTTCTGCACTTACAGCAAGGCTTCTTCACTCAGGAAGCAGTTTAACAGTTTGGGTTTTTTTTGCTGTTGCTCTTGTCAAAGTACAACTAACTTAATGTGACAATATCAATCAGGAGAGAGAAAACACACCACAACCAACCTCACAAACACGTTGGAGTATGTAGAGTATCCTTTAAATACATCACTTTACTGGACACTCCAGTGCCAAGCTTTTAGACTACTCAGGAAAGAAGGCTTGGAAAGGAGAGATACCAAAACAGAACTTAGGGAAAACATCTCTGCACTATCACCCTACTTTTTGCTTCTTACTGAATTTCATACGCACCGATTTGTGATCCAACTGTCAAAGAGGTTCTAAGTAAATCCCTAAAACATTTCCACCAACATCAGAAAAGGTGCAGCACCCCGAACAATACAAAATATTTCAGATTCAAGCAAGAAGAGACCTTGCAAAGAAATTTGCAGATTGCAGAGCAAAAAGATGCCATCAAGGTAAAATGAGAAAATCAACCAAGGAGGCAGAAAGGCATAAGCAGCAGTGGAACTAAGACCATCAACACGCAGAGCAAAGACATCCCAGTGAGCTCAGAGAAACACTGCCTCATACCAGCATAGCCTCAGCATGAAAATTATCACAGTGAAGTGTTTCTCACCTCTTTAGTAGCATGGTTCCCCACTACAGCTGCTCCATACTTGCCTTGCTTCAAATACTGCCCATTTGTACTGGAAGAGAAGTGAGACACTCAGCTGTACAACTGTCCCTGCCTCAGATACTTCCCTCTGCTGTTGCTTTTCCTCTTTAGAGTTCAGAGCCCTTTCCTCATGACCAAAATGCCTGTGAACACTTCTGAGCTTAAAGAAACTGCAAGTTTCTTGCTTACCCACAGATAACAGAAGCATACATTGTGCAGTTTGAGATGAAGATTGCGTGGATGCAGGGCAGGCATGTCTTCACATGACAGCAGCAGCAAACGTACAGTTACACTGCTGTCCTTCTGTGTTCATGCCTCATTTTTCCACAAGATGAGACATAAGTTTCTGACAGAGTCAGTCAGAATCAGAGCAGATGGCAGGCCAGCAGGCTAGCATACAGTTCCCAGTTCTCTGCAATACACAAACTGGGAACTTGCAATTTACCTGGCAACTGTACAATCCTGAATTGAATGTTTTTTTGAGCAGAAACTTGCACTGACTTGCAGCATTCAGATTCACCTCTCTAAGATGCCTCTTCCTACTTATCCAAAAATATCTGCCCTTATGATCAGTTTCAGGCTCCAGAGACAAGGACTCTAAAATTCAATGTACAAAACCACTGCTGCACTTACTATCGATAAGCAAGAACCGCAGTGGCAATGAAGACCGATGGTGTTCCTGAAGCTGCTGGGGCCACGGGTGCCTTCTGGGCTGCCTGACCTGCTGGAGAGCAGAAAGCAGCACTCAGTGACACAGAACTGCCACATTTGCTGGACAGTGACAAGGCCATGGTACATTCCTTCCCCTGAGCAAACTAACTCCAGGAGGGGATTACAGAAGAGAGCAATATTCCAAAGTCCCTAAAGACTGCAAGAACAACCCAGACATAGAGAGAGTACTAGAGGAAGATAATACCAGCAGAGAAAAGCTAAATGAATATTTGCACTGCTGTTCCTCATAAAAGCCCTCATTCAGCCAGGACACCAGCTACAAAGCTCCTCCTGACACATGATCAACTTCAGTCACTTACCAGCTCCTGCCTGGCCCTTCTTGGGCTGCTTTGGTGCAGTGTATTGAAAGAATTCATTTCCCTGGCTTGAGACTGCCTGATCCAGTCCAAAAAGAGAGGCCAATCTGGCACTAGAAAGAAAAATGGAGTAACTTACTTCATTTGACACAGATTTCATAGATAAGGAGCACCATTAGTGTGCAATAAACCTTTCAATTAAGTGTTTACTACCATTTCAGACATGAAAGTGCTATCTACCAGCTTTATACCAGTTTGACATTCAATTTTGAAAAAGCAGAACTTGTAGACAAAGAGATAGGGCTAAGCAGCCAACGATGTTTCATTTCCTCAAAAGTGAGTGTAAGGAGCAAAAAAGGCCTGAAGCAACACCAAAAGAGAAGTTACATTAAAGCAATGAATAAGACTACCCTCTTATTAAGCAGTGTGCTGTTACATTAATGGAAAAAGCACGTGACAGAGTAGCCATCATGTAGCACTATAGTTTTTTCTTCTGTAAATATCTCAAAGTAACACATCCTTCCATCAAAGCTTAAAGCTCTCCCGGCAGAAGGGCGGGTTTAATGTCAGAGATAAGTCTGTAATCGCTGAAAGATGCATTGCTTGCAGCTTTGCCGCTTTAAACCCATTTAAACTTTGCTACACCGGGCAGCAGCAGGACTCAAGCACACCTCTCCAGCTGCGAGGCAGGGTCCGCAAGGGCAGCACCACTGAGACGGGATCAGGAGACCCTCAGCCGTCTGCTGAGAGGGGGAGCAGCAGGGGAGCGGGATCTGCTCGGGGAGGACACGAAGCCAGCAGCACGGCTGGGACGCAACGAGCAGCAAGCAGTCACACAACGCAACGAACAACAAACACGCTGCACGCTTAAACGCTATCAGCGGAAGCGAAAGCTGCAGAGCTCAGCGGAACCGCTGCTCCGAGGGGACGGCTGAGGGAGCACTGCAGGCCGCGCGGCCCCGAGCTGCCCGTGTCACGGCGGGAGCACACACGGAACAGCGAATCGCAGGGCCAGGCCCACGGGGAGGGCAGCAGGCTGCTGCCTGCCCAGCCGCCACGCTCTCCAGCGGGGGACCCCCAGCAGCCACTCACCCGGTGGCGGGAGCCAGGAAGTCGGTGTCATCCTCCTCCGCCGCGCCAAACATACCGGCGGCCGCACAGCCCCGCGCTGTCGTAAACGCCTCAGCCGGCAGCGGCGCGCTTTGCGGCCACACGGTGATGGCGGGAGGGAGGCCTGGGGGCGGGGCTTAGAAAAACATCCGGGGGCGGGGCTTAGAGGGCGACAAGGTCAAGAAGGCGCGGCTTAGGGGAGACACATCCGGGGGCGGGGCTTAGGGGACAAGTTCAAGGGGGTGGGGCTTAGGGGACATGTCCGGGGGGCGGGGCTTAGCGGGCAGCCTCGTGGCGGTCTTGAGGTGAGTGACAGCGCGGGGTCGTTTCGTGCCGTTTCATCCCAGGTCCGCTGTCTGAGGGGGCGGCGGGGTCGTGCTGCGGGCGGGAACATGGCGGAGCTCCGCTGCCTGAAGGGCCTCGGAGCGGAGGGGGCTCAGTCAGTGAAGGGGGGGCAGGGATTGAGCGGGGTGCTGCGCTCGTGGCCGCTGGCAGGAGCTCCCACGGCAGATGTGGGTCCCGTGGGGAGAGCGTCTATGCCTTTGCCCCTGGTTGCTGCCCGCCTGGCAGGTTGTGTCTGAGCCACCCTGCTGCGTGACACACGATCACAGCGACCTTTCCGTTGTGTGCACTAAAATCTGCACTAAACTTATGTGTATAACTCCTTCCTCTGCTCCTCCCCACCGAAAAGATAATAATAAAAGGGGTAACGCTACCGCAGGGACTGCAGACTCCCCCAAAACATGAAGGGCTGCTATGCTTCATACAGCTGTTTTCCTCCGAGGTTTTGCTGCCTGTTGGATGTTATGGGGTTGCTTTTATTTCTCCTCGCGTTTCTAATCTCAGGCCATTTTTTTAGCAAACTGGAGAATGAGAATAATTTCTCCAGGCTGCGGTAAGGAAGAATTAGGATCTTGAGTCGCTCCTGCTTTAGAGGTGTAGTCCCGGTAATTCTGACACACAGAGGTGCAGGGACAGCAGGGTTTGTGTTTTCCTTCTTTTTTGTGAACAGGGAAATCAAATGGCACAAAAAAAAAAAGTGAAGGAGTTGGGAGGATTTTGTTCTCGCTCTCACTTTCTCAGTTTACAGAACAGCTTCAAGTTGTGGATTATTGAGACGCTGTTTCCCTGAACAAAAGCTTCATGCCTGAGAAGGGAAGGCACTGGGAATACAATCTTTAACAGTCTAATGGTATAAATAGAAGAGCTGCCATGTTCACACAGCGAGTCTTTAGCCCGTGCCCTAAGGAGCTTTCTTTCAGCTCTCTTGTTTTCCACTCAATGTTAGGTCAGAGAGAAGACAACACTTACATGTTTGGAAAAATCTCTCCTTTTTGGCTTCTGTGTTTGCTGCAAAGACTGCACTGCCCTACAGGAAGATGTCACGTCCCTGCAGATTCCAATCTAAGCCACGATTTCATGGCCTGCCCTCTCCACTTGGAAGGTCACCCTGACAGGTAGCAGTAACCTGCATCAGAATGCTGTGAAGCTGAGCTGAAGCAGGCTGCCACTGTGAACTTCTCCAGAAATCTGCCAGGAACTCACTTGGAGCCTTGGCAGTTTTTTCTTAGAGAAGGGCGTACTTGAGACCAATGACTTTTTCATTAACCTCTTCTTCGGCTGAAAGCCAGAATCTTGTAACAAGAAGAATAATGGAAGTAGTTATTGTAAGCTAATTAAACTTCTGTTCTGTTGCGCTACAGATTAACTTTCTAAAGCCTTTCATTTCTTTTTATTCTGGAAGTTGCCTTTACTGCTCTAGAAGCCAATCTAGAGGAGGGAGGCTGTGATCTTTTTGACTTTCCTCTCTGTTTCCACAGTCTTAGATGTCACATTCTCAGTGTAGGTTTCTTCCCACCGTTTCATGTCTGCAGGAGCCCTGTCCCCTGACCAGCTGTGGCTGCTAACTGGAACAATTGCTTACATTGAAAATATTTCAAAGTTTTCTTATTGCACTTCCACTTTGCATGCCTGTAACATTACAAAATCCCAGTCATGGTTTTTTTTTTTTTTTTTAATCACAGATGTGAAAGTCATTTATAATCTGTTTTTAAAGCTCAGTGTGCATGCAGTGTTTGTTCTGATACTTGTCTAAATAAATATGGCAAGTTGTGATAGTTGTGGATCACAGGCCAAAGTAGTGCAGGTGATTGAGAATCTTCTGTTCTCGGTGGATGCTCAGCACATCCTGATATCAGGCCTGAGAAGCTGGGGCAGAATCAGGATAAGGATGTGGCTGTTCTACAGCTGGCGTTGAGTGCAAGTTCTCTCCCACAACCTCAGGAGAACTACATGACTACAAGAGCCTTCTTTTCCTGTGCATTCTTGTTAGCTATCAAAGGTTCAAATCTCTTTCCTCTGATCAAGATACAGAAGCTTGGAAAATGATCTTAGTGATATCTTTAGCTGATCTTTTGGCTAACTTGGGTAGAGAAGGCCTCACAGTCTCAGCTTTTTTTCTTCTTTGAAGAATTAATGCGTCTTCTCCTGGGGGAAAGAGTGTAAATACACTTCCAGGCTTTTCTTCATAGTACAGATAATTTAACTGGATTTGGATTTGTAGGATTAAAAAGTTCTTTGGTACAAGCTGATGCTTGTCAACCTGCCAGCGAGCTTGCTGCTCTGGAAGCATGGGGAAGCAGCTGTCTGAAAGTCATCTGAGAGCCACGTGGTGCATGGCTTCAGCCTTTAATGAAGCTGCTTGTCCCCATGACCCACACTGCTTCTCATCTGATTTCTGCCATTCAGTGAGCTTGCTTGGTGTGGGACAACCTGAGCAGCTCTTTGGTGTCTTAGTGCGTGTGGAGTGCCTGGTGTCAGTGCACAGCACAGCTCCTGGCTGGGTTCCTGCATATTGTGTCTGGACAGAGGCAGCTCTGAGAGCCAGAGATCCGATCAATCAGTTCATACCTCAGCTAACTTTTCCTGCTCTGGAAGGCTTTGTACTATAGAGATTTGACAACGTATTGTCACAGCTTGCCTGCATTTTCAAGCTTGCATCCTTTACTTGGGAAAGAAAAACACTAACAAATGCAGAGCAGATTCAAAGCCAGAGCTCCCAGCAGGCAGGCGATCCCGGCTCATTCTCCTCAAGCCTTCAGGAAGCGACGGCAGTGGTGCTGTCAGTGCAGTGCTCCATGGGAGGGCAGCAAGATACCCTGTGTGTTTCCGATGTGGTAACTCAACCCTTGGACATCAAAGTGATAAGGGAAGCAGCAGTGCAGGCTCCTGGGGAACACGCCCAGCCATGGAATATCATGGAAGCAAAATCCACCTTACAGTGTTGCTCTGTTTCTGCTCTTTTACCATCCCCTTTGTTGTCTGCACTCCTGGACGAATGAACTTGACGAGAGTCTGAGTCATGCTTTCTGTGTTCGCTGACTGCAGAATTTTTTACACATCAAGTTACCATCGTGAACATGGCATGAGACGTTATCTGACAAGGAAGTATTGAATCATCGTAATGTTTAAGATGATGTCAGGTGAGACCAAAGGGTGCTAGAGATATGTTACAGAAACTGTCAAACTGAAGCCTAAACAAGTTGAAGGAAAGTGTTCCCAATGTTGGTTGTATTTATAAGGTAATTGTTGTGCTACATTCTTCTTCATGCAGGACATGAACATCCTGCATCATAAAGGCTAATACTTTTCTTAGTGGAGAAGCAAAATGGGCAGAATACATAATAGCTTAAAACCATCCTTTGGCATTCATGTGACTTTTCTTAATTTTGCTGAATTAAGTAAAACTCTCTGGTATATCACGAGAGGAGGATCATGTGTGCTGCATGCCAGCTGATTCCTTTTTGTGGAGTGCTTGGATTTGATCTTACTTGAAGCCAGTGTCCCTATAATAAGAGCATTTCTATTGCAGAGCATAATACCTTTAGTATACTTCTAGTATTTGTATTGCAGAGCATAATCTCCTGGTGGATGACAGGTTGGCCATGAGCCAGCAGTGTGCCCTGGTGGCCAAGAAGGCCAATGGGATCCTGGGGTGCACTAAAAAGAACATGGCCAGCAGGTTGAGGGAGGTGATCCTCCCCCTCTACTCTGCCCTGGTGAGGCCTCACCTGGAGTACTGTGTCCAGTTCTGGGCTCCCCAGTACAAAAAAGACAGGGATCTGCTGGAAAGAGCCCAGCAGAGGGCCACAAAGGTGATAAAGGGTGTGGATCACCTCCCTTATGAGGAAAGGCTGAGAGACCTGGGGCTGTTCAGCCTTGGGAAAAGAAGACTCAGAGGGGATCTGATCCACAACTATAAATATCTGAGGAGCGGGAGGCAAAGGGACAAGGCCGGACTCTTCTCAGCAGTGTGTGGTGATAGGATGAGGGGAAATGGCCACAAACTGAAGCATAGGAAGTTGTGCACCAGTGTGTGTGGGAACTTCTTCCCAGTGCAGTGATGGAGCACTGGAGCTGCACACAGAGGTGGTGGGGTCTCCTCCTCTGGAGACTTTCAGGACCCACCTGGACACCTACCTGTGCACCCTGGGCTGGGAGCTGCTTGGGCAGGGGGTTGGACTCAGTGATCTCTGGAGGTCCCTTCCAACCCCTACAGTTGATCCTGTGATAATGTCAGAATTTGTGGAACTTTTTCATATTATTACTTTCAAAGGAATGGTAGAGAAATCTAAGAGTCAGGTTTTGACTGGGACACATCACTGAATTTTCTATTTTCACTATTTTCTGAATGTTACCATCTTTTACCACCCCATCACATCCCTGAAAACTGATGTGTAGCTCTGAAAACTTCACATTTCTTCAGGGTGGGGTAGGTACTAAGTGAAGTGAGACTCTGTTACAATATCCACAAGCGAGCAAAACACTAATTTCTTTAACAGATAAATTAAAATTTGGAATGTGTAATGTGCAATATGTTTAGAAGTCATCTCTGCGTCATGATTAATCAATCTAGGAAGGTCAGGGAGTTCTCAGATCTCCATGAATCTTTTCAAAGGTCATCAGGTGTTCTGTGGAGCTTTATGTGAGCATCCCAGCCCTTCCTCTGGTCCTGACGTAGTTGGCTTCTGTCTTCTGCAGGCTGCATAGACCAAGCAGTAAATATTTATTTTGAGTCATATGAAATCTTTGGCTGTAACAATAGGAATTGTCAATATTTTGTGATGATGGTTTCACCCAGGGTAGAATGTAGGTGAAATCCCTGCCAGTTCAGCCCTTGTCCCTGTTCTGAATACCTACGAAAAGCTTAAGCTTAATATAAATATTTTCCACTGAGTAGATGACAGGTGATAGATCGGGTCTGAAATAGGTTACGAGTTGGGCAATAAAAGGGCTTTAAAGCGGAGTAAAAGTGATCACAGTTAAATCTGAGCAGTAGTTAATGATTAGCCTTTGATATAGATAATGATACTCATTCTGCTTGTCAGCATTATCTCAAAGTTTAGAAACTTTGATCTGTCTCAGGATTGTAGCCTATTTGGAGAAGTCTGCTCTCCTGGAGGCAGTAGATGGAAAATCTGTCTCAGGAATAGTAAGTACTTAGACTTTTTTTTTTAAGTACTGAATCATTTCTGCTTTGGATTAGAATCTCTGTGGCAGTCCAAGGGCTTGAAAGCTAGATGAAAAAGGCTTTTTTCCAGCATGGTTTATTGTCATGCAATGCTGGGATCAAAAATCTGTTGATTGCTATCAGTTGTAGCTTTCCATACCCTAGAGGTAATTCTGTCAGGAGAGTGTCACGAGACCAAGTCTGCTTCATTCTTCCAGAGGCAAGTTCCTTCCCAAAGAATGGCTTCATTCCTTTGCCCTCTTCTGTTTCTTGGTATTGCAGGAGATCTTCTCTCTTACTGAGGTGAAAACAAGTGATGTGGGATTGTATTTTTTCTTCTCCAAGAGTGAAAATGTATAGGTAGGCTGCTCTATGGACTAGGGCTATGAATAGGTCCTCTGAACTCTTACAGATATTGGCATGAGTGTGTGCCACATATGCCATACTCTTGGTGTTATCTGAGATCAGAGGGCTCACGTAGGGAAGTGCCTCTGGAGATATGTATTTTAGCCTTTAACCGTCTGCGAAACACAGATTGACGCCCTGGATTTAACTAAGAACATGCATGTTGCTCAGAGACATCTTTAGGCATCTCAGAACAAGCTGGTGTTATGAACAGTCGAGGCACAAAGGAGTTTGTTTCTCATCTCTGGTAGAGCCAGCTTTTGTTTTATGTCACAGGCAGTGGCGCGAAGTTAAGTGAACAGGCATGCGTTGTACCTCTGTAAGCAGGGAAAACAGAGCATTTTTCTAAAAGACCCTTTTGCAAACTATAGGGCCCACATTTAGAAGGTGACCCTGACATGCCAGAGTAGGACTTGGAAATGAAGTGTGTTCCTGTGTGAGCTGACATCAACAATGCACGGCTATTGCAGCAATGCCTGGCCCCGGCCGGCCGGACAGCTCCAGGGAAGGAGAGTGGTTGAGTGGCCGCCTTAAAGTGCTGTGTCTGCACATGGGCACATACCTGTTTGTAGCCTAACAACCACTTAACTGTGAGAAGAAAGGGAGGAGAAATTAGAGTGAAACGTGCTCCTGGGATTTTTATTCAAGTAAGCTCTCACGTGTGGTAGAAGTTAATGCACGATGGTGTCGCCTTGTGATGAGTGTGTGACAGAACTGGAGATGGAAGAGCATGCATGAATTGCTTAGATCAATGTGTTTCATATCATACATGTGGAATGGATTCTGAAAGTTGATTAACAGAGACTTCTGGAGGGTGGTTTTCTTTTCCCGAGTCTAAAACATACCCGAAGGCCAGTTTGGAGCTTGCATGGCTGTTGTCTCTTCCCAGGCTAAGTCTGGATATGATAGTGAAAAACAGCTGAAGGAGAATAAAGCTTATTTTCTACATGTGCAGGGTTGTGTCTATGGCTAAACTGTTACTAGCTGATCCATTAAATTAAAACTATCTTTGTTACCACTGCAGCTCATTAGGTGTTGCAGGAGATCGCTGGAAGGAAGATTTATGTGCCAAAAGATTCCCAGAGTGAAATGTTCAACAATGGGAGCTTTTTAGTTAGACTGGATCCAGGTCCATAAATGATGGCTTTTGCTCTCCAGAGTGTGCAGCATCTGTACAAGAACAGGCAGGTCCTTCACATGTACAGAACATCAAACTACATGTGTAGCTGTTGTGCTGAGGTGGCAATAAGATACTGACCAGGCAACCTGCTCTTGCTGAGCCTGCTTGATCAGGGAAGTTAGACTGGGTGATCTCAGGAGGTCCCCTAGACCTCAGCAGTTCTGTCACCACAATTCTTAACCATGGATTCTCCAGATACATCATTAGGAACAGTAAGGACAAGCAGGAGGTCTGTCAGTCTTCTGAATTGTGTGTTGATGGCTCTCTTTTATGACAGTATCTGTTTGTTTGTTTTTTTACTCTGCATTAATTCTGTCTCCATGAAACAGAGTTATTTATCACCTCACTAGATAGCATCTGTGGTCTTCTGACTGTATGAAAGTCCAGCTAACACTCTTTTAAGGCTTGTTGAGTCACACTGTGTTTTTGCAACTGTAGAAAATTTTGCTTGCTTAATTGAGAATGTGCTTGCTGGCTCCTGGTTTCATTTTGTGTCTTCAGAGATTACTTTCCAATCTTGCAGGACTTAAGGCCAGAAGGCACTATTTCAGCTAGTTCTGGTCAGAGCTGTTTATGGTATTTATAGAGCCCTGTGTCTTATCACTTCATCAAGCCACACAGCAATGGTTTATCAGATACCATCTTGCAAGTACCTTGTCTAATGTTCCATATGGATGGATTGCTTCTTCGTGTGGCCACTGGATGATCACAGACAAAAATATAACTCCTTACCCTCTCAGCAAGGACACCCTTTTTGCATGAGGCATCAGTGCTGCAGGTGGCTTGAACCTGCAGGAATCTGCTTGCTGAATTCATTAGCAGAGTGGAGAAAGTCATACACAAAAGTGTTTTTTTTTTTTAATTTGTTTGTTTTGTAATGAAGTTTTGCCTTCATTTTTAAAAAAAGTCTGTTGTAGGTAGAAGAATCTGTCCTTGATGAGGACGTATAAAGTAGGAGGAGGAATTGAATGTGAACTTCTTCAGAGATGGATTTTCTGAGGAAGCAGAAGTTGTGCAGTATCTCTATCAGGATACATTTTCAAATACAGATGTTATTATTTTTTTTTTCAATAAAAAGTTTTTGAATCTCAAGGCTCGGGGCTCTGCAGCGCTTCAGTTCCTGGGCATGGGAGGAGCAGCAGGACATGTTCCATCTCACCGGTCACCATTCCTGCACTCGGTTGTGTAACATTACTGCGAGCATAAGGAAGTATCTATTTATTCAAGAAGTTACAGTCTCGGAAAATGAAGGTCAGGAAGAACATCTTTTCTGTCCTCTTCGCCTCTTCTCAGCTACTGTATGCGTTCTTTCTGCTGGTAGCAAGGAGGGCTGTGCTGCTCACTTCAGCTGATGAAGAAGCACTACAAAATTAGCAGAGGAGTCCTGACTGAATGCTGTGCACAGTAAGATTGTGCTGGGCTGTTCTGGCATCCCAGCAATTCCTGTTGGACCATTGGGATTTAAGCATCCTGTCTTATCTCTGCTTAAATACAGCGAGGGCAGTCGCTGGGGGCAGGGGAGGCCCTCAGGTTTCTGTTCCTGGGTGCTGAGTACTGGGTGTGCTGAGAGCTGAGGACCTATTACTGCACTCCTGCTCTGTGGCCTGGATGATCACAGGAAGAGAGATGGAGTCATGATAAAGTGGCCTGCCAGACTGCAGGCTCAGGGTAATTGCTTCAGAAGCCTTTGACATGCACTAGGAGTGCTGAAGAGGTTCTTCTGTAGATGCCTCCTGGGAACTGCCTTTGATGGAAACTTGTTAGCACTAGCTCTGCATTCATGCTGCTGTTGGCTGTAATGAGTTTTGAAGTCTGACATGCTTTTGTGAGAGCTCCTTTATAAAGAAATGGTATCATAGCATCCTCTATCAGTTTTCAGCATTTCTAATCCCATAGCACACCCAGATGAGTGGGACAGCTATTGTATGGCAGCTCCTTTGCTTCAGGAGCTGTGGGACTGGCACTGGCTCCTAAGGTCTGGTGTCTTCTGAGGTGCCTCAATTCTGCTCTTCCAAAAAACGTCTGTGCTCTTTGGGTGCCAAGAAGCAGGAGACAGCTGCCTCATCCAGCTGGATGGAAAGAGGAAGCAACAGTGCAGAGCAGCAACTGTCTGGTATGAAAGGTCAGTGATGGAAGAAATAAACCGATGAAAACAGGAAGGGGGGAAATACTGCATTATGTACAGAAGGGAAGAAGCTGTTTGTGGTGAGTGCAAAAATCTTGATGCTGCAGAGCTTCAGAGCAGGCTTTGGCACCTGGGTTGGCATGTGGGCCTCCTTGTTTTGTGAGAAATGCTAGCCGGAGGTGAGTGCTCCTGTCTAAGCTGCAACAGGAATGTGAGCAAAGGGGAAGATTTTGCTGTGCTCAGAGATGAACAAGTGGATGTTGGACTGTTGGAGATCCTGGTTGCCTTTTAATTAGCAGCACCATTGTCACTGCTCAGATACACGCTCCATTGATGTAGCATCTCACCTTTTCTGAATACTGAGGCATTTGTTGGCGTGCATTAGCAGTAAAACAGCAGTGTGTGGCTGCCATGTCTGTTCTGGTTTCTGCTTCTGGTCAGTGGGTGGGTGGCTGTGGGCCAGAAGAGCTGTGCTTGTTTCCTGAGCTGCACGTATGATTTGCTCAGCTTGTCACTGTCAAAGCAGGCCAAGGTTGGCATGTGCTCAGACCCTTAAAACTGCCCCACTGGGGCTCTAGGTTAGTTTAACATCACTCAGGTTAAAAGTATTTGTGTTTTATCAGGGCAGTAGGAGGTTTTTGCTGGTGTTTTAGAATACTCAGTTCAGTGCATGTTTCGAACTTCTCCAAAACTTGTTCAGTGTATCTTTTGAGGCTGTCCTTTGTGTGAATAAGAGCCATGCATCCATGGGTCACCAGTCATTGTCAGCCCCTGACAGCTTTCAGCATCTGTCCATCACCCAAAAATAACTCCCTCAAGCCAGCCTTTTGTGGCAGATGTGTGCTCAGCAACGTCTGCAAAACCAGCACCTGTAAACAAGACAAATATGTATTTTGCAAGCCAGTAGTATATCCTATGGTGTTCTTGGGAACTGCCAAATCCAATTCCAGTGGCTCTCCTAGTGGCATGTCCTTTGCTTTCGTATTTACTGTACTGTGCTTGCAACAGCATGGCAGTGGTCTAGTCAGATGAACCTTCTGCTGTATTTTGAGTCCAAAAGCCTGGTGCACAACTTGAAAAACATTTTAACTTTCCAGTACAGTATGCTGAAAAGGCAGTGCTCTTCTCTTGGGTCCTGCAGAGAGAAGGGTGGCAGGTAGAGGTGGTGACCACCCATGGCTGTGGTCATTGTGGAAGTAATCTTACCTGCCCTATAGGTGAAGGTTGAGAGGTGCCCAACACCAGCACGTGAGCTTGGTGTGGTTTGGGGCCCTTTGTGAGTTTCCGTGCATTACAGATGCTTGAGCTGGACAGTAGACATCACTCTTTTCTTGTGGAAGTGACATTGCAGCCAGGAGAACATTAGACTTTCCAGTTTTGCCACACTCTGTGTGCGAACCCATCATTTATTGCTTCTCCATCTCTTGTAGTTTCAGTCTGGCTGAGCAAAAGGTTTGTCTGTTACTCAGCCTCCCTAACTCAACATTATTTTCTCCATCTACAAGATCTCTTGCCAGCATTTCTTTGCTTTTCCTACACTGTTGTCGGTTTTATAGCCATAATTTTGCTATGCAGAGCTGTTTCTGCAGCCTTCCACTTCATTAGGCCCATTAGTACTGACATGGGCTGGCATGATACTCTGCTTCACGAAGTTCAGTGCATTGTCCTGTAAAGAACAGTCCGTCCTGAGATTTTTTTTTCCATGTTCAAAGATTTAGAGATTCCCTGGGGAGGCTGCATAAGATTAGAAATGACCTCCTAAGCAGATCAAGCAGAGTCCCTAACAGAAGGTGCCCGGACACGTTTGCTATGAAAATAAACTCCCTGCAAGGGACGTGGCTGTAGCTGTGTTAGGAGGAAGAACTCTGTCCCCTCCTTCAATATCAGGGATCATGCTGGGTGAATGCTGTCCGTTTTAACCTTAGTTGTGTACGTAAGTCTTGCTTTGGTTCAATACAGAGGACTGACACTGATATTTTTGTCAGCTTCTGTTAATCTTAATTAAAAGGAGGTAACTGCTGTGAGATACCAAATGTTGTGCAACTCCTGGAAGCCTGTGTGAGGCAGCATCCCAGGTGGGATCTATGCTCTGAAGCTGGACTGCCAGTTTTTGCTACACACAGGAGTGTAAAGTAATTCCTAGAGGACAGTGCAGTTTGTTTCTTGAGGGAAAACTCCTTAAAATGAGAAGGACAAATACGTATCGGTACAAGTGTAGCTTGTGGGGAAAAAAACAGAAGGAGTTGGGAAGCAAAACCCAAAGAAACAGTGGCAGCCCAGGAGCCCTGAAGGATAGATATTTGCAGCTTAGATGAAGTGTGGGAAAACAGAAACAGCGAAATGACTCCACTTGGCATGGCTCTATCAGGATCTTTGTCAGTACCCACAGGCACCCCTAAAGCTCTGCAGGCACTGAGAGAGGTGCCCCTACTTGCAGAGTATTGCCCCCAGCCCTGGGCTCTGGCCTTCTGCAAAGAGCCTCAGCTGAATTCTGGCTTATCTCACCCTCAGTCCTCCTGGCATGGGTGGCATAGGCTCTTGTTCATTCTTGCTGCCTGTCCTGCCTTGAGTCAGAGTTTATTGGGGTGGCCTTAAGAAAAGGATATCTCTCAACCTGGGCAAAAAGTCAGTCCTGGGCATGGTTTAGGAATGACAGGGTGATTCTGAGATGCTGTGTGTTCTCTTGGCACCTTTGGCATCCCTGGCTGGGCAGCAGTGGTTCCAACCTGGGGCCTTTGATGAAAATGATGAGAGGATTAATTCTTCCATATGGCTTTCTCTCATTCTGTCACCTGGGTCATTTCTAATAGCTGCCAAGAGCTGGTCTCCATGTGCTACTCATTTGAGTGCATCTCCTTGTAACATGCCTCGCATTCATCTTTTGAGGATGAACGCATCGTGTCGCTGGTGATGTTTGCCCATTGTATCCTTCACTCAAGCCAGACATCCTCCAGTCTTCTTCCTTCTAGTCCTTCTTCTGAAAGCCATCTGCATACACAGCTCAGAGGATTGCTGTATGCTTGTGCCCTCTGCCTCCGTGTCTATAAGGCACGTTGTGTTAAATTACTAAAGAGTGATCTTAAAGTGCTCCCATAGAGCTTGGCACAAGAGGGCTCTGGCTGGCATTGCTGGGTTCCCTTGCAGTACCAGGAGGTTGAATTCGTGTGTCCCTCGAGTGTGCCTGTGAGCAGCTCTGAAGTGAAGCCTGAGATCCTGAAGGAGGGGCAGCAGGCCCACAGGTTTGGAAAGGAAGTGGTTAAAGTTGTCCAGTTTGCCAGGAAACTGAATTGACTGCAAGCAGTGCTCAGGTCTTATGACAAGCTCAGGCCACTCAGTGAAGGCCGTGGTCAGAGCCAGGGAGCACTGCTGTAGTGTGTGCAGACGCTCTGCTTCCCCTCCCACCTCCACTTACTGCACTGAGGGGGGGGACAGTAAAAAGAAACTGTGAGCTGGGAGCCAGGGTAACTCAACTAGTCTGCCAGCCGGACTGCTGTGAGTAGAGCACTGCTAACTTTGGGCTGCCTTTTCCATTACTTATGTCTTTCATACGTAGCATTCCTTTGTGTCATGCAGGACTGGGCTGTACGTGATGTGCAAGCAAGAGATCTTTGCCTTTCCAACTTGCTGCTTTTAGTATTTTTCCCTTGGATTTCTTTAGAGTGTTTTCATTTTAATTATCAGTAAAGCTCACCAGATATTTTTCACTTCTTCTTCTTCAGGAGAGGAGGACCCCCTGGCCCAGCTCTCACTGTTGGAAACGCTGGAGATACGTTAGGTAAGAATCACTCCAGCAGAGGAGCAGCAGCAATCTGGAGGCTTCTGTGCAGTGCCAGCTGATGGCAGGGATGTCCTGTGTGCTGCTGCTGTGCTGGGGCCCTGCAGCCAGCACTCTGATGAACAAATCACTAGTGTGAGGGAAGCTGAAGAGGTGTTATTTGGAGATTCGAGTCCTTTTGGGCAAAGCCAGTGCAATTAGTTCTATTTCTTGCTTTTTCAGAACTGGCACGGGAAGCATGGGGCACTGTTTTTGCAGGGAAGAGTTTGCTGCTGTAATGGGCATTCATTTAGGGCTCCATCGTTAATCCTGTTAGACTTCTGGTTTGGAAAGTGGTTTCATTCCCTTTGAATGTGACCCTAAGGAAGCTGTGTCTGTGTGCTGAGTTTCAGGATAAGCTGGCTTGTAGAGCTTTCTGGGAGCTTGGCAGACCCTTCTCATGGTTGATCTTGTTTCTGCATGTCCTGTTTCTTATTAAAAGCTGCATCCCCTTTGGGTAGCTTGAAGGCTGCTTACCATGGAAAAATATGACTTTATTATTTAATAAAAATTGGCAGAATGCTAGGTTAACTGTTTCCAGAGCAGAGCCACAGTAGATTGGAAACCTATCATAGAGATTGTATATAATGGCAGTTGTCCTAAGGCTGAGACCTGCTTCAGAAGATGGCTTTATGTTTGGCATCTCGTCAGGTCCAGCTCCTTTACCCTGTGTCTGTTGTGCACTGGCACAAGATTCCTATCTTTCCTTCATTTCTGCATTCCCTGAAGCTGCTTCTTTGGCTTCCCTGTATTCGTGAGATGAGGCAGTGGAGAAATGTTTGCAGAGAGCGAAAGTAAGATCTGATGCTGAACCTCAGCTAATACTTTGTTGTTGCCAGATCCTGATCCTGTCTTCAGGATTCTCCTGATTCATAATTTGCTGAGCTGCAAAGGTGGTATTGCAGTGGAGGGATACAAATCTCTTGAACAGGGCCCCTGTGTGCTGAGGTCTGCCAGCCCAAAGCAACAGAAGTCCTGCACGAAGCTCTGGGTTTGGCTGTCTTCCCTGAGAATTTGGGGGGTCACAAAATGGAGGCTGTGGCTTCTCTGGCCTGGGACAACAGTGCCAGGAGGGAAAGGAGTCCTGGGAAGAATTTCCTCATTCTTTTACCCTGTCCCACCCTGTTTGTTTTCTTATGCTGTAGATTACTGCAGAGTGAAAAGAAATCTTTATGTGTGCGTGCCCCTGGTAACAGTGCAGCACCGAGGCAGGTGTACCGTGTGGTCTGCACCCTTCAGGTGTGCAAACACTGAGGAGTGCTGGAGCCTGGTGCAGCCCCTGTCTGATCCAGGTCCCCTGGACAGGGGTGCTCAGGTACCCACCCTAACACCTCTTTCTGTCTGTGCAAACACAAAATGGGCAGCAGTGGAGAGATCAGATCACCCATTCAGACAAAAATACCTAGTGCTGAAATGTTGAGTTTGTACAAGGCTTAAACCTATTTAGAGAAGTTGCTGCAATAGAAACTTGCATGTTTGTGGGCTTTTTTTTTTCCCAGTTGTGGAGTCAGATGTTAAGAAATGGTGACTTTGTTTCATGGCCAGCACAGCTCCATGTCAGTCAGCTCCTCCCTGCTAAAGCAAACCAGAGCTTTGTAACTTGAAATATTTGCCATTAATGTTCTTCCTGCTGCCCCAGATACTGCTTTTTACCCCAAGGCACAGTTAGAGACCTGCCAGATAGTAACTCAGACTTACTCCACTGGGTTAATCCACTGGAAGGGATTTAATTTTAAACAGAGTTTCTGTCCATGTGTTATCAGAACATGTAACAGAAAAAAATGGCTGAAGCATCTCAGTGTACATTACTGAATTCCCATGCTTTTCAGTATCTCATAACATGTCTTTCAGTGTTAGGTTAGATGCAGCAGGGAGATGGATTTGGTGTCAGAGCAGCAGTGTGGAAAGTTGCTATGCAAGTGAGCATCAAGTATGGCCTTTTTAAGCTGAGCAGGACTCTGCCCAGCCACATGTGAATGCTGCTCTTGTTGGTCAGGTTAGTACTCTGTAAACACCTAGAGAAAGGCACATGCTGTTTTTCCTTTTCTGAAGACCAGTGACAGTAAGTTAGGAAAAATGGGACACAAACCAACTGCAAAGAGAGTTTTTAGCCTGGTAAGTAAATAGCTTCTGTGGAACCTGCAGAGTTTGGAGGAAGCTTAACGTTCTAAAACGGATGGATAATAAAATCGGGCTGTTGTTGTAGTGAGAACATGTAACAGCCAAAGCAGAAGCTATGGGTCAGTCAACTGAAAGAGGAGGGAAAATATTTGGGCCAGAGGAGAGAAGTTGTTCTTGGTTTACTTCATTCCTCTTATGGGATGCTTATCTTAGACCTTTGAGTTTAAGCCATGTTGGCTGCTCTTCCTTCTCTGCTGCAGGAGATGTTTTGAAGCATGTGAATCTTGGCAGATGATTCTTTTTCCAGCTGTTTGTATTTTGGGACTTTGTTTCTAGCTCTTGAGCATTTGGTCTCAGAAAAAATATGATGTTAAAAGCTTTGCTATGTGAAAATTGTGCTATTTGCTCTGCACGTGTCCTTTGGTAATGCTTATCTGTGTCAGGTGAGCTGCTTATTGCATTAGGCTCTATTTGTTTTTGGTTTTTTTCCCTCCTCCTGAACATTTTTCTGAGCTATTTTTTTCTGCTCTCAATGTGTAAGTACAGGTTAGGGATGGTAATAGGTACAAGATATTAGCAGAGATATGGACCCGAAATACATTCTGCTTTTAGGCAGGGCCAGTAGATTATGAATTAACTTTCCAAGGAAGTTATTGTGAAGGAGTCTGATACAGTAAGGGATATGCTACATACCTTATTTGCACAGAGATGCAGAAAATACCTGAGCTATCTATTGTTGATACAGCTACTACTAACTGACTTGAAGGCAAACAGGAGCTTCATTCAATTATTTAATACTAGTGTTTGCAAGGAGTGTTAGCTCTTTCTCTTGCTTTCCTGCCCAATACTGCTAAAGTAGTTTCCTTATTCCACACCAATCTTTAACTTCTCTCATTTCTCTTTAACTCCAAAGCCTTTAGAGACCATCTTCAGTCCCTGCTGCTCTGTGGGACACACTGACTGTCCTGAGCCCTCAGTGATTGTCACACAGCTCTGTCATAAGGTCACTGTCACAGTCTGAACCAGTTCCACTGGCAGCTGCTTGCCATTGGGTTTTTCATTTGTTAACACTGCTTTCAGTTTGGAAACCTTTTCTAGAGTTTCACTTAACATTTTCAGTCTGAATATATTCACACCTGTTCAAATGATCAGTGTATTTTAGGTTTTGAAGCACTTTTCTCTGTACAGATCATTTCTCTAGAGGGATTAGCATCCATCTTAACTTTTTTTTTCATAATAACTTAATCAGATGAAGTACCTGTACTTTGTGATTACACTTGGTTTTACTTGTGGTCTGTGCTGAGAGGATGCATAGAAATCCAGACAGAGTCTAGTACAGCAGTGTCAGTACTTATCTGCAGTGGTATCTGACCTGCACTTTCTGTCACTCTGATGAATGCTGCTGTTTCAGGACTGACTGGTATTCCCGGATTGTTTTTCCTGTTGCTTTTTCCACCTGAAGAACTTTCAGTTTGCACCAAGAATGGTTACTGGTTATCTGTCCCAAGTTGTGCTGGGGTGCAGACCTGAGAAGCTGTGGGCACCACGAACTGCTCAGTGTGCATTTGCTTTTGATGTAGTGTGTCCAGACGTACCTGATTTGCAGTAACCTGATAAAGGATTTAGACTGTCAGCCTTCTGAGTGTTTCTCTCATTGTGTGTAATGTGATTAGAGAGGAGATGTGACAAAGTAAAGCTCATGGAAATGCAATTGGATTGCCTGTGGCTGTTGCAGACCTTTGCCTGGGAATAGGTCTTGTACCACCTAACATAATTTCTTTGTTAAACATGTTCCCAATAAAATGCATAAGTGTCAATTAAGAGAAATACTGTAACCTGATCCTTTAGTATATGCAGTGATTGCAAGAAGAGACAGGGTTTTTTTCCTTTTGCAGATAAGAAATGTTCCTTTTTGCTGAGCACTTGTCCCCATGTGCTACCACAATCACATTAAGCTACTTTTCTGGCAACACAGTGCTGTAAAGCTGCAGGGGACACACCTCCTTTATATTTTCCTGCTTTGCTTTGTTACGCAGTTGGAGTGTAGGACCAGGAAGATGCTCCAGAAATTTATTTGGAGCCAGTAGTTCTCAGGCAATACATTGACAGCTTAGAATATTTTCTCTCTCCATAGCAGCAGAGAAACCATATTCTGATTAGAAAAGTATTTCTTCCTGTTAGACTTTTCCCCTTTGTTTTTCAAGGGCCCCACTTTTCTACGTGCCTTTTTGAATGCCTCTGCAGTAAAGATGTCTCACCACATGATGAACAGCTCCACAGTGCCAACCACACATCCTGAACATCACCACTCTACAGCATCTCCGGGAGGTGGGCATGGATCTGGGATGATGATGATGGTAAGTGGTTAGTCTGCTTTAACTGTCAACTTTTACTTGTCTGTGGTTCAGAGTGACTTGTTGACTTGCTGTTCAGAATTGGAAATTTAACTTGACTGTGGAAGGCGTGAATCAATCCAGTTAAACACAGACCTGTTGTGGTTCTTTGATGGTAAAGGAGTGGTAGGAGGTGTTGTGCAACCTGAAATGTATTTCAGAGCCGGGGATCTACAACGAAATACACTTTTCAGCAGAAACCTTTCTAGCAGCCAGCCTGGTATCTGTGCTCTAGCAAGCTACAAGGAGAAATTCAAAGCGTGCATTTTCCTGCAAGAAAAAGAGATGGACAGAGTTTGCCTGGGCTATTAGCAAAAGCTTTTACCAGCACTAAGAAGAATGCATGCTGTTAAAATGGATTGTGCTGACCTGCAGGCAAACTCCCTGCCCTTTTTCTCCTGAACTGTGAGCACCTGCTGGGCTTGCAGAGCAAAGTGCTACAGGGCTCTTTGCCACATTGGCACTAAGGGTGTGTTGGTCCTGGTTCCTGCTGCTGTAGCTGACTGTGATTTAAGCAAGTTCAGACTTGTATATTCTGGCATCACTGAAGCTTTGCAGAGATGCTGGAATTTCCATGGAGGTGATTGTAGTACCTGCCATTGAAAATCTTCTAGAGACTTGTTCAGCTTTCTCTCTCTTCTCCTAACATCTTTGGAGTGAGTCTGAGATTATTAAAATAAGGCTTAAACTCCAAAGGGAGGGGAGAGAGTGTGCATTTCAATTTTAAATGAGAACATAATTAAAAATATATTTTGTAAGCATTCATTTGAAGTTTGCCTGCCAGGCATATGTCCTGAAGAGAAGCACTACTGGTACTTCTATTGCAAGCAGTACCTTAGCAGGAGAGGAAAGGATTAGAGCATCCTTCTCCTTTGTGAACATGGCCCAACACAGAGTCCAGTAGTGCTGGTGGAACTTGCGTTGTCACTGGTGGCTTCCCTGGAAGAGTCTCAAGAGCTCCTCAGGAAGCTCATCATACAGTCTCACAGCTAAGTACTAGCATTCTCCAGTCTGTTAATTTCTATCTAATTGTCATTTCTTTACAAGAGTTAGGTGTGTGTCTTCAGTGGATAGTTGCCAGACCCTGTCTTGTCCTGCAACAGAATTAAGTCTGATTAAGCACGCGAGATTTTGAGTTGACATTGCTCATAAAATGGAGAGGGAAGGAAGTAAATAGGGATAGCATTCTAAATCATAGACTGGATGCATTAATGTGTGCATATTTCCATTCCTCACTTGCACCAAGTAACAAGCCATGTTTCAGCTGTGGTTTATGGAACTAGGCTGTAAAACTTTTTTGTGTGTTTTTTACTTTTCATCTAAAAATATTAAATTGATTAAATAAATGGCTGTTCTACAGTCATTTTTGCACTGGGGTAATTGATGTCTGTTGTCTGCAAGGCATACTAAGCTGCAATGTATTTACCTGGATGGGAAGGTAATATGAACTGTGGCTAACCTGCAATCACATCTCCCCTTCCCACAGTATTCTCTGTCTAGGTACAGGAGCCCCTATTTTCACTCAGGGGAGGCTCTGGTCCTGCTTTATATATTTGTTACTAATTATTGTCCCTTTATTTAGGCTTCTCCTCCCATGGAGTATTAAGGGGTTCCATAGGGAGATGAAAAGTTTACTGGCACAGTGCAGGAATGGGCCAGAGGATTGAGCTGTACAAGCACTTATCTGTATGAGCTCATGTGAAGCTTGTGGTGAGCCAGTGAGAAGTCATGGAAAGGCAAGGATGAATTCCATGGAGATGTTCCCAATCCCTGAATACTGCTGATGCTGAGGAGAAAATGAGCTTCAAAAGCAAAGAGAGGACTTATTTCCACAGCGGGTACCTTGGAGGAATTTGTCTTCTGCCCAGGGGCACTACCTAAAAGAGCTACCCACTGGAATTGGAAACCAGAGCATCTTCAGCCATGCCTAGCTTGTGTCTATTACACTGGATTCACTGAAGGGCATTTTCAAGTCAGCCTTGAGACCAGCTGACATGATTTAAATTCTTGTCATAGCAGCAATAACCTCTGCTACATGTTTCTGTGAGCTCCATCTCAGCTCATCGTAATGTCCTTTATGTCTTGGGCAGGCGATGACTTTCCACTTCAGCTACGAGAATGTGCCATTGTTGTTTTCTGGTCTTACAATCAATACTCCTGGAGGTTAGTAGCACTGCTTTGTCCATTCCAAAGAAAACAGTTGCAATTAATGAATGTTGTACCTTGTTATGCCAAAAATACCCAGACATGCTGCAGCAGATCTGTTCTAAATGGGGTGAAAAAAAGGAAGATGCTTATGTAGTTCCAGCGTTTGACTTGTCTTCCTAGCTGAAGTGGCTGCTAGTTTCAGTTAATGGGTGAAATTCCAGTTATTGTGTGGGTTAAATCCCCTTTTAGCATCTGTATGTGTGTGCCCAGTGCCCAGCTGTAAACCGTGCAGTGTGATGTGGTTGTTGAATCACACAGCATCTCTTCTGATGTGTTTCAAAGCAGACATCTTATGTGGCACAGATAGAATAACATTCCCTCTTTTGACAGAAATGGCTGGTGCTTTTGTGGCTGTCTTCTTCCTAGCCATGTTTTATGAAGGCCTTAAGATCGCCCGAGAGTGTCTGCTCCGCAAATCCCAAGTCAGCATTCGCTACAACTCCATGCCAGTGCCAGGTCCCAATGGCACTATCCTAATGGAGACACACAAAACTGTTGGGTAAGAGTCTGACTTCCTTCTAAGACAAATCTCTTCAGTACCTGAAAGAGGCAAAAACTGGAACAGAACAAGCTTCACGCAGTCACTACAGCTCTCTGCAATGTAAATTAAATTCAGGCTTGGACGTTGTTTGAACCACTTGGCCACCCAGGATGGAGGCCAAAAGAGGGAAAGCAGCAAGGAGTCAGATGAGCTTTTGAGGAGTTCCCAGGAACAGAATTTGGGTGTTATCACCATTGACTAACAGAAAATAATTAGAATTCTCCTGTCGACAGCATCTAATCAGGAAAAACAAAACAGAACAGAACATTCTGCTTTAAAAATACACTGTAAAAGTTTTGTCTTCTCAGTGAATGCTGAATTTCCTTTATAGTTGGTTAGCTTTGTGGAAAAAAAACACAGTTACAAGTGACAAATGCATGAAGAAGTTTGTCTAGACAGCTTTCTTTTCTCTGCCATTTCATGCCCACCTTGGTATCTCATTAGCCTTAGAGCTGAGCTTTCTCTTAAGGAGTGTGCATTTTCTCATCTGTGTCTTGTGGATGGATGCTGACTGTTCTTTGGGTTTTGTGTTCTCAGACAGCAGATGCTGAGCTTCCCTCACCTCCTGCAGACTGTACTGCACATCATTCAAGTCGTGGTCAGTTACTTCCTTATGCTGATCTTCATGACGTACAATGGATACCTCTGCATAGCCGTGGCAGCAGGGGCTGGGATGGGTTATTTCTTCTTCAGTTGGAAAAAGGCAGTTGTTGTGGATATCACTGAGCACTGCCATTAACACTGGATGCTGCCCAGGAGCCCCTCCATCCCACTGCTTTCTTAAAATGCAGCCATCATGAAGACTGGATCATCCTAAGCTGAAAGAAAAGCTATCACAAAAACCCACTGGAGTTCACCACAAGTTCCTGGCTGGGGTGCAGGGATGTGAGAAGCTGGGATGTGTGACTCCCCCATGCTGCAAGTCAGCAGCTTGTTTTTCTGTAAAGAGTCCCATGATAGCTGTTCTTGGCTAGGATTTGCTTTAGTCTTAGATTATGCCATGACAGAAATGTAGAGTTTATTCTTTTTTTGTTGTTGTTGTTGTTTTTAATGAAACATTTTATTCCTAAATTGTAAATGCTCATCTGTGAGGATTTTATGAACTGTAGGTAAAGATTGGAGTCACCAATGGAGCCTGTGTGTGCAAGTGGCTGTTTTGTTTTTTTAATATGTACACAGTGCCAGGGGAGATCTCCCCGACGTTGTGGCTTTTGGGGCCAACAACACCTTCTAACACAGAGTTTCGCAGAGGAAGATGTGGTGCTGCTAACCAGACACACTCTCTGTCCCAGCGAGTACTTGGACCATGAGTATGTGACCCCTGCGCTATGGAGGGTCGAGATGAGTCTGTCCTCCAAGCCCTTCGATGAATGTTGCTAGATTTCAGAAGCATCCAGCAGTTTTACACAGTTTCAAGGGATAACATTTCAATTTGGCTTTCACTTCCCAGTCATTGCAATGTATGGAGTAGATGCAGGACAAAAGTTACATATTTAAAGGGCAAAAAGATTTTAAATTGACCAATAAACCTATAGTAACTTCAGATTGGGTTGCACCTGAATGGGCGTAGAGCTAAGCTTCTGGCTTACTAACACTAATTCTGGAAATGAGGCAAGAGATAATTAATAATTTCATTAAGCTGAAGGCTAAAAAGTCATTGTAGGGTGTTCCTGGAGTGAAATGAGGGAAATAAAATAACCATGTTCCTGTTAGAAATTTCAGGAAGAGAAGAAAGAAACTAGGGCTACAGCAGCCCTCGGTTGATTCAGTTAATTTGGAGTTGCTTGGGCTGATTTTAAAAAATACTCCAAAAGCAAATGACTCCTCTTTGTCTTCGTGATCATGCTGTGACATTGTTAGCTTGGAGGTGTAAGAGCTGACAGTACCGATGGTGGACTTTTGTAGTAGCACAGTCAAGAGCTTTCCATTCAGGGCTAAAAGCTTCACACATTTCACAGGCAGACCAGGGAAGCTTTCTGGATGGGTGAGGCCCAGAAATTGCTTTGGTAGCAGTTTTGGTTGAGCACTTATGTTAAACTGCTCCCAGTGTTCTGCAGTTAAGAGCGCAGTGCAGAGAGGGAGTCTGTTCTGCACAGGATGCCCTCTTTCTGTAAATAGCTGAAAGGGAGGACAGTGGGATTTGTAGATAGCTGAGGAAAAACAGGCACCACCTGGACTGATGACTAGGATGTGCCTTGTGAGAACAGGGAATCCTTTCGAGATTTAAGTGTCCGGGCACACACAGAAGCAGTTCTTGTCTCCAGATATTCTACTAGTCACTGTTAGCAGAGGCAGAGTAAGGAAAGCTGACCTTTGTGGAGAGGGGTTAAACTTCTTTAGTCTGCGTGCCTTTATGAAGGCAGGGCCACCCTTCTGTCTGTGCTGATGCTGCTACCAATGACAGAGCCCAAGTTCTTTGCAAAGCAGCAGGAAATCTATGACTGCTGCTGCCCAGCATCCTGCTCAGCTCTTGAACTGCATTGTCTCAAGTTAGCCTTCCTGTGGGTGACCCAGGTATTCATTTGCTAGTCTGGTTTTCTTTGGGCAGTGCAAGTACTGAACAAAAGGAGAAGAACTAAAAGCAAGCTCAGGTTTATAGTTTATTTCTGTAGCAAATTTGCATCCGAGAGAAAGAAACAAAGCAGTTTTCACAGAAAAGTTTTGGACACCTCCTTATGAGAAATAGGAGAAGCTCTTCCCCAGTCAGGTCTCTGGAGGGAGTTATGTATGCAGCAGACTGCAGAAGGATGTAGGTAGGCCATACAGAGGTAGACCATACAGTGCTCTTTTTTTCCTGCATCTGTCACAAAGTAAAAACCTGAGCTCTCTAAGCAATCATATTTCTCTGTGAAAGTGTGAAACAGACTCTTCCAATCCCTGTGTGCAGGCTGTGAGGACATCTTAGTGCTTGTCAGTGGAAAACAGAGCAGCTGTGTGCTGGAGCTGTGTTCTGAGAGACTTCTTCTGCAGAGACCTCATCCCTGATTGAGTTCAGGGCTGAAGTTCCCAGCACCAGTTTGTGCGATTTCCCTTGAACAAGCTGCGGCTGTTGCAGGGAGGTGTGACTGTAGTGTGTTGACACTAATTAATTTATATACCTCTTACTGTATCTTTCTGTAAAATAAAACCTCTGCTTGGTTTGATCTTGCTATCAGTGAAGCTTTTAAGCCACCTTTCCGTTTGCATTAAAGTGCCCAGACTTGAATTCTCTAATTGTTCCAATCAGAGAAGGATAAATTGGGGATTATGCAATAGCTGTGGCTTTTTACAATTAAGTTCAGTTCTTCTAGCTTTTTGCATCATTGTACGTGCATCCTCCCTTGAAATCATCTCCCTCTTGAGGATGAGTACCTGTTGACAATCCAGAGAAGCCACATACCTCCCTGCACCCCAGCCTCCCTCAGGCCCACTGGGTGCCAGCAGCCACCCCAGGCTGCTGTTTGCTTCCCCAAAGTGAGCAAAACCCAGCCACGCTGATCTGACTTGTACTGACTGCGTCTGATGCAGTCCCGGCCGTTACGCTGTGTTTGAAGTTGTCCTGAAGTTAACACTAAACTTGTGTTGAGTAGTGCTTGGAGGGAGGTGAGGACTAATGATTATTAGACTTAATTAAAGCTGTATGTCAGCATATGTAGCACGCTTAGAATGTGATTCCAGTATATGTCTCTGAGTGCACCCTGATGTTTTGTCTTGACACGCTGTGCCTCTGGATTACCAACCTGGAAGAAACACACAGGGCATCCAGGCTGCGTTCATCCGTGGGCTTCCGTTGTTTTTCTCCCAGTGCCTTCTGTTAGTCTGGAGCCAGTCCCAACAGATCCAAAAGGATGGATAGTTTTGTTTACAGTGGACTGTCACTTTTAATTTTACTCCTGCTCTTTGTGAAGGTAACTTGTCTAGTAACATATCAAAGATCTCCTGTATATAATTAACTAATAAAATAGATTGCATTTTACTGTGGATGTGTGTTTTAGAAACAATCCCCAATGCAGAGACTGCAGCTGTGGTGAGGGCCAGCATCATTCAGGAAGTGATTCACTAGAGCATCCGCTTTGCTGGCAGAAGACCCAGCGAGCTCTGGTGTGGGCTGCTCCAACTGCTTTTCTCTGGGATGACTCTCCTGTGCCTCTTCTAACAGTGTGAGTGAGCAGCAGGGGCCTCCATCATCCTACAACTGGGGATCATAGCAGCAGTACCCTCTGAGCACTCTGGTCACCAGCAGGAAGCCCTGAAACTGCTAGAATGAGAACGTGTGAAGATCCTGGTACACAGGTAGCTGTGTCAGTCCAGGTGAACTTGCAGAGTGTGGGGAAAGCTGATCTGGAAGGGGGAGTGAATGCTCCCCACCCAAGATCTCCTGCGTGAGCCTGAGGGAATGGACAAGGGATGTGACTGAGGGAGCTGTGCGTGTCAGCCCACCTGCTGCACAGCCGTGTCTATACAGCAAGGAACTACAGCTTCCCTCCCACACTGTTACTATGGGTTGCTCTCAACCGTATGTGAGAGATGAAGCAGGGGGATGATTCTTCCTCCCCTTTGCAACCAAAGGAGGCCCAGAGCCTTTCATTCCTCCTAAAACATTTCCCTGCCAGACTGAAGGCGTGCTGAACAGCAGAGCAGTCCCTGATCATCCAGCGCAGCATTAAGCTCTGCTTTAGTCCAGATCGTGACTTTCCAGCTTAAGGAACAGTTTGAAGAGTTTTAAGTTCCTCATTTCCCCACCCCGACCGGAAATTCGGTGCACCCACAACAGCAGCAGCATGCGGCAGCTCAGCCAGCGGCTGTGGCTGCGGCTCCTCCCACGGCCTTCCCAGCGGGAGGCAGAGCAGCATCCGTTTCTAAAAGAGAACACATTTATTTCAAATATCACAGCTCTCAGGACAGGGCAGCGGGGCCCGCCCGGCGCGGCCCCGTTAGAACTCGAAGGTGCCGAAGTGCGCGGAGCGGACGCCGACCTTGGGCTGGGGCTTGTAGCCGATGCGGTCGTTGATGATCTGCTCCCGGCTCTTGTGCTCGGTGCCCAGCGCGATGCCCGCCGCCTCCTCGCCGGTCGTCACCTCCGCCTCCTCCCGCTGCTTCTTGCGGCTCTGCACGGCGGAGGGGCCGCGTCAGGGCAAGCCGGGCCCGCCCCGGCCCGCCGCCCCCACGGGCCCCGCGCGCACCTCCAAATCCTTCCGGACCCCTTCGAACTCCTCGATGTCATCCAGCTTCAGCTCCAACCGCGTCGGCTTGCGCCGCAGCATCGCCACCGCCTCCCGGCCTGCCCGCCCCTTCCGGCCTGCCCCCGCCCCTTCCGGTCTGTTATATAGGCCACGCCTCTTCCGGTTTATCTTCTCCGGTTTATCGTTCTCCCTCAATCTGCTCCGCCCCTCCCGGTCTGATCGCTTCCGCTCTGCCCTGCGCCGCCCGGAAGTGCATCGTGAGGCGCCGCGGCCATGGCGACCGTGCGGGCCCCGGTGGGGCGCGGCGGGGCTCGGCCGGCCCCCGTGAGGGCCCCCGCGCCCCCTGAGGTACAGCCCGCGGCATTTGGGTGTTGTCGCTGAATGTCGTAATTTTTTGAGTGGGTTCGTGGCGATGGGAGCGTGCGGACCAAGGGGCGGGAGGGGAGTTTGTGTCGGGAGTGGGAGGAGCTTCGTGGCTTAAAGGTGGGAACAGAAATTCCGTGGAAAAAGCGTCGCCTGAAAGCGAGGCCCAGGTGGATAGCAGAGGGACGAAAAGCACCCGATCTAACTTAAGCGCTTTACTCAGGCGTTACATTTTAGCTCTTCTCTTTGTGCTCGACGTGCGCCCGTGCCGCTCTCAGGGTCTCCTTGCGCTCCCCCAGCAGATGCTCCCGGCGCAGGGATGCTGGCACTGCTCTGCTTTGCAGCCAGCACGCAAGAGGCTCTGACGATTTTGCCTTTCCTTTGCAGCCTGCAAAGAGCAAAACCTCAGAGGAGAGCGATGCTCCCCCTGCCAAGAGAGCGCCCATCTTCTATGGCAGCCTGGAGGAGAAGGAGCGGGAGCGGCTGGCGAAGGGCGAGTCCGGGCTGCTGGCGAAGGAGGGGATGAAGGCTGCCCTGGAGGCTGGCAACATCAACATCAGCAGTGGTGAGAGCGCTCAGCTGAATCTGATGTAATCTAAAGTCACTCTGATAATCTCTGTGCATAATTTAATGTTGAGAAAGGGAGGCTTCTGCCTGGCATGCTGGCTTTCTGTTGGGATCTTCCTGTTGGAGAGGGTTCTCCTGTCCAGCTGCTGTCTCCAGTCTGATGGTCTCCCTTTGGTTTAGGTGAGGTCTTCGATTTGGAGGATCATGTGAGTGAGCGGCAGGCGGAAGTCCTGGCTGAGTTTGAGCGCAGGAAGCGAGCCCGGCAAATCAACGTCTCCACAGATGACTCTGAAGTGAAAGCCTGCCTGCGAGCCCTCGGGGAGCCCATAACACTCTTTGGAGAAGGTCCTGCAGAGAGGAGGGAGAGGTGCTGTGCCCACCCTTGTGTGTTGCTAAGGGGGAGCACTCAGCTGCCCCCAATTTATCGTATTTCTAATGTTTTCCTTGTAGTTGGCATACAGTGAGTGCTGCCAGTCAGTGACGTTTTGTTACAACATAATGAGGGTTGTCCAGAGGAAAGAATGGCACACAGTGAGCATTTGTCAGATTTCACGAGGTTTCACTGAGTAAATGCATCTTAATGTGTTTCTTTTCAGATTAAGAAATATCCTCTCAGTGGTCGGCACAGATGCATTAAAAAAGACAAGGAAAGATGATGACAGGTCTAAAAAGTCCAAAGAAGAGGTAATGATTTCTCTTGTACTCTTAGGACCGAGGGAGATTTATACAATAACCTCTTGGATATCTTATTTTGATGGTCTCTAAAACGTTCAATACTTGGTCTTGGTCAGGGAATGGATTCTTATATTGCCCCTTCTTTCTCTTTTTTCTCTGTTGCCCTTTTTAGCAGAAATATATCAATGCATTATCTAAATCAGCAGCATCAAGACTGGCTTGTACTTGGCCAGATTCGTGTACAGTATCTAGAGCAGTCAATAGATGTTTGGGCTGTTACATATTATAGCAAGTTCTTGTTTGTCTTCCTACTCAGGAAGAAAAAACTGTTTCTGCTACTGCATCCTTCTGCCTTGGATTCATCTTTCTTTCAGCTTCTTTCTTTTTTTGGAGTCCGTTTTTTCCCTTACCATTTTGGGGGGCTGATGTAAGATGAAGTCATCCAGGATAACTGAACTGAGCAGTATCATGTAAGTTTTTTCTTTGGCTTTGTTCTTTTTCTTACAGTATCAGCAAACCTGGTACCATGAAGGACCACGCAGTCTGAAAACAGCAAGGCTGTGGCTTGCTAACTATTCGCTTCCCAGGTAAGGAAAACTAACATGAACGAAGGAGAGAAATGCAACCTTTTGTAAACTCTTAACAACTAATCCCACTGTGGGCAGTGCAGTAATTTTGAGATCAAAAGAATGGGGAATGTATGTTGGTAGACAAAGCCAGTAGACTTAAAGATTGAGTTAATAGTGACATGTCTAGTGTTAGCCCAGTTATGGGGAAGTGAGAGTTTCTAGCAGCAGGGAATGGAAAACGTGGACACCCATTACTCCATCTTTGCTCTTCGCAGGGCAGTGAAGCGTCTAGAGGAAGCCCGGCTGCTCAAAGAGATTCCAGAGGCAACCAGGACATCGCAGAGACAAGAGCTGCACAAATCCCTGCGAGTAGGTTTGACATCTGCTCATCTGCTGTTTTTAAAACTTCTTCCTGATTTCCAAAGAGATCAGGAGGAGAGAGCTGCCTGGTGTTGTTCTGGTGCATGTAATTTGCTGTGCTGTGCCTGTCATCTTTTCAAGAGCTGTGCATTTTCTCTCTCTTCTAGTGATACGTGTGCTCTAATTCTGTTTCTGCAGTTATTCAGACAGACCTGCTTTTGTTGTCTTCCCATGCTGCATTGGGATAAAGAGACATGCCTTTGAAGCTAAAGAAATTGCTTCTTGGGTTTACCACAGATTTAGTTGGTTAGAAAGGAACGGATTGTTTTTCTCATCCTGTACCATGGTCACTATTCCATAAACCCACGGGAAATAGTAACAACACAGTAATGGAAAATACATTTTAGAATGCCTCTGAGGTGTCCTTTCCAAGCATGTTAAGTCCGATTCTGAACTTACTGGGATGGCTCAAGCATTCAGTGTGCTGCCACTTCAGTCCTGTTTACATCCAGATGTGTTAGCTGCCAGTGGATCTGTTTCTCCTCTAAGAGCACTGCCTGCCCTCATCTTTCTGGTTGTGTTCCTTGGATGAGATGAGGAAAGAGGTCAAAACTGCAGTGAGTTCTCGGTCAAGGCTTGAGTTGCTAAGCAGAGCTGCAGTGCTATTGGTGGCACATACAGTGGGTGGCACACAGTGCTAAGCTGTGCCATGGGGCTGTGCTAGCTTCTGTCAGCCAGATGAGCTCTGGCCCTCCTGCTCAGAGCTGCAGTAGCTCTGAGGTAACTTCTCCATTTGGAAGTGACTTCCCTGTGGCCTCTGACTCCTTCTCCAGGACTTTCCCTAGGTTGTTTGTATTTATACATTGTTTTCTCTGTATTTGGTTGCAGTCCTTGAATAACTTCTGCAGTCAGATCGGAGATGATCGCCCACTGTCCTACTGCCACTTCAGCCCCAACTCCAAACTCCTGGCTACTGCCTGTTGGTAAGTTCTCTTTAAAGCATTTATGTTAGGGCATGGGTGTCTGGCCTCTTGGCTTACCTGGGCTGCATTGAGTGAAGAGAGGCCTTAGGCCTCATATAAATGGGTCACTGTGAAAGTAATGCTTCCTGTTTCTGTCCATAGAAGCTACAACAGATGCGGTGTGCATGGTGACTTTGATAGAGCAGGTTCTCAGCTACAAAACGCTGTTTCTCAGTATAGTCACCAGCTTTAGCTCTTTGTTTTTGCCAGTGAGGAACAGGAGCCTGCATGTCACAATCATAAAAACCTGCACTGGGGGAAGTGACCACTGTCACCGTGGCCACTGCTGAAACGCAGCACCCACCCCTCACAGTGCTCACATTCACTGTTTGGGCTCCATTAATGTTCACAAGTGTCAGTGAATGTCAGAGGATGCCATTTTTTCCTCAGGGAGGAATTCAATGACACACCTTTCCTCCCATATATGCTTCCATGTCACACACTTGTTTTGTCAGACTGCCACTTACCCACTGCAGAACCCCTGCAGTAGTTTTGCAGCTTTGTTTGCTACGTTGCTTGATGTTGCTGTCTACACTGAATTCTGTTTTTTGTGTTCAACAGGAGTGGACTGTGCAAGCTGTGGTCTGTGCCTGACTGTAACCTTGTTCACACCTTACGAGGTAGAGAATAACTTTCACTGAAATCCTGCATAATTATTTTGTTCCTGAATTGCTGTACCTGCACTGTTCTGGGACTGAAATGTTGTGTAGTGTGGGCAGACCTTATTCTAAAGAGAGCATCTCTCAGGCTTGTGGAACACAGACATGTGTCAGATAGTCCAGTGGAAGTCCTAACCTTTCTCTTAGAGTAAAGGCCAGAGTTCGTTGTTTCTATTCCTGGATGATGATTTTGTTTTGCTTCATTTCAAGACCTGATTTGAGTTATTTTAAACCAAGTATTAGCATTCTTTGTCAGACCATGTCGTAACAGTGAGGCTCTCTGAACAGTGGGCACAACTTTAACTAAATACAAATCTCTTCATTCACATATTGAATTTTCACTGCGTTCTGAGGGTTGCAAATCTAAGTGTTTGATATTTTTAAATGGGTCCACTGGAATTGTAGTTTGGTTGTGTGACTTGGCTTGGCATGGAAGGACGTGGTGAAAGTATGCTCTGATAGCTGACTAATCAGTGACAAAAGAAATGCTGCTTTTAGTGAGAATTGGACAAAATGGTGTGGAAGATTATGGATTGTGATTTTCCTTTCTCTTAAGGACATAGCACCAATGTAGGAGCAATAGTCTTCCATCCCAAAGCCACTGTCTCCCTTGACAAGAAGGATGTTAACTTGGCCTCATGTGCAGCTGATGGTTCTGTCAAACTCTGGAGCCTTGAAAGGTCAGAATGGCTCTGGACATATACATTTGTTGTTGTTTGGGGGCTTATCTTGTCCTATGAAACAACGGACATTCACTTTCCTCCTGCAAGCATTGTATTTTATTGTTACACCACTGCAGTTCCCATCCTCAGTATGCATCTCCTTCTTGAGCAGGAAGACATCACCCTGATGAGGGGAAACGAGGCAAGGGAAATGGTCTGGAAAGAATTGTCATTGTTGCTGCTGGGCATTAGCAACCTGCTGATGCAGTTGGGTGATGGATGGAAGATCTGGGGTGTATTTGTTCTTACCTTTCATTTGGGAGAGAATTTCCTTTCTTCAGTATTAATGTCTGCTGTGTTTGAAAAGTGGAGTGCTGCAGTGCCTCAGGAAGAGGCAGGCAGCTCTGAGATCCTCAGTTCATTACCCTTATTGTTTCTAATTGCAGCAGCATATTTCTGTGAAGCAACAGATGTTTGTTAGTCTCATGTGACCACATCTCTTCAGTCTGCTGGAAAGATACTCTCACTACTGTTCACTACAGCTGCTGAGCTGCTGCTGCACAAAGCTCTGGGAGAATAAATATTTGCTCTGTCCTGTCTGCCCTGGCTTTCTTCAGCACAGCAGAGTTTGCTGCAGTATGGGATGTTCTGTGTAGTGACAGCAAAGTTTCTGCTGTTGAGACTTTCAAATTAGCAAAAGGCCTTGTTAATTTTTGAAACTAATCATTCCAGGAGAGCTTACTGCTGAGGTTATGAGTGTGGCTTTCACTTAGAGCTTTCGCTGTGTGAGCAAAAGGCACAGTTCAGTCAGTAGTCAAAGCACCAGATTTCTTGTCTGGCCTGTATTAAGGTCTGCCTTAGTGTACTCAAAGCTGCAAAGGTCTGGCTAGCCAGCCATCCCAGCAGTGTCTGATGACTTTCTGTTTCCAGTGATGAGCCAGTGGCAGATATTGAAGGACACAGCATGAGAGTGGCACGTGTGATGTGGCATCCTTCTGGGAGGTTCCTGGGCACTACCTGGTAAGAAGATTCTGGGTTTTTTGTTTCTTTTGTTTGTTTCTTTGTTTAAGATGTTATTATTTGCAGTCCCTGGGGTTCCTGAAAGACTTCCTTTCTCTGCGCCACGTGAGACCTGGTTGGAAATAGTGTTCACTGAGGGAATACAATATTTCTTATTTGCCTTGGAGATTTCCAGCTGGCAGAGGAGCAGCCCACTGGCTGCTGCTGCCTCCTGGGAGAGTGTGAGACAGGAGATGGACTGAGGAGGACTGTAGTACTGAGGGAGAGAGGGACTGCACTGGAGCTGAGTAGTGCAAAGGTGATCTGAAAATCCAGTTCCAGAAGCAGAAATGGTTACTGCTGCTGAGGGGATTTCAGTGAGATACCCACACTATGGCAGTAAGGATGATGATCCCTCCACTCTATTCTCTCTTCCTTCAGTTTCAGTTTTAAAGCTGAACAAAGTGAACCAAACATTCTCTGCTCTTGTAAGAGTGGTCCTGTGGCAGTTAGTGATAACTGTTTCTTCCCCTTTCTCTTTGTGTGGCTCTCTCAGGACATCTGGGCTCCACGTTAGCAGCTGGAAAGGGGACAGCACTTGAACAGGGCGCATGTGGTTTTTATATGGTGCATTCTTCACCTGCCAACAGCTGAGCATCATGCACTGTGTGATCCCTTTGGGGTTTAAGGATGCCACACTGATGTGCAAGCAGGGAAGCTCCCTGCTCTCCCAGGGTGTGCTGAGGATCTCTGAGTTTTTGAGGTTTATAGTGTCATTCTTGTTTTCCTAATGCTCCAAGTTAATGTCCTGGCAGCTTGTATGTTTGTGCCCAGTTCAAATAGGATTACATGATCAGATAGTAATGCTTTTAATTTTTTTAAACAGCTACGATCATTCGTGGCGCCTGTGGGACTTGGAAGCCCAGGAAGAGATTCTCCATCAGGAGGGGCACAGCAAAGGGGTCTATGACATCGCCTTTCACACGGATGGGTCTCTTGCTGGGACTGGGTGAGTTTGCTTGCATCAGGACTGTACGTGAAACACTGCTGAGGTTTTGTTGCTCACTGATACCAAAAGCCATGTACTGGTGTTCTGCCAGCTGCTGAGCTCTGGGTGATGGTGACTGGGTTCTCCCTTCTCAGTGGACTGGATGCTTTTGGCCGAGTGTGGGACTTACGCACCGGGCGTTGTATCATGTTTCTGGAAGGCCACCTGAAGGAGATCTATGGACTTAACTTCTCCCCAAATGGGTAAGAAAGGAGCTTGCATGGTGTGTGTGGGAGCTCTGAGTACAAAGCTCAGCTTTCAACGTGTTCTTCCTTGCCTCCTCGCAGATACCACGTTGCAACTGGCAGTGGTGACAATACTTGCAAGGTGTGGGACCTCCGCCAGAGGAAGTGCATCTACACCATTCCTGCCCATCAGAACCTGGTGACTGGGGTGAAATTTGAACGTAAGTATCTCCTGACTGATGTTCCTTATTCCTGTTACTCCTGTACTGAAGTGGCATGGGAGTGGGGCTACTCAAAAAAAACCCCACATCCTTAGATCAGGAGGATCTGTACTGGATAGTGGTAGAAGATTGGTCACGCTTTTATTTGCAGAACTCATTTCTCCTTTTTTCTCCTCCTTGACTGCAGCCAATCACGGTAACTTCCTGCTGACAGGAGCTTACGATAACACCGCAAAGATCTGGACTCACCCTGGCTGGTCCCCTCTGAAAACACTGGCTGGTCATGAGGGAAAGGTGATGGGGCTGGATATCTCCCTCGATGGCCAGCTGATAGCGACGTGCTCCTATGACAGAACCTTCAAGTTATGGACAGCAGAGTAGCTTAGCAGTGCTGCTGGTAAACTGGGACAGAGATGTTAATAATGGCTTTGAACTAAGACCTGCTTTTTTTTTTTTTTTTTGTATTAAATTTTTAAAGAAGGAAAGGAATTGGCTGTTGCAACACGTATTGCAGTGGCTGTGGTCACTAAGCTGGTCTTGGTTTCCTCCTTGGGGCAGTTTTGAAGCACGGAAGTTGTTATCCAGGGCTTGCTTGGAGTCAAAGCTGGGATGATGCTTTTCCCTTCTTAGGACTCATGTTTTATATTGCAGATAGTGGTTTTCTGCAGTAATTTGGAGGTGAACCACCTTTTTCCACCTCCCTTCCAAGACAGGCTCACAGGGTTGCTCAGTCTGTTCTATGCATCTGTAGGCAGCCACACAGCGCTTCATGTATAGTGTGTTTTATGTCCTCAGCTTTCTTACCTTCTGTCTTCCAGGGTGCTTTGACAGCAGTCTGCGTCTTCAAAAAATAAAAGCAGTGTTAGTTGTTAGAGGAGGGGGTACCTCAGTTTTTCTGCCTCTGCAGGTTGGTCTCTGAGTGTAGAGGCCTGTATCTCCTTTCTTTCCACTTGCGGTGGATGTTGAAGGCCAAAGAAACTCAGTGCACCGTGTCAGACATCTCACGTCTTTGAGCTGCCTCACAAATTGGGTGTTTCACATCTCCTGTTGAAGGTTTTGGTGTGTGTCACCTGAGATGATGCAAAGGCTGCTTCGTTGTAGGGTTGTCTGGTTCTAACTTCCACTGCGAGGAAATTTCTTGCGTGTTGTTGAAAGTTTTCAAATGTGTTTTAGAAAATCAGAATGTGACTTGAACGTGTGCGCTTTCTTCTGGGTCTGACTAAGAAGTGGAAGGGTTACAGGGATGTTGTGATGCATGGTTTCATTTCATCTTAAAATATCTTCAGGAGAAAAGAAAACGTTCAACTCTCCTTTTTCACCTAGAAAGCAGCTGTCCATGTTTCCTTGGAAACACAGTGCTGTTCTTAACATTTGCAGTGGAGGACATCAAAAACCCACTCCAACTTCTATGATTCTATGATTCTGAGTTACTTCCCTTCTAGCAGAGGGCTGTGTGCTCTCTCCTCCCTTCCAGAAGCATGGTGGCACCTGCCACGTTCTGCATGCTCCTTTCCCAGGAAGAAATGTTAACAGACTTGAGGCCATGAAACAGCACAAAAGCCATATTTAATTGCTGTGTTCTCTTGTATAAGCCTAAATATTCAGCTGTGTGTGCTCAAGTCCCTTCTCAGATATTGTTGGAAGGGTCTGCGTGCTGCCAGCTGCACAGACAGGGATCTCCCTGCCCATAAGGGACGAGCTCCTGGGGTGCAGGTTGTGGGACAGTCCTTACCCTTGGCCTGCTCACACCTGGCACAGCAGTGTACTTCTAGCTGGCTTAGGATGAAATGTTGGACACCGGTGAGCTGCACTGACACTCGCCCTGTTCCTGGGGTATAGATGCTGGTGCAGGATTGTTGTGCTGTGCTCAGCCCCATTCAGCAGGATGAAGAACTGGAGCCAAGGAGAGGAGGCTGAGCATTCCCTGCCTGATGCCCTGGCATGCTGCAGAGCTTCCAGATGTGACCCCCTGCTGCAGGGCTGGCAGCCAGGTGTGTCACAGCAGGTAAATACACACTGTTCATCCTTGAGGCAGTGTGCTGTGGACTGGCTCAGCAGTGCTGATTTAAATCTGATCCAGGGAAAGAGAGCGATCTCTGGTTTCTTCTCACAGCAGTGAAGTCCAAGGTTTGTTGTTCCTTCTCACAGTAAAAGCAGCTTTCCTGGTGCAGGGGAGTGCTCTGATGAGGCACTCACTCCTGAAGAACAGCACAGGGATGGCGTGAGCTTTCTCATAGCTCATCTCTCCTCTGCTGGCTCCCTTTGCAGCCAGGTTGTGTGGAGGTATTGTGACTAAAAGCCCACAACACTCATTCAGGAGTGAGAACTTGGTCTGAATGCACCGCTGATGTGGCTTTTCTTTTAGCCAGCTCTAAGTGCTTCCCACCCCCTCTGAGCAAACAGTAAGCAATGCATCCTCTGTGCAGCCTGGCTCAGCTGCATCAGTGCTCTGCAGGAACGAGGTCACCCACTGTCAGCAGAACTTGGGGATCAGACCCCCATGGACACCAAATCTCTGCTGGGCAGGATCCTGTTGTCAAAATACTGCCACCTCCTCCAGCTCCAGCTCCTCATGGTGCCTGAGCTGCAGCACGTGGATCCCCGAGTGAAAGCTGGCGCAGAGCAGCGTGGAGCTGTCGCAGGCAGCCAGCGAGGCCAGCGGTCCCGCTCCCTCGAGGCACGCCGTGGCCAGGCAGGCTGGGAATGGAAAAGTCACCCAGACACCGGGCGAGAGGAAAGGTGTGAAAGGGAAGGAAAGAGTTTGAACATGGGAGATGATATATTTTTTATCCTATTCTGAATTAGTGCACGTGGGGAGGTGCTTGGCCACAGTGAGCACGTAACACCAATGAGTCTTGCTGGACCCAGCACACCTGCGACCCTTCCCCAAAGGCACTTCTGCTCTCTGCACAGGCACTGAGATAACAAACCTGTCCTGCAGCGGGGCCTGGCAGGCAAGCAGCTTTGTGCGAGTTCCCCTGTTCTTTTTCATTTCCATTGTCTGTCTTTCACTGCTGAACTTGGACATCTTTAACCATCTCGCCATTGTTTCCCATTAATTCAAGGGGGACGCCCATCACCTCTGGCCTCATGCACCCAGCCACCTGTCTCTGCTGCTCACCTCCGCCCTGCCCTGCGGCTGTGTGAAAACCCAGGGCTGGCAGGCACAGCACTGTGTGCTCCTCGCCCCAGGGCAGCACCCTGCCTACCTCCGGTGTCCCGGTCCCAGACCTTCACTTTGCTGTCATATGAGGACGTGGCGATGGTGGGAGTGAGAGCTGGGCCCCGGGGGAGGAAGACACAGGAGGCCGTGGTCTGCAGGTGCCCTCTGTACTCACGCACTCGGCTCCTGGTCTGCCGTAGGTCCCACAGCTGCAAGGCAACAAGCAGTGCTCAGAGCTCGGGCTGTGACTGCCACCTGCCAACACGGAGCGGTTTTACACAGAGAGGAAGGTGGCTTTGGTTAAAGAGCTCCTTGCTCACCCTCAGAGCACATCTCCGCCTTTATCCCCACCGATGTGCACTTCAAGACCCCAAAACAGCACTTAGGTTTTCACCATTTATCTGTTTGTGCACCCGCAAACTGAAACAAAATCCCAGTGCTTTAATAAGGAAGAGTATTCGCTGTTGCAGACTGACTGAACCGAGCTCCAGCCCGACCAGTGACACCAGGTGAGGCCGAAGCAGCGGGAGCTGTGCTCTGCTGCAGGCAAAGCCCTGGAGCACGGAGCTGCCACCCTCTGCTGTGTGCTGGGGAGGTGGGGAGAAGCAGCAGGAGGTGGTCTGGGTGCCCTGCAGACTCACCGTTGCTTCGCAGCCCTCCCCAGCAAAGCCGCTGCTGCTGCTGAGGCAGTAGCGCCCATCCTGGCTCACGTCACAGCTCGTCTGGATGTGCTGCTTGCCTGGGAACGTGTGTGCCACCCGCAGCTCCCGGCTGTCCCACATCCTGGAAGCAGTGAGAGTGGGGATGGAGACACGGAGGCATTATGGCATCGCTGGTGCCCTCCCTGCAGCCCCACTGCACTCCTGCTCTTTGCCATGGTGGAGCAGCCTCCCTCCTTTCTCCAAGCCTTTACTCAGGGCAGCCGTGTGGAGCTCTGAATCGTTCTCCTTTGGTCCCACAGGCTGTTCCCAGTGCTGCTTACAGCTGCAGGTGCCCCCGTGCTGTCTCCCCCCCAGCAGAAGAGCCAGGTGAGCTGGGAGGTGGCTTCCAGCCATGCGTGGGGCCAGCAGATGGGGCAGAGCAGAAAGATGGGAGAAACAACTGCCCCAACTACCCCGTGTGCACTGACACTGCAGTACCCATCAGCATGTGCCGCGGGCTGCAACTCCCCTCTCTGTGGCCACCCAGAAGGATTTACCTGATGGTTTTATCCTCTGACGTCTGGATGACGTAGGGCTCCCCAGGGACCCAGCACAGATGTGTTACCTGTGGGGGGGAAGGGATGGGTGGTGGTGATGCTGTCATTTGGGCTTCCTTAGCAGGCAGGGAGGCACTGGCAGCTCAGCAGGACGCAGTGCCATGGGAACAGAGGAACCCTGGGCACCACTGATTAGCAAAAGGGAATTAATACATGGCCGTACGTCTGTGGGTGCCTTTGTTCTCCTGGAGGTGCAGTTCTGGAGGAGAGGAAAACCAGCCTTAAGCTGTGACCTCCAGAACCATCAATCAATCCTTGCGGTGTCTCGGGGGCTGAACTCGGGGCAAATTCACTCTACAGGGCCTGGCATGCAAGCGACCGAAGCAGGCAGTGAGCTGACGTTATGGGATGCAAAGAAGCAGAGGCCCCTACCAGGTTCCTGGAGAGAGCAGCTCTGCACAGGCACTCTCCGGTCTCCACGTCCCATTTGCGAACTGTGTTGTCCCGTGAACCTGTGCACAGCCGGGACACATCTGCAAGAGCAAGTCAGCATGCAAACACTGCCAAGCTACGGTGCGAAGAACCACTGTCCGGGGAATAGGAGCTCCTCACCCGGGCTCACAGCCAGGCCAGTAACAACCAGCTCATGTCCTGGGAAGCGCTGCCTTGGCCCTGAGGTCCCATGGAGCTCCCACATCATCACTGTCCTGTCCCGGGATGCGCTGAAGACTCTGTTGGAATTGTGGGCACAGCTGACCTGCCAAGGAGCAGAAGGAAAAGGGGTTGGGCTCCAGCCTGGCCATGTGCAGGTCCCGGTGAGCAGTGAAAGGGAAATGTTGGCAGTTCCCATCCCAGTCCCTGTAACACAGCTACAGAGACACAGGGGTTAACTCGCTTCCCTGGGGTGAGTGCAGAGCTGCTGAGCTGTCCAGCTTCAGTGGCACAGGGTTGGGTATTTCCCTGTATGGCAGCACGGCCACAAATGCTTCCTGTCTTGTATGGGGTTTCTTGCAGGAAGAGCAGAGCACTCTGCAGATGCCGGACTGCCACTGCTGCTCCTGCTCCCGGTGCTGGCGGGGATGGGGGACCCTGACCGCACCCCCTGGTGCTCACCTTGGTGACCTCGTGCTCGTGGCTGAAGCGCCCCAGCACAGCTCCAGACCTCCAGTTACACACAGCCACACTCTGCAGAGAGCCAGGGGAGGAAGTCAGCAGCAGCAGCGGGACGGGACACAGGAGGCTCACACACAGCCTTGGTTTGTGTTACACAGAGCTAAGCTCAATGGGAGAACACAGCCTTCTGTTTTTGAGCTCCTACAGCAAGCACAACTGTCTTCAGTGTGACAAACCCTCCCCTTACATCCTCCTTATTGTCCCATACCTTATCCTTTCCTCCCGACACGCACAGCTCTGCTCTGACAGCAGCCACGCAGGTGACCGCGTCGCTGTGCACGGGGCTGCGCAGCTCCACTGCCCCTCCGCATCCCGGCCTTCCCATGGGGCCCTCAGCCCTGCAAAGGGTTTAAAGGTCTGGTATTAGGACAAATCAGAAAGTGGAGAGGCAGTGGCACAGGCTGCCCTGGGGATGGGGAGGTCACTGTTCCCGGAGGTGAAATGTGGAGACGTGGCACAGGGATGCAGTCAGTGGTGGATATGGGCTGGGGACCTTTGACGTCTCTTCCAACCTGAATCGTTCTGATTCTATTGTTAAGGGCCTCCAGAGTGACCAAGGAGTGTTCAGCCACTCCTGTGAGATATTTTGGATTGCAGCCCCCCCAGAGGAGCCGGGCAGCAGCAAGGCTCCAAAACAAAAACCTGATCCATAAATTCAGTAATGAAACGGAACCCACGTGCTTGAAATCTTCCCTGTTCATCCATCCCCATCAACAAGCTATACATCCCCCCAGCACAAGCTATGACCATCTGAGGATGCTTTACCTGTACGTGGCCGTGTGCAAGCTGATCTTACTCTGCAGTTTCCCCATCTCAGCACTGAGTGCACAGAATCACAGAGCATCACAACGCCGGGATCGGGCACTCGCTGCTGGGATGGGGCTGAGCATGAGGAGACGTGGTGTGAGCAGCACTCCAGAGAGATTCCTGCTTCTCACACATCCAGGATGAAGCACTCTTCTTCGAGGGTCACATCCTGGGGATCATCTGCCCTGTGTGACACTGAGTGGGCACAGACAGAGGGCACAGACAGAGGGCAGCCAGCAACAAACCCGGTTCAGTGGCAGCGAAGTGCAGTAATTGGATTCCCTGCAGATCAAGATGTACCAATTGTATTTAGTCTGCTCTGGGCGTACAGCAGCACTCCCATCTTCTGGACAGGTGACCTTCTGCCAATAGAAGGTTGGAAGAAAAGCCAAATCCTACTGGTTCTGGGGAAGAAAACGTGCACTGAGTCTGCCTGGAGCCTGGGAAGCCCCACATGGGCAGCACTCAGCAGGGGCCTATTGCATTCCACAACACGTTCCCTTTCTAATTTTACCCTGGCAGCCTTTGTGATCAGCAATTAGTAATGCCAGCTAATCTCAGCCTGCTCTGTCTGTGAGCTCGCATGTTGCCGAGGTGCAGAGAAGCATCTGTCTCACAGCATGACATCGCTCACTCGCTTCCATCGGACCACACTTCCACAGCTTTGGGACACTGGGAACAAATGTGTTTTTTCTGTGTTTTTTCAAGCTGTTTTTCCTGCAAAATGAAACGCCAGGAGGATGCTAAGGCTTAAATTCTGACTTAAATTCCGGCCCTTGGTTGGGCTCCTACAACAACCGTGCTCTTCTACATGCACAGCCATCCTTCCTTCCCCTACGGCTGCAGGGAGCCGTGCCGTGCCCGGTAGCAGCCATATCCCCCCTCCCTCCTCAAAAAGAGCGGATCCCTCCGGGTCCGGAAGGAATGATTGGGTTCCACGGACGGGGCTGCAGCACTCCGCAGTTTTCCTGTGGGTTTGCCACGCACGTTCTCGCTCCCAGAGCCCTCTTCACGTGGCACAGCCGCGCTCGGGGACCCCCCCGCCCACCGGGGACCTCCCAACGCACCGCTTCACAGAAACCGAAACCAATTTGTTTTTTCAAACCAAATTATCGTTCTTTAAAGTCTTCCCTCCCATCTCCCCGTTCCCGCACACTCCTTCCCCCGCCGCTGCGGGGCGGATCACGCGTACGTCCGCAGGATGCCGGATCCGCCTCGCACTCACCGCCGCCGCTCCGCGTCCCCGCTCCGTGTGGCTCCGTAGCGACGGGCGGGGCGGGGCGGGACGGGGCGGGCGGTGCCGATCCCTCCCGGCCCGGCCCCGGTCGCACCGCCCCCTCCCGCACCTGCGGCAGGTGCCGCCCGCAGCATGGCCCGGCGGGGCGCGGAGCCGCGGGCGCTGCCCGAGCGGGCGGCGGAGCTGCGGGTGAGCGGGAGGGGGATCCCCGAGGGTCGTCCCCCCACCCCGAGAGTGGGAGGCGCGTGGGGCGTCGCGGGCCGGGCCTGCGCCTGGACGGGCGCGGGGAGCTCGTTCTCCCCCCCTCTCTCCGGTTTAGGGGTTCCCGGGGGTGGCTGCGGTGGGTCCTGGGAGCGTGGGGCCGCACGTGGGTGTGGATGCGCGTGGAGCTCGCGGGGGCTGAGTGGGGGGGTCCGGTGGGAGCGAGTGGGGCTGTGTGTGTTGGGGGCTGTGGGGGACGGGGGGGTCGCGGCAGGGATGTCCCGGCTCTGCCATCCCCGCCCGTGCAGCGGCTGAGCGCTGCTCCGCTCTGTTCCAGAACAAACTCGTGGACCGCTGCGAGCGGCTGCAGCTGCAGAGCGCTGCCATCGCTAAACACGTGGCCGAGGTGCTGCCCGCCAGGAGCCAGGGCGTGCTGGTAAGTCCCTGCCCCGTCCCGGGGCACTGCCGGTCCCAGGGGGCTTCTGCACGCAGAGCTTCTCCCCGCCCTCCCTGCCGCACACGGCCGATGCGCTGCACTGCTGTGCTGGAGCTGCTGATGCACAGCGCGGTGCTGCCTTCCTGGGGAGCCCGAGCTGCGCTGAGCTCATCCGATCTCATCTCTTCGCACCGTGCCTGCTCACTGCTCCTTCTGCTGCCTGAAGTTTTAACGATGCCGCAGCGAGCAGCAATTCGCCTCTAAAATACACATGAAATGTGTGTGTGCTGGGGTGCTGCCAGCGTCCTGTCCTGCTCCGGTTTGTGCCTCTCTGCCCTCGAGGTGACTGCTGGGGGTTGGGAGGAGGGCTGCCCCATGGGTCCCACGCAGAGCAGGCTGTCTGTGCTTCCATGCCACAGTGGTTGGTGGTCACTGTGCGGTCTGTTGGTGTGCTGGCTGGGCCAGGAGTTGCTCAGCAGGTTTGGGGTTGGTGACCCCGATCACCTCTGTTTGCATCACAGTGGTTGCTGTGGCTTGGGCTCAGCGGTGTGAAAATGAGCCCTCAGGAAGCTGCTGGTGCTCGGCTGTGGTGCAGCTGTTCATCCTCTCTCCTTTCCCTGGCAGACTGCTGCCAACGGCGCGCGAGAGCTGGTGATCCAGAGGCTGATGTTTGTGGGGAAGGCGTGCGAAAACGAAGAGCAGCGGCTGCTGGAGGAGGTGCACACCGAGGAGGAGCGGGTGCAGCAGAGCATCCTGACACAGCAGGCACACTGGACAGAGGCACTGCAGAAGCTGTCTGCCCTGCGCACGTACCTGGTGGACACGATCACCAACGTGGACGACCAGGCCTTGGTGGTGAGTAGCCCTCCCCGGACCGAGGGATGGTCCCTCCACCCAGAAACAGCCTCAGCTCTTCATCGCACATGCTTGGGCTTAATTATGGTGTTGACTTGCTTCGCAGTGGCAGCAGGCAGCCGGAATTGGGCTGATCCTCACAGTCCTCCTGGGTTTCTTGGTGCTTCTGAGCGTGATGTTGCCCACTCAGGCACAGGTCAGACTGGGCTGTCAGTTTTCTGCTGCCCTGTTCATAAAAATGTGACCTGTGGGAGCACCTGCAGCTCTTCTTGGAGGTCCATCCTGCTCTGTAGCACACACCTCTGTCTGAGGTGCCTACTTCCCTTTGCTCAGCTGCTTTTCCAGATGCTAAACTGCGCTTTACTGAGTGACTCCTCTTGCCTTAGATGCAGGCAGGTGGGCACTGCACCTCCTGCTTGCTCTTAGCCGCTGCTAAATCTAACCTGATGGAGAGGGCCGCAAGACCCTCTTACTTCTCCCTTTGCCAAGTAAAGGAGGGGGAACAGCGTTCATAAATTCTCCACCCTGGGTGCTCGGCGTGGGTATTTATCACAAACTGATCGCTGTCATCTCACAGCAAGCGAGGAGCACGTAGTGTATGTACTCCTCAGCTCTCTGATCTGAGCTCTGAATTTCTGCTACTGCTTTGCTAACTGATGTAGCCGGAAAATGGCCCAATGTCTGCAGGTGTAGGGAGGAGAGGGACTGCTCGCAGCGTCTTTCGCCTTAGGGTCTGTCACCCTTGCAGCACCTTTACCCCTTACTGAAGGCTTTCAGGGTTGTTGGCTGCAAGCACAGGGTGTTCCTGCAGTGCCCCAGAGGTGGAGAGGAGGGAGGGACACAGGACAGAGCCCAACAGAGGACTGGGCTGGGGTTTTCTCACCTGGGGCAAGGCAGAACGCAGCAGTAAGAGGCTCAGGTGCAGCCATCATGGTGTGTACCAAAGGGCAGGGCTCCGATTTGCTTCTCTGTGGTACCAGACACCTACCTGCTGTGTTTCCCTGTGTTTCCCTCGCAATAGGTGAGCTAGCTGTGTTTGCAGTCTCCTGCTCCCCACAGCTTACAGGCTGCCTGGAAGGCCCTGTGCTGTGCCAGCACCGCTGCCACCTGCCAGCTTGGCAGAGCTGAGCTATAGGTACAGGGGAGGTACGGCGTCCTCAGCCATTCCCATTCATTTTCTGAGGCAAAGAGTGAAAAGCAGCACAGACAAAGAAAGTGGGTGTTGAAAATGGAAAAAAATGGGTGAGGCCAAGGCTGCGGTCAGGGGTGGTTTCTGTGGGTCAGGAAGGAGAACGGTGCTCCCTGCGTCCCTGTTTTGCTGTGCCCCAGCCTAGGTTTGGGATTTTCTCTGTGGGGATTTCAACTGTGATGACTCTTTCTCTCCTTGTCCCCAGAATGCAGAACAAGAGATCTTCGAGAGGTTAGTACCTGGCTGCTCCTGCGTTTCCTCATCCCTTCTCTGAGCTTGACCAACACATCCTGCCTTCCCAGAGTGAGCAGCATGCCACAGCTCTGCTCTTCCCTCCCTTGTGCTGAGAACGAGGACGGAGTACAGAGATTCTCACGTGTCCTCTGGTCTTTGCTTCATAGACCAGAAGCACCGGGGGTCGGGCTGTGCAGTGCCGCTCCGCAGGCACCTGCAGGTGCTCCTGCATTTGCTGGCAGGATCCTTCCTCCAGCCCCTCAGAAAACGGCACGGCCCGGGGACAGGGTTGCGTGGCCCACCCGAAGAGCTTGGCCTGCTGTTTCTGCCTGCAGCTTCCCTGCAGAGAGCAATAAACCCCCTGCAGCACATCGCTGCCTGCTGGGCTGGAGCCTTCACACACAAACACGAGCTGACGTGTGCTGGAGGCTGCAAGGACCCAGCAGGTCCTTAACCTCCTTGACGTGGGATCTGCAGTCCCAGCTCACTCTCCTCTGCTCTAACAGTCAGGCTTTGTCCGCAGAAAGCCTCACAGGGAAACCCGATGCTCTCCCTGCAGCCCACCCATATTTTCCTCCTTGCATCTCGGTGTCTGGTCTCAGCTGTGTGTAATGCGTGTGTGCTGAGTGAGGAAGCTGTTGGTTCAGGCTGCAGGGTTGTGTTTCTAAATCTGATCCAAACCAACCAGAAGTGTCTCTCTGGAGGAGAGCAGTTTCCCTGCAGTGAGGGCCACTCTCATGAGTGCCCCAGCTCACGTTTCTGTGCTTCTTCCTCGAGGTCTCTGCCACCACCTCTCAGCAGCTGTCAATTAATCACCAGATTTCAAAGTAACTGCTGTATCTCTTCGCTAGGACAGAGGTGGCGGAGGGAATCTTAGAGCCGCAGGAGTCTGCCAAGTTAAACTTTAATCAGCAACGTGTTCAGAGTCCGCTGCTGCACCGGCTGTGGGCCTCTGCTGTTCTCTGCTGCCTGGCAGGTCAGTGTCCTCCTCAGGTCTCACGCTCTTTGGTGATTTGGATTTCTGAAAGCTCACTTTGCACCCCAATAAAGCCCCGGGTGCAGTGTGACTGCCCCAAGGCTGTGTCCTGCCCTGGCACCTCCTGTCCCCCTGTGCTGCCCCATCTCTGCGTGCTGCCTGGAGCTCCCCGGGTGGGCAGCAGCAGCCACAGGGCTGGGAGAGAGGGCAGTGGCCCCGAGCAGCTGCTGATGGCCGTGAGCCTGAGGAGCTGTGTGTTGCTGTGCTGGGGCAGCAGTGGTGGTGTGGCAGCTGTGAGCAGGACTGATTTTCATCCAGCAGCAATCAGCTTGGATGGCCGATTGTGAAATGTTTGCTTTTCCCATTATTTCCCAAGACGTCATTATTGCGTCTCAAATGTATTTCTTGTTCCTCAAAGGTGGTGACATCCTTGGCAGTTTGAAAAGGTGTCTGCCTCCTCCCCCCAGGGTAATCTTCCCAGAGCTTACATGAGAGCTCCTGACTTCTGCTCACCTCACTCTTGGTGGTGATGAGTGGTCCCCAGGTCCCTTTCAAGTATGTCCTTCTGCCTGATTTCACTGTAAGGTTTTTGTGTATCAGCCGTGCATGGCAGACAGTGCCAATGTTTTTGTCTTCTGCTGCAAACTCTGGTGTTGCTCCACCTCTGAGGATCGTCCAGTTCTCTGTTTTGAGTCTCTGATTGCTGGCAGGCATACAAAGTCCTGCAGCTGAACTTTGCAGCTGGCAAAGCTGAACAAGTTCTCAGCGTTTTTTCCAAGTTAGCCCCTCATTCCCTTTGCTGTGACATGGTTTTCTGATGGATTCCTTTCCTGGTAGCATCCTTGCCAGCTGTGAGGACCTTAAGTCACCACCAGATCCCAGTGCTGGGTCTGTAGCTGCACACATTACATGGAAATTTCATTCTGATGCTTTCTGTGTGTGTGTGGTTAGATTTAACAAACCACTGTTGTAGGGTGCTTGCCTGTCTCACTGATCTGTAGCCCACCCAAGACGTAGCCTTACAAATTTAATATTAACTGCAGCAGCCCCAGCTTCCATTAAGACACAAGGTCCCATAAAGCCCCTGGCAGCATTCTGGGAGGGCTCTGAGGTCCTTCTGGGGTGGGGACTGGGCAGAGGGCCCGAGGGGGACCGCACTCACACAGTGCCTGCATTGAGCCATGGGGGTTTCAGTATCAGGTGTGGGAGACTGGAAATAGGAACTAGGCTTTTTCAACGCAGTAAAATGTGTTACCTACTGAGCAGACAGATTATCTCAGCCCCATCCATCGTGTCTCTGGAGTGGCAGCCCAGTGGTTGGTTATCTGGGGGCCTTGTCCTGCCAGGTGCTGAATGCTGGGCAGGGGCTGATGGGGGCAGGAATGGGCTTTCTGTGGCTGAGCTCCTGCAGCCCAGCCCTGCGCTGTGGGGTGGCACAGCAAAAGGCTCACCTGCTCCAGCCCCATCTCTGCGTCAGCTGAGGGCATAAACTGAATGAGAGAGGGCTGGGAACGCTACTGGACAGGGAGACTGCATCACTTGGTAGCAGGCAGAGGTGAGTCACGGGCACCAGCCTTTCCCCTTTGCTTACAGATTTACAGGGCAGGGGAAATATTTGTGCAGTTACTCAGCATTCACACCCTGCCCGTGGGCTGCTGAGCTGCATGTGGGGAAGGATGGCACCAGGGAAGCATGTGGGCCCTGGAGGGCTGGGTGCTGCCTCTGTGCTGTGAATGAAGGACCTGTCCTTGTGTCACGGCAGAACAGAGGAGCAGAGGTTCTTCCAGTTCCTGGTGCCACCTCCTGAGGCTGTTCGAAACCGCTCAGGGCTGATGGACAGTTGTGAACTGATGAATGACTTTGGGCTGAGAGATTTTCTCTGCCCCTCCCTCCTTGTTCCTGCAGTACCAGCTTTGCTGGTTTCTTCAAGCAGGTGCCATCCTGGCGAGCTCCTGGCTCACCTGCAGGGACAGGGCTGAGGTTTGGGTTTCTTCCTGTCATGCATAGAAATTACACCCGGTCCCTGCTCAGATCACTGCTCTCCTTCATTCTATATCTAGATGGGACAGGAACCACAGGCAATTGGCTCAGGTATGTTCACTCAGTGCAGTGAGAGCTGATTCCTGCCTGGATTTGGCCTGTGGCTCTGAGCTGTCTCTTTCCATCCCTTCCCACTTCACTGTGGAAAGTGGCAACACGAGTGGGCCCTTCTCACTGTGTCACCTGGGGGAGCAGGGGGGGCCACTGCCGTGATTGTGCTTCTGGCTGTGGTTCTTGGGATGGTGCAGGTGGGGGTGGCCCACCGTGCACTCACGGTGTGCTTGTCTCCCAGGGTCTCAGGAAATCTGCATAGATGAGAAAACCATCAGCCCCCACCTAAGCCTGTCGGAAGACAAGAAAACTCTCACCTTCAGCCCCAAGAAAGCAAAGCTGGACTTGGATGGCCCTGAGCGGTTTGACCACTGGCCCAACGCTTTGGCTACAGCAGCTTTCCACACGGGGCTCCACGCATGGAAGGTCAGCGTGGAGAAGAGCTGTGCCTACAAGCTGGGGGTGTGCTACGGCTCGCTGCCACGGAAGGGGCCTGGCAATGAAGCCCGCCTGGGCTTCAACACTGCCTCCTGGGTCTTCTCACGCTACGACAAGGAGTTCAGGTTCTTGCACGCCGGTCAGCCCCAGCCCGTGGAGCTGCTCAGGGCCCCAGCTGAGATCGGTGTGCTGCTTGACTTTGCGGGAGGGGAGGTGCTTTTTTATGACCCCGATTCCTGCACCATCCTTTTCTCACACAGGGAAGCCTTTGTGGCACCGCTCTATCCTGTCTTTGCAGTGGCACACCAGAGCATCTCTCTCAGCCAGTGAGCGAGGTGGGCTGCGAACACATGGCTGTATGTACAGTGATTGCATACACCACACGATGCCTTCATGGGGTGATGTGTTCCCAAACTGGGCTACGAGCATGTACAGTGATCAGACCTGCCTTCAACATCTGTTCTCTTGTTTTACAACAGCTTTCGTCTCCTTCAGGTTACTGAGTATGTGATGTTTGCTCTCCAGGGCCCTCCAGTAGCCCATAGCCAGGATCTTTGGGAAGGACCCAAATGGGTCCCCAAACACCTCCCCCGGGAGCACAGTGTCATCTGAGCTCTTGCAGTGTCTCTGTGAGTTCTCCCCAGCTGCCGTGCTGCTGGAGTCCTCGGGGCTGGGAGGGGAGCTGGGAGGTGCTGCAGCTCAGAGCAGAGCTTACTCTGAGCCCAGCTCAGTGCAGGAGGACCTTGGCCCCAACACTGCAGTTTGCTCAGCGCAGAGCTGGGAATGCAAGGTGGGGAGAATAAAACTGTAAAAGCTGGGGCATGGGAGCTGCCAGCCCTCTGCAAGTGAATCATTTAACTCCTATTGAGAACAAGGGCTTCTTTCCAGCTCTGATGGGGAGGAGCACAGGCAACAAAACACTCCATGCTGCAGGAATGAAAATTATTTCAATCTTGACTAAAGGTTAAGAGCTTCTTTGGAGAAATGAACGTGAAGGGGCAGGTGGCATGTAGAAGCCTGTAGGGGACACTGGAAAGAGGTGGCTCATGTGGGAGGAGGGACACTGCAGGTTGGGGTTGTCACCCACGGGGACCCTCATGGACCACTGGCAGCTGCCAGAGCAGAGGAGCAGCAGAAAGGAGCTGTTAGCACTGTCCTGAATGGAGCTGCTTGTTCCTGGGGCTTGGTGAGGTTGAGCATATTACAGTGAAAACAGGCAGCTGACTGATGGTAGGAAAGGTGTTGGACTAACACTGAGCTTGGGTGAAGGAAAGAAACACGTTTCCTCCGTGTTTAAAACTTATCTTTATTTCTCAGTATCCAAATCAGTAATTAAGTTTGCTGACTGGCAGTAAATTACACTAAGCAAAATTCTGCATCTCCAAACCGCTGGAGGAGGGCTGTGACTGCTTTCAGCTGCAGCTCCAGAGGAGAGGGAGCTGCTGTGGTGAGGGCAAACCTGAGGTCCTCCAGGTGTGCAGGACAGTGCAGTGACTGCCCCGCTGGCAGCCTGTCCCTGGGCAGCTCTGTGGGAACCAGCGACCAAGAAGGGATGAGTATTGGTCTGCCCCAACCCTTCTGATGGAATGAATTTGCTGGAGCACAGATGGATGAGTGTAAGCGAAATGCTTTCTGTGCTGCCCCCAGATACATTTCCCAGCTCCAGCAGCAGAAGGCCCCACCCCAGCTGAAGCACTCTGAAAGAAAACAGCACAAATGCTGTGTGTGCCGGGTACACTTTATTGCCTGAATGTTGCTCTTGCCCTGTGGGCAGTGCCTCTCCCCACGCTCAGAAGCGCTCGTTTCTTTTCCTTGCCCCAAGCAGCAGTAAGTCACACTCTGGGAGTGGAACACCACTCAGCAGCAGCATCAGTCCTTCAGTCCTTCTGGACGGCAGCTCTTGCTGCTACCCCTCCTCGATAACAGCCAGGAGGTGGCTCAGTGTGGGCAGTATGTGTCCTGGCGGCACCTCCGGCTGTGAGCTCTGCCCAGGGGTGCGGAGCAGGAAGCTGTGCATTCCCGCCTCCCGTGCCGCCCTGTAATCCCTGCTGTAGTCATCCCCGACGTGGGCCGCTTGCTCAGGCAGCACCCCGCCAAGGCGCAGGGCCGCCCTGAAGATCTCCGGGTCTGGCTTGGCAGCACCGGCAGACTCAGAGGTGAGCACGAAGTGGAAGTGCTGCCGGAGGTTGCACTGCGCCAGGACGCTCTCCAGCCTGTTATCGAAGTTGGAGACCACCCCCATGCGGAGACCGCGGCGGTGGCACCGGCTCAGGGTCTCGCTGGCTCCCGGCAGCAGCTCCCAGTTACGTGCGCTGCAGAAATCCCGGTAAAGGTTTTCCGCCATCAGTGAGAGCAGCGCGTCTTCGTGCACACCCGCGAGCCGGAAGGTTTGTTTGACGACATCCACCCACCACTGCCTGGAGCTCAGCCCCTCGGCCCGGCCGTAGTTGGGGAAGCGGTGGCTCTGGGCCCTGTAGGCCGCTCGGAAGGATCGGCTGAGCGCCTCGGGCTGCACCTGGAGCCCGCGGGCCTGCGCCTCGGCCGCGTAGCTCAGCCCCACGGGCTGCCGGAGCCGCAGGAGCGTGTCCTTCACGTCCCACGTCAACAGGCGCAGCTTGAGCATCGCTCCGATCAAAGTTAGGCTTAAAGGGAACCTACAGCACACACGGGGGCGTCGGCACGCACCGCGAGCCCGCGTCAGCCCCGCGCCCACCGGCGTTGGCGGGCACCGGCCCCGCCCCGGGGCAGCACGGGGAGGCACGCCGCCCCGCCCCCGCCCCTTCCGCTGCCGGCCCCTTCCGCCGGCTCAGGCGCGCCCCGCCTCCGCCTCCTCCCTCATCCAGCGCAGCAGCTGCGGCGCGAAGTACGTGATGATGATGTCGGCTCCTGAGGGGAGGAGAGCGGATTGGAAGCGGGCTCGAGGCAGCCCGGCCCCGTGCCCTCCCGCTTCTCACCTGCACGCCGGAAGGCGGCCACGGCCTCCGTGACCGCGGCCCTCAGGCTGAAGGCGCCCGCCTGCGCCCCGTGCCACAGCATGGCGAACTCGCCCGAGACGTGGTACACGGCCAGTGGGTGCGTGGGGTGCTGCGGACAACGGCAGGGCTCAGCGGGACAGCGTCTGTCCGCCCCGCGGACTGGAGCCCTTCAGCTGTGCAGTGTCCCCTCCCGTTTAGGAACGGTGCCGTGGCTGTCCCCAGCCCACACTGCTCCTCTGGGACACCTCAGCACGGCCTTACCCGCTCCTTGACGTCCCGCACGAGGTCCAGGTAGGGCATCCCAGGCTTCACCATCAGCATGTCTGCACCCTCACGCACGTCCCGGTCCTGCAGGGAGAACGCACGCAATCCCTGCAGCTCACAGCTGAGGGATGTTTCCTCGGAATTTCTGACCCACTAATTACTTTCCCAGGAGCCCAGGACACAGAAGAGGCCCACAATGGCCACAGGAGCCCACAGCCGGGCCTGGTACCTCATCCCTTGGCCCCATGCTTCAAGCCACACCGGGGAATGGGGCACCCAGCTCCTTATACGTGCTCCTCAGGCTCTGTGGTGAGCTGACTTGTGCAGGGCAAGGACCCGTGGCCATGTTGGATGGATGAGATTTCTGGTCACCACAAGGCCCAGCTGGACTCACCACAGCTCGCAGTGCCAGGCCGCGGGCACCTGGGGGCAGCTGGTAGCAGCGCCGATCTCCAAAGGCAGGTTTGGATTGTGCAGCATCCCTGGAAAAAAGTAGGGCACAAGGATCAGTGCCTTCAGTGTGAGGCCAGGCTGGGACAGTGGCCAGAGCTGCTCTCCCTTCCTCCCCATCTTACTCAGGATGGGGAGCAGCCCCAGCAAGTGAGAGCTGTGCCTCTGCACCCACAGCCCTCCCCATGCCTGCAGGGTTGGGGTGAAGCTGATTCAGACATTTTCCTTTTGGTCTCTTCTAAATCCTCAGGGCCTCTTGGGGTCCAGGCCTTTTTTGGGATGAGCTCTACCTCCTGGGTGAGCCAACGCGCATCCCAAAATACACTCTGGTGCAGTGCTGGCTCTCTCCTTGTTTCTCCTGCAAATGTGGGCTGTTCCCATCTCTGCAGAACCTCACCTGAAGGGTCCATAGAAACATGAAGCAAACTTGGCACTGTAGCTCATCACTGAGACCTGCAGAGGAGAGTGGGATCATGAGGACTAGAGCTCTTTGCTGCATCCCACCTTGGGGGTGGTAGCAATCCCTCCCACAGTTGGTTTATATTCTGTCCTCTGGAAGAGGCCTGGCATGTCACTGGCCCCATTTGTCGGGCCAGAAACCTTCCCTTCATGCATGCACCAGGGCAGGAAAATGCTTGATGCATGTCCTGAGCAACACAGAGGTTCACTTCTTCTACTCTGTGCCCAGGCTAATTCATGGTGCAGCCATCCCATTGGGGTTGCTCCCATGGCACACACACGTCCCATGCTCACCTTGTTGCCCATGTCGTTGGAGATCAGAGCCTTCTTTATGGCTGCAATGCGCCCATCCATCATATCCGAGGGGGCAACAATGTGGCAGCCTGCAGGGAGAGGCCAGAGATAATGAGCCCAGGGCTCTAAGTGCCAGCAGGGGGGAGTGACCCTGGGCATTTCCCTTCTAGGGCTGAAGGTGTCTGGGGTCCCTGCAGCTCCTCCAGGTGGATGCTTTCCCAGCTCAATGAAAGCCCTCCCATTGGAGCCAGGCAGTTTGCTAGAGATGAGGGGGCCAAGGTGACAAGAACCACATGCAGTTGCTGCTGCTAGGGATTGCTCACCTGCCTGGGCATAAGCCAGTGCCACTTCTGCTAGCCGCTGGCAACTGGCCTCGTTCTGGATGGTGCCATCTTCCCGCAGGATGCCTGGAAGAAAAAATGAGTCAGACAAAGGGCAGGACAGCAAGCTATAGAGATGTTCACAGAAATGAGTGGAGAAGGTGTTAGAGCTGGATAAGGAGGAGCTGAGCAGATTAGCAGTGCAGTGCCCACAGGCTGGACTCAATACATGAGTGCTCCAGGATGATAGTGATGGTGAACCTAGATGGACTCAGGGATAGGGAGTATGCTCCTGATCCACCTGTACCTCCCACCCTAACTGCAAAACTCAGGTCACCCAAGCTCAACACAGTGCTGGGAAGTCTTGAGGCAGGTGCTGGCCAGGCCCCACTGGCACCCAGAAATCCTCATGAGAAAGAAACCCCCAGGGACTCCTGGTAAGAGGAAGGTGCCTGAACAGCACCCCAGTCCCCCATGCTGCGTGCTCACCGCAGTGCCCATGGGAGGTGTAAGGACACAAGCAGACATCACAAGCAATGAGCAGCTTTGGGAATGTGGAGCAGATCTTCCTGATGGCCTGGATGGCAGGTGTGTCTTTTGCATCTGCAGCAGAGCCTCTCTCATCCTGCAAGAAGAGAAATGCCTGAGCACACAGAGCTAAGGGCCTCCCACCAGCTCCTCTGTGGCTGCAGATCAACCCAGGAAACATTCTTGAACTATGAGACCTCATGTTGCAGAGTGGTGTGATCACCAGTGGTGGAAAAGGGTGACAGAGCATGACACTGAAGTGAGCACAGACCTTGAGGCCACCCTGCAACACCTCCCAGTGCAAGACTGGGTCAGAAGAAGCAGCACAGTATGTGCTCTTCTCAGCCTCCCATGCTGCTCTCTGCAGTGCAGAGCTCTCTGCTCTCTCCTCACCACTGATTCAGAGCAACAGAGCAGAGGCACCCAGAGCTCCTGGGAGCGTTCTGGTGTCTGCCATCCCCATCCCGATCTGTGGAATGGACTGCTACAACCCCAAACTGTCCCACCAGCTCCACAGTGCTCCCCCAAACCTCTGTGGCCCCATGCCACCACCTGCTCATGCACACTGACCTTGGGAACCTTGCTGGGCACCCCAAAGATGAGCACACACTTCAGACCATCCTCAACAAGGGGCTGCAGCACCCCCTCCAGCTTGTTGACTCCATACCTGAGAAAAGCAAAGTAAAGGGGGCTGCCAGGCACCCAGACCTGCCCTAAGGGGTGAGCTGGACGGGAGCCATGCTGAAGGCTGACCTGGGGACCCTGCATCACTGCCACGAGGCAAAGGGGGCTGCTCGTGTACAGGGGCAGAGAGGCTCAGCAGCATACAGCAACCACTCAGGTATCAGGAGCCCATCCTGCTTTGGGACTGGGATCTTTGTGATCCAGCAAATACACTGTGAGTGTACATTCAGTGCTAGCACACAGCCCTCTGACCTGAACAGTGCTCAGCACCCAGCTGGCAGGGCTCTGCCTGATGGGCCACTCAGGGAGGGACCCAAGTTAATCATTAACTTGGATGCTGGTGCACAACAAGCAGCAGTGGGAGATACAGAGGAGGTGCTGCTGGGAGGAACAAACCAGGCCTCTATCTGGGGCTACAGCACAGTTATCTACCAGGCAGAGACAGAGCAGGGAGCCTTGTGCTGTCTCTGCTCTCCAAGGATGAGCGTGGCCTGCCTTTGGATCCCTTATCTCAGCTTTCCCGTTGCAGATCTGAGCAAGTCAGGCCTGGGCTCAGCACAGCGTGGGGTGCTGGGCACAGTGCCTGGTGTGACACAGAGTTCAGGCTCTGCTGCACACACTCTGCTTGCACAACCATGGCCAAGTGCCCAGGGCCAGCAGACCTGGTGTTGGGAGCAACAACGTTCTGCATGACTTGGCCAAGCTGCCAGGATCCCCTCCCATGCTGACCCACCTCCCACTGCACAACAGCAATGGCTGATCTGGAAAACCTGCCCAACACACCCTCTGGCCTCTGTCCAAACCTTGCAACCAGCAGGAGCTGCCCATTCTGCAAGACTGAATGCAGGACAGGGGTCCACGTCCACGTGCTGCTGGCATCCCTGTCCTGTTCCAGCTTTTCTGTGTGCCCAACAGGACCCTGCACCACCCAGCATCTCCAGTTTGCTCACCTTCCCCGCTCTGAGCAGAGGGATGTTCCCACCCTAATTGATGCTGGGGGGATCCCCAGGGAAGGGAATACAGGGAATAATATAGGAGTGTTGCCCCTGTCCTGTGCTCATCTCCAGCTGCAAGGCAGCCTGGCTGGCTCCAGCCCTTACCTGGCCTGTCCAGGGAGGCTGGCAATCGGCTCCACTGCATCAGGGCTGTCACTGCAGAGGGTGGATGGGACAGAGATGTGAGCACTCAGTGTGAGAAGGAAGACTGCAGATGGGCTATGCCCAAAGAACCCGGCCCCTGCCCCATGCTTGTCCACAGGGAATCTTTTGGGGAGTCCCAGCCCCTCCCTGTGGTGCTTTGCCCAGCCAACCTGAGCTTGGTCGGTCCCCAGCCCAGGGCTCACTCACGTGACAAAGATGGGGTAGATAAGGTTGGAGGCATCGAAGGTGGTGGCTGTGCACTGCCACGAGCGCAGCACGGGGTGGAAGTAGCCACTGTGAAGAAGTGAATCTGCCTGCATCTTGGGAATGCACAGGATGTCGTGAAAAGAGACCCTGAAACAGCAAAAATAAGGCAGGTGATGGGCTGAGTGCCACTGAAGCACGTTTATTGCTTTATGTCTGCATCAAATGTCTGCCCTGGCAGAGAGCAGCCTGAGATTAACAGGCTTTGGCACAGGAAATGAGTACTGCTCACTGGGAATCAGAGCTGCTGCTCAGCTGGTGACTGTGAGATGGAGAAAAAGAGAACGTGATGGCCTGATGTGCTGCTCTGCTCAGACATCCGCGAGCTACAGTGAATTCCCCCGGGTATCTGCTTCCCAGGCTGCGGGGATGGGGCAGAAACCTCTGCCCTGTAACCCAGTACATGCCATTCCTCCTCTGCAACGCTCACCTGCAGGCTGCACACCGCCCTGCACAACCACAGGACTTGCCTGTAACAGTGTTTTCTTCTTCTTCCAGACCTCACTAATAATCTCGTGACTGGGTAATTTAGATGTACATTTCACAGCTTACTCAAGCCACGTTCCCTTTGCCCACAGCTCACACAGGGCGTCAGCACCTGGCTGATATCCACAACACTACACCTCACTGCTCCTCCACTGGTGCCCAGCTCTCCGGGGACACACTGACCTCATTCTGCTCACCGGGACCACAGCCCAGGAATGGCATCGTATACTGGCACTCACCACACTGCTCAGGGCAGAGCAGGGCAGGAGATGGCTCCATTCCTCCAGGAAACTTTAATTGGAGGTGTTCCCATGTTTTACAAGCAAAGACCCTTGAGATATCCCAGTGCAGAGCCAAATTGTCCAGCTGCATCACTCTCCCACCTGAACCAAGCTGCCTGCATTCCTGGCTTGGGGACGGAGCAGCCTCTCAGTTACTTACACTTACATATATCACAGGACTATAAAACCCTTGATGGTGCACATGCACAGTGTGGAACAGCTGGCAGCGTGCGGGCAGTGTCCTGGCACTGCAGGAAGGAACAGCCAGCCCAAGGCCACTGCCACTCCATGCCCATGCAGCAGAGCCCTCGGGCAGCAGGCACTGCCGGGCACGGCTCCAGGCAGTGGAACAAAGGGCTCAGTGAGCACAGCACACCTCGAGAATCCAGAAAGTGCTCTGAGCGCTGATCCCACGGATGGGGACGGGCGGGAGCAAAGGCGGCAGCTGCCATCGCACTGTCAGGGTCAGATAGAGGCCACAGCCTGCACTGGAGAAGTGGGAAGGACTTGTCCAGAGGAGATAACAGCCCCTGGGCCCCCCCAGGGGAAGCAGCCATAAGCCAAGCTGAGCTCTGACACTGCCCAGTGAGGAGCTGGGGGACATCACCCACAGCTAAAGGGGAAAGCTGAGCTCCCAGGAGACACAGCAGAGCTACACTAATGAGGGCAGGTTAATTAGCAGTCAGTAACAAAGGACAAGGTGTTCGGAAGAATTTAATCTTCCAGATAGGATCTGGAAACGTGCTCAGAGATGCTGTGGGAACACGTGTGGTGATACTGCAGGAGTGACAGCGCATTTGCCGAACTGCAGCACTCACTGCCCCGTGACTTCCCAACGCTTTCTTCCCTTTGGCCCTAAAACCAGGCACTGGCAGAGTCCTCTAGTGCAGACAGGCAGTGCTCCTGGCCTCAGCGCCAGGGCTGTGGCACCACGCACTGGGTGGTTGGTGCCTGCGGCTGGCTTTGCCACGATGCTCAATGTTCTCAGCTGTTGGCAGAGACCCATAGGGACCACTGAGTCCAACCCCGGCTCCACACAGCACCACGCAAAGCCCAACGCTATGGCTGAGTGCAACGTCCCAACGCACCCTGAGCTCCGGCAGCTCGGGGCTGTGCCCACCACGTTCTGGGGCAGACCCTTTGCCCGACCCCCACCCGACCCACCCCTGACACAGCTCCATGCCGTTACAGAGGCCCCGGGGCCCCGTCCTGGAGCTGCTCCCCAGCGTCTGTCCCCACTCCGGGGGCAGAGCCAGGGCCGCCCCGTCCCAAGGGCACAACCCGGCACCGTTACACTTCCTGCGGTCGGTGCGTGCCCGGCCCTCCATTTGTCAGGATCTCTCCCCAAGGTCCCTGTGCCCTTGAGTAAGCCCAGGGCTTCGGACGCCCCGAGACCCGTCCGAGCGCCTCTCCCGCCCGGCGGTGACAGCACCGAGCCTGGAGGTGACCGAGCCCCCGCGGCCGCCAGCTCTACCACAACGGGCCGCGCCGTGCGGGCACCTCCAAGCCCCGGAGCGCTGCGCGTCGGCCCCGGGCACGGCGGACCGCCGCTCCGCACACGCAGCACGGCCCGGGTTCACAGCGGCGGCCCCGCGGCGCTGAGCGGACCCCGCTCCGATCCCCGCACCCCGCGCTCACCTGCCGCCGCTTCCCGCCGCGAGAGCCCTGCGAGATTTGCGTAGCCCCGCCCACTGATTTACATAGCGACGCCCCTCCGCTGCTCGCAGAGGAGGCGCCAAGTCTCGCGCGGCGGAGCGCGGGAAAGGAGCGGCGCGCGCCTGTGTTGGCGCGCTCTCAGCGGCGGGACGCGCCCTCCCGCGGGCGGACCGCGTGGCACGGGCCCCGCACGCCGCGCTGGACGTCCCCTCGTTACCATCCCCTGCAGCCACAGCTCCGTACCGCGGCTGCTACCGCTGCGTGCTCAGACACGCGCTAAAGCAACTGAAAACAGCTCATTTATTAACCATGGAAATGAAAGATTCGATTTCTGTAAAGAACCTGGCTTTTATTTAAACGCGCCCCTGCCGGAATATGCACCCCACATACATAGTAGAAAAGTTAAAAAAAAAATAGAATAAACCCCCCCGAAACCTAGGACAACCATTTTTGCTCGTGAGATCTTGGGAGGACATCTCCAATGCAGTCCCTTTAGCCACCACTGCCTACAGTAGAAACCAAGCACGGAAAACCCACTGGTTCAGCTGTGTCGGGAGCTGAGCACCACATCCACCTTCCACAACACAAGGGATAACTGCTCCTCCCAAGTGCTGTGCTGATGCTGCTCATCAGCCACCCGGTGGATTCCCTTATATGCACCCAATGCTTTCCTCAAGCTTCCTTCACCAGATCCCAGTTATTTCAAATAACAAAGCACCGTGTCCAAACAAAGAGTTTATAATCTCAGATAATCTTTCAGCTGGTTTGACCCTGTCTGTCCCAAGGAGGCTGCTTTAAGAGCTGAGGATTGAAGCTGGCCTTTCCCACACAGGACTGCGCCGTCCTCACTGCATCCCTGGAGCCTGCGCTGGGAGGAAGGCCACAAACTCTGAATGACTTAAGAAGTAAAAACCAACAGCCTCAGCTATTCCAACACTTCAGCACTCACCAACCTGTCCGCAGGAAGCAAGCAGAGGGAGAAGAGCTGAGTCCATCAGAGCCACTGCTGCCGACCTGCAGCACACATCCATGCAGCCTTCGTTCTGCTCCTCAGGCACTGTTCTGCAGTTAGCTTTGCTTCAGTTTTCATAGAAATCCCTCTTCATCTCTGAGGGCTTTGAAGACACGAAACACGAACTTCTGGTAATCAGTTTACTTCATAAGCACTGCGAAGTCTTTTGATTTCGGTTCACTTATGGGAGGAATTCAGTTTGGGGAACCACTGGCCATTGTACAGACGTGCTGCACACAGCTGGTGAGGTTGAAAGACACAGTAGGACTGTCAAAGAGCAGGAAAGAGAAGGCACAGCCAGAATGCAAGAAAATGAAGGAGAAAACGTATCACTTGGATAAAAAGTCAGCTTCTAAGGCGCTTAACGTCATCACACAGACTCTAAACCCCAAAGGGTTAACGAACCAGGGTTCAGATCGCTGCTTGGCTTAATGAGCTTATTCAAAAGTTCTTTCATGTTCTCCAGGTCAGCTTCTGTACTGAGCATCTGACATTTCTCTTTTTTCCCTTTGATTCAGAATCAATCCAGCATAAAAATACCAGCCCCATTACTGTCTGTTCAGCATCTGGGGAGGCTGCCAAGTCCCCTGCGTGCAGGGAGGAGGTGAGGCACCCATGAGCACTGCTTCAGCCAAGTCCTTTATGTACAGCTAAAGCCAGAGAGATAGATTCCAGAAGAACAGTACACAGCTCTACTGGAAACCAGAGGGGACACAGCAAGATTTCTTTACAACATTTATATCCCTAGTAACAAAACCCAACCCCGTATGTCTCATTGGCAAGCTCAGTTGTCCACCTCTTCCTCATCATTTTGCTCTTCTTCCTCCATCCTTTCATCATCATCATCATTATAATCTTCTCGGCTCTTATCTTGTTCCTCTGAGTCTGCCTTCCTGTCTTTATCTTTTCTTGCTTCTTTCTTTCCCTTCTGTTCACGTCTGTAAACTAAAAAGAAAAGAACAGTGAAAAACCATTTCCACCTCGTGAGCATTACAGCAGCTGGAGCCCAACATCCACCTGCTGAACTCATAGCAGCAACTCACTGTTGCTTGTCTGATGTTCAAAGAAAACAGAACTTGGTGCAATTGAAGCTCCCCCATTTTGGTCTGAGGACAATACCTTCCAAGGATTCTTTCAAAGGGGCTATAAATCGCTGAAACTCCATTTCCTCCATGGCAGAGAGAACATCACCGGCATTCAGTGTTTTCCTCTTCCCCTTCATGGCAAAGTTATTTGCACTAGTCAAAAACAAGGAGAAGAGAGGTAATGGATAACTGCCATCAATTTATTCTTGTTTATTACAGTTCTAAACATGTTCCAGAGGAGGGCCACAAAAATGCACCAGGGAATGCAACACTTCCCTATGAGGACAGGCTGAGAGCTGGGCTGAGCAGCACAGAGAAGAGAAGGCTGTGGGGACAGCTGGGAACAGGCTGTATGAAGGAGAGGGACAGAGACTCCTTAGCAGGATCTGCTGGGACAGCACAAGGGGAAATGGTTTCCAACTAACAGAAGGGAGATTTAGACTGGATATAAGAAAGAAGTGTTTTACACTCAGTGCAGTGAGGCACTGGCACAGGTTGCCCAGAGAAGTGGCAGTGTCCCATCCCTGCAGACGGCCAAGGTCAGGCTGGACAGGGCTTAGAGCTCTGATGGAGCACTGGGTGTCCCTGCTCACTGCAGGGAGTGGGACTACGTGACCTTTTAAAGGTCCCTTCCGGCTCAAATGATTCTACGACAAATTAAAAAAAGATTAATCCCCTAAATATCCAGTGTTTTTTAATCATTTTCCTATAATAATGTAAGATGCCCACTTGTTGTCACTGGCTGTTTGTGTTTTCACCTAGCTGCATTGCTTTCCCACATCACTGATTTTCTGATTGCCTGGGTCTTTTCTACCAATAGCCATGGGGAAGGAGAAGGCCTGAACACTGGCCACGAAGCAGTAATTCCACAAAATCAACACCAGAAAAGCAACTTCTGCAAAGTGTATTCAGGGCGAACACTCACCCCCATGTTCCCAGCCACCCCAAAGGCGTTACTGTGCCCTCTGTGACCAGTTCCAGGGCTGCATGGTGAGCTTTCAAAGTCAGCCAAGGGTTCTTGCCTTTGCCAACCTGTAAAAGGCAATACAAACCCAACCACTGCAGTCTGCTGGACTGAGGTACAATAAGATTGTTTTATTTAATCGAAGAGACAACCCCAAAATGTACACAGCGACAAATTTCCAGGACAGCCAGCAGAGAGGTGCATTATAAACATCAGTTACTGGTTACGTGATGCAACAAATTCTTACCATGACGTTGCATAGAGCACAAACACACTTGCTGCTCGAGATATTGCGCTCCGAGCTTCTTTGGATATGTTCACTCCATCAGGCAGCTAGAAAACAAATTCCAATCTGTTAGCTGCTGCTACAAATGACTCAGAGTTGTCTTACACGCGTGCCTGTCCTGCCGCGGCATTCAGAGAGCTCAGCACGACTCTCAGGAGTCACTTTTCAGGCTGGATACTAGGCACAATTTCATCTCATTGAGGGCACTGATGCAGTGGCACAGCTGCACAGTGGGGTGGTGGGGTCACCGTCAGCTCAGCTCTGTGAGTTACAGCCCCGCTCCCCGAGGGCTCAGGACCGAGCACACCATCACATTCATTACTACACAAAGCACAGCCCTGCTCCGGGCGGGGGCTGTCCCTGCGGCTCGGGAAGGCCCACGAGGGGCTCCTCCTGGGGCCGGGCCGCGTTTGGGGCAGCGAAACCCCGGGCCGAGGATCGCGAACGAGGGTGAACGAGCGCGCCCGTCCACGCGGGTGCACAGCGAGCACGGGAGCCCCACGGCCCGGCACCCACCGCCTCCTTGATGATGCGGGTGATGACGGCGTTGGGCAGGTTGAGGTCCTCCGGTCTCTCCGCCATCCTGAACTCCCGCACAGCACTGCACAGCACTGCACAGCACTGCACAGCCGATACCCCCAGGACCCGGCCCGACCCGGCCCCGCCTCGCCGCGTCCCGCGCCGCCGCCCCACAGTGCACCGCGCCGTCCCCTTCCCGCGCTGCCCCGCGGCCGCCGCTGCCCGGAGACGGAGAGGCGGTGGGCGGGAAAAACGGGAGGAGGAGGGGGAGGGGCGCTATGGCGGCGAGAGGCGAAGTTTGAGTGGGGGGGGGGGGTGATGTAGTGCGGTCCGGTGTCCTCCTGCTTCGTGCCCGTTTTTCGCCATCAGACCCGCCGCCATCCGCTTTTCCCCACTTCGGAGGATTCCCGTTGCTCGTTGGGCTTTTTAAAAATAAGGAACGTGGAACCCGAGGAAAATATCCTTGCGTGTCTTGGTGCAAAAGGTGCAAGCACCCTGTTGTGTCCCCAGTGCGGAGTTACTGAGGAAAACAAGGCTAAAGCTGAAACGGAGAGTTTTTGGGACTACAGCTGCATTAACACATTGGTTACTAATCCCTATTGCTAAAGAAACCAGCCTACATCACTGGGGTGGGGAGGGCTGTGGGGTGGTCCTGAGTGGTGGTGGGAGTGTGTGTGTATGGGGGGGGGAGGGGGAAGCAGGAGGCGTGTAAGGGGGCAGCCCTATGGAGGGGATAGGGGCTGTCAGGCAGCACTGAGCTGCTGCAGTTGGGAGGGACCTGTGGGGCTTGGCAGTGAGGAGGGGCCTCAGTGGGGTGGTGGGAGCCTGAGAAGGATGGGGGCTGTGGCGTGGGAGTGGGAGGCTGAGGGGTGTGAGGGGCAGGGAGCGGCTGGGGCAGGTTGGAGGAGCCCTGAGGCTGCGGTGTCCCCATTTTGGGGTTCTTGCCTCTCTTTGCAGCACTGTGTGGATGTCAGAGTGTGCACAGGGGCACCCACCGCCTCACCGTGTGGGTTTTGCTGTGCCAGGAGTAGCAGGGAGCCTGGAGAAGCTGCCGTGCTGGTTGCCTGAGCCTGCCCGCAGTGCCGGTGTTAGGCAGTGCAGTGTGCGGCCGTGCTGCCCTACGGACCCCAGCCCTACAACTGTCATGCCTAGGCTTTGGTTAAATGTGCAAGGTTGTACCTCTTTGCGTGACCCAGCGAGGTCACTAGGTCAACTCAGAGTGCAGGAAGGTAGAAGGTTAATCTGGTGCTGTGCTGGGATGATACCTGGGGTTGGGAGCAGTAACTGACACTGCAGCTTTTCCTATAGCGTGCATTTTCCAGTAGCAGGAGCAGCACTGGGGATAGCATATGGACAGCTGTGAGACACATTTTTACGTGAGGTTAGAGCTTATGTTCAGCATAATAGCATGCTGGGGATAGCACACAGCATTTTGGATACGCAAAGGTCAGACCAGGAGTAAGACTTGTGTGCGTGACAGCGCTGATTACTTTTCCACTTACAGTAATTGTGTTAATAAAAAGCTATCACTGTTCATAACAAACCACGGCTCTCAAGTCTGGTTTCTACACTTCAATGTGTTCTTTTGTTAACAATTCTTTTGCGGGGTCATTCTGTGGCTCTCAGGGGTGAAGTGCTGTAGCAGGTGTTGCATTGCTTTTTAATGAAATAATGACCGATTGTAACTGGTCCATTTGTAGCTGTGATACACTGTGCTAATGCCTGCTTCTGGACCAGCTGTCGGTTTGCTGTTGTTAGCAAAGCCGTCAGAAGTTGATTTCTGTTTTGCCAGAAGGCGAGGTTGTTTCCTATATGCCTAAGTTAAGAACAAAGCGAGGCAGAGCTGTGTTATTGTGCGGTGGTGGGGGTAGGATAGAGTAGAAGCAGAGATGATGCTGGCCCAGAGCCAGGGTCAGACAAAGCTGCTCTGCACCTCAAATAAAGGCCAGGGAGCAGTGCCAGGCTGTCAGCCTGTCGTGGCCAAGGATGGGTATACCCAAGAACAATCTATGATCTGATTCATCTACAGCTTTGCACTGTTTATTTTATTCTGTATGTTTCTTGCTTTAGTTAAGTCTTTGTCGATGAGGTTTGTCTATCAGTACCTGGAATATGATATGCATATAAAAAAAAATAACAGTTACCAACAGTGAATTCTTGTTTGCTTAACTAGAAAATAGAGTTAGTGCACCAATGGAGCTGCTGTGGCAGTACGCTCCATAGCTTTCAATTATCAGGTCCTCAGTGCTAAACTTATATTTGCTTTCATCTTAGATTAACTTTCAGCACTGAAAATGGTGCACGTCCACCCCAGCCAGTGCTCAAGGAGATGGACCAGATGTTCCAAAAGGCACCAAACTCCACTTCTGCTGGACCCTCCCTTCTAAGTTGTAAGAAAGCTCAGAAGAAAATACCTCTGTCAGGTGAATTACTCTGAAGAGCTACCTGTCAGCTGTAAGCTTGTGGAAAGGCAGGGCACGTGGGCTCGTTTTTCTCAGAATTTCAATACTTCCTTCATGCTCCTGCTGCTTGCCAAATGCTTTCTGTATGGTGCAGAAGACACTGTTAGCATCAGTGGTGTTGAATCTTGCTTAACTTCTGTGAAAATACTTCAGTATTTTCATGACAAAACAGGTGATACAAGTACCAACTGTTCCTCTGAAGAGCCATCGCTGTGGAACATCTGAGTTGTTGCTGTCATTCTTGAAGCTCTGTTATGATGGATGTGATATAAGTTGGGAGGAAATGCAGGTCCTACAGGAATGAGATTGTTAGTTCAATAATTTAACCTCTTCCTGTCCTCAAAATTGAGGGGAAACATGTCAGAAAGTGGTTCACATATACACTGGGGTTCTGGTCTGCAAAACCTTCACTGTGCACAGAAAACAACTCTATTGGTTCTACTGGGAACTATCTGGGGTTGCAAGATTAAATGTAGGTGTAAGGAAGGCTCTGTTTGTCCCTGAGCCTGCAAATATTACCTGTATCCCAACCCCTCCAGGTTTGTGAGTTTTTCACACCTCTTCTACATTAATACTACCAGAGTCCACCCTACGCTGCTTTTTGAAGCAAGTTATGACTGAGAACGAGTCAGGGAGGACTGCAAAGAGCTCAGTGCTGGAGCTGAGGGCATGTCCTGTTGGCTTTATTAGTGCTGGTTAAACAACAGGAAGAGGCCGAATGTTCACAGAGCTGAAAGCAGGACACAGCTCCAATCAGAGTCACTTCAGTGATAGGGGATGTTGTTACAGGCGCCTGTTTTTACCAGTTTGTTTTAGAGACTGTTCCTGGCTGCTCTGTGCTTTGTTTATTTTGTATTTTTGAAAGAAAATAATATAATGTGTGTGGTTTTTTGTTTTTTCTCCTCAAATGGTATCTTCGAAATCGTTAAGTATTGTTAAGTTTTTATCCTGAGACTTAATTCTAATGTCTGGAACCATTCCTTTTATTCCATCTCCTAGAGAAAAGATAGCCACTGCAAGGAGGAGCCTGGTTCCCAGCTCGGTGCACTAGCATGCAGATGTCTCTTGCCCAATTGTCTCCTGACCTCAGGTCTGGTGAGGTTAAATTGTCTCTGATAAAGATCTTCAAATTCAGTTGTTTCATCTTTGAGATATCTCTCTGGGATCCTCTTTCACCATAAACTAATTCAGTGGTTTTGACTATGAAAAATTGCCATCCTAAAATTCTACTGATGGAGTGCATGTTCCTGTCTGCCCAAGAGGAAGATACTCGGACAAATGATGTGTGCTGGTTAAGGAGCTATTTTCAGCCGCGTGTACCAATTATTACGTTAATGCTAACTTTGTTAATTCACTTTGGAAAGTTAATTCACTTTTCTTCTGAAAAGGAAACCTGTAGGGTAACCTCTGATTTGCCTTTCATATTGTTTGCCTGCATTTGTTTCACTGTGGATCTTGCTTCTGTTTGTGCTGCAGCTCAGAAAGACCTGTTTTTCCTGGGCTGAACTCTGCAGCAGGGTCGGGCATTATCTCACCTGGACAGATGAACTGAATGATCTTTAACAGCATTGGAAAAGTGAATGTTTTCAGCTTGGGGAGGGAGAACGCCTTGCTGACTATGGAGAATGGAGCTGTCATGAAATGAAGTATGTAATTAGCTATGTTCTGCTAATTGATTTAGAATGCAAATTACACTATAGAAGTGTCTTGAGGTAGCCATGTTAGGGCTGAACTAATGGCATGTCACCACCCAAACAGGACCAGTTTTGGTGACAGTGAGCTGTTGGACCTGCTTGGCTGTGACGTGCACCTTCATCCTTAGGACTTGGTTTTCAGGCCAGTTTAAGCAGATCCTAATCTTTGCTTCTCTGAAAGAGCACTCCTGGCTGGGTGCTCCTGCTGTTTGCTTAGATCAGCTCTGGAGCAGGTGATTAGGGTGGGCTGATCCAGCTGAGTTCAGCCTCCTGAAAGTACAAATGTTTTCAGGTGGATCAGTGCACCGTGCCTGTCAGGAACGCGATGCTAAGCTATGCAGACTTTTGCCTGACCCAGTGTACTGCTTTTAAAGTCTTAACTTTTTTTGGTACCTCTTCCCATGGTTGGACAGAATGTGGGAGTCACAATGGGGGGAGAAAAAGGCAGATGCCCTTTCAGCAGCAGTCCACTATTAAATTAGTTTAATCAAAAAATGAAAGCATAGGAAAATTCGTTTATGTACTTCAGTGCATTTTTGCTTTGCACTTGTGTGAACAAGAGGTGGGGTTTCAACAGGTGCCGAAGCAGATCTCCACCAACAAAAGGGAACTCACCCTTTCCCATTGTACCATTGCTGGTATTTGATCTCTACCTCCTCTGCAAACCCTGACCAATCCAGTTTGCCGTGCCAGAAATAGCTCAGTTTCTGCTGGATTAGTGAGCTGAACTGACACACTGAGAGGCTGGGCAGAGCCAGCCCTGGTGAGGCAGTGGAAAGCAGTGCCAGGGTGCATTGGGTCAGCTCAGCATTTGGTTCAGACTGCATGCAGCACAGATCAGGTGACAGGCAATAACTTTTTAAGCTTGTTCAACTTAATGCTTTACTCCATGCAACACCCTTGCAGATGGGGAAACTTTTCTCTGGTTTCAGGTTGGAAAAGGATTTAGTGGGCAACCAGTCTGTGGCTCCTTGCTGGCATTTTTCAGGGAAAGTGCTGTGCTTGCTGCAGGGATGGGGCTGGGTGATAGTGATGCCCCAGCTACGTCTTCTGCTCCATGTTTGCCATAGACCCTAAGCAATCCCACTGCTGGGAAGTGCTGAGGTTTCGTATCCACCCTTAATGGCAGACTTTGCTAATCCCAGAAATAGCCTTCCTGTTCCTAAAAATCTGTTCCCTAGGAAGGCAGGTAATTTTTCCTGATGTGATTTAGCTCCTTGAGTTTCAAAGCCAGCATTAACCTTGGGGATTTTCTGTGTGCCTGTGGTACCCTTTAGCCTGGCATAGCTGCCTAAGAGCATGTTTGGATTTGAATATCCAGCCAGAAGCAGGTCCCACTGCTGGCAAACTGAAACTTGCAATGGAGAACTGTGTTAAATTTTAAAAGAAAGTCATTAACTCTAAAGCCAAGCAGCTGAGTGTGCAGTTTGCTGGAAACTTTGATGGAAAAGCAGGTGAAGGTCAGTCTCCAAGGGTTTGAATGTTAGGAGGGAAGTTGGAAGGAGTCACTAACATGCTGTTGGGAGCCTGTAGGGAGCGGAGCCACAGACTTTGTCACATCTACCACCTCTTGCACACAGATTAATTTCTGACTCCGAAGTGCTGGAGCTCTGCTCCCTTTGGACATTTCCATGCTTTTTTTGCCCCCTTCTTTTTCAGACGTACCAAGGTCAGAGACTTGTGGCAGCTGAATTACAGTGTGTGTACAGGACGTGGGTGCTCGGGCATTGCTGGAGCAAGGGACGGTCCTGAGCCGGAGCCATGGAGCAGCGGGGAGAGTCAGGACTGGCATGTGAGTGCTTGGATCATTCCTCCACTGAGTTTGTAGTGCTGCTGTCTGCTGGGTGAAGCATGAATCATGACCATGCAGGTTCCAGGTTATTACCACTGAACCAGAATCTGGTGCTTGGAGGAGACTGGGAACCGTATCTTCTACACACGCTTTGCAGAGTACTGGAGGTGCTCAGCTCCTTGTGGGATTGCATTTGTGGGTAGCAGATCATGGGCTCTCTGTCTGTGCCTTGTACTACAGGATGGAGTGAGCATGAGCTCTCAGGATTTGAGAGTGAGGGCTAATTTTTGCAGCCTGTGAAGTTCAGTCCCTTTGGTTATGTGGAACTCCCATGGCTTTGGACCTCCAGAGTTGGGGTGGGAAAAACTATGTCTAATAGTATTCTTTTACCCAATTCTGTGAGAACGGCTACTTCAGAGAAATTGTGCTGTTCTTTTATTGTCCTGTTTGTCTTCTCTTTTGTCTCTTAAAAGCATTTTGCAGTGACAGCACAGAGAGGGGAGGTTTTGTGTGAGCATGGGCAGCTCCTAGGATACAAGAAGGCTCTGGAAACACTTCATGCTGTACGTGCAGTGGTGTGCAGGGAGAGCTGCAGGCTTGGCAGCTGGGGAGGAGTAACATGAGCCACAGTCTCTATGCTGCTGTGGGGATGTGCAGTGAAGAGGACAAGGTTTGGGCCAGCACATGCTCTGCTTGCATTATCAGAGATAAGATTTAGAACACATGGGACTGCAGAGTAGATATCCCTTGCTGGGACTGCTTGATGTTGTGTGTCCTATATGTTGGGATGTCTTGTGCTGATTGTTGATAGATGGGATGCTGTGTGCTGAAACATGCAATTCAAGGCTGGATTATTATTATTTTTCCCCAGGTGCTAGTAAATTTGTTGGGATAAACCCTAAATTTTATTGGGTGGCAGTTGGAGATCACTGGGAATATCAGCAAATGGTTTCAGCTGAACAAAACAAGGGGAGGTATTTTTGATAAGCCAGGAGGGAAGAATATTTTGCAGTACCTGCTTTCCCTAGAAATTGTTCTGTGCCAAGCAGTGCCTGTTCCACCTGCGTGCTGGTTCCTGATTGCCCAGCACAGTACTCTGACCCCACTTCCTGTGATTTGGTGTGCAGTGCCCCAGCATTAACAGGGCTTCAAGGGCGTGCAGTGTGTGATAGGCTCTGGGGATGGTGGCAGTCCTCCAGTCCAGGGGGTGACAGCAGGTCTGACTGTGACCTTGTGACAGCAGCTTGTTTTCTGGAGACCTCAGTCTGTGATCTTGCTGTTGGACACTGCTGTAAGATGTAAGTTTTGAGCCTTCAGGAGGTTTGTCTTACATCCCCCATGGCTGGGATGATGAGTACCTTTTGTTGCAGTGCTCCACAGTATCAGTACACCTGAGGCAGTTCCTCTCTCATGTCCTTCTTCAGTGCTACTTGTGAGGGCTGAAAGAGTTCATCCCCTCCCCAGCTCTGTGGGCAGGAGCTCACTGCATCCAGAGCTCTTTGGCACATGAGCAAGCATGGCTAGGTGGTGAGGAACCTCCAGTTTCCAGTTTGGATGAGCTGTGGTGCTGGTGAGCTCTGCTGAAGCTGAAGGAAAGGCAGACCTGTTTCGCTGATGTCTACATGGCACAGAGCATTCCAAGGGGATATGTTTCTAAGTGCTGGGATGCAGGAGATGTGTCAGTGTGGTGCCTGAGGGACAAAGCAGAGTACACAAGATACCACAGAACAATGTCCCCCGTGTCCTGACCTGCCTGTTTCTTTTCTCTCTGGCAGGCACAAGGCAGAGCCCTTGGATGAGGGAGCTGTCAGAGGTACAACGCAGGGCAGTGCGAGCCTGCCGGCAGAGCCACGAAGCAGTGCTGAGCAGCAGGAGGAAGATCAGTCCTGCACGGGTGAAGGGGAAGGGTAAGGGATGGGGCCAAGGGGGGACAGCAGGTGGCCCTGGCCAGGATAGTGGGGAGGAGGCTGGAGTGCCAGCATCCTGCACTCTGCAGGATGCTGTTGTCTGCTGTGGTGGGCAGAGCTGGCTGCAACCTCATCTCCTGTTGCCCACTTCAGCCTGGGCACAGGGTGACTGTGGGTTGGCCTCCACCACCCTGAGATCCCTATAGAGGACGATCCCCAAGAGGTCCTGCACCACAGGGCTGCAGGGCTCCATGGTTGCATGGGCTGTACTCACCTCCGTGTGCCTCTGCTTCTTTTTTCTGTCACTTCTGAGCTGATAAAAGTGGCCAAACATTGAGAGGAACCACTAAAGGGGGAAGTGTGTGCTGTTCTGCCCTGCTGCTGGACAGGGGCTCTGGGACACTTTGCAGTCTGTGTGTGCTGACGATTCTTTCAGATGCTTTTGTATTTTTTCTCTCTTTCTGTGACTCTGGTGAGCTGTGGCACAGCACCTGGAGCTGCTGGATGCACTGCTGGCTCCCGGGGCTCCATGCACTGCCATGAGCACATAACCCTGTCCTGCCATCCCTTCCCTCTGTGACCCCCAGAAATGAATTCTCATGCAGCCCTTCCCCTCCTGTGTTATTTGTCCAAACTGCTGTGAACGCTTCTCTTGCTCTGGTGCTCAGCAGCTGAATGCACACTAACACACCCGGCAGTAGGAAAGGAAGAGGCGCGATGTGTGTGGGGCTGCTGGGAGGGCAGAGCACCGCCGGGTGCAGCGGGCTTGTGCCTGTTTGCCCAGACAGGTGCGGCCTCCATTCAAAGCCGCAGGGCCAATGGGAGCTGGCCCAGTGCGAGCTGCGCCGTTCAAACGCAGCGGTTGGAGCGCGTCCCTTAGAAACGCGGCTGCCGGCCAGCCTGTCCCTCCTGGCTGCAACTCGCTCAGCTTTCCCAGACCTGACAGGGAGGGCCGTAATTACTGCTAATTAGAGCTGTCCTGCAATGGAACCTGGCAGTGTGCACAGAGTCTCGCTCTGCACGCGCCGGGCTGAGCCCCTGGGAGCTTCCTTCTGCCTCACCACCTTCGGTAAGCCATGAGCCTGGCTTGGCTCGGGGTGCCAGGGGATGTGGTATGGCACTGGGAGCTGTGGTGGCTCACGGTGTGAACGGTGGGAGCTGCTCTGAAGGCATTAACACGGAGCTTCTGCCTCACTGAGCTGGAGTAATGCTTTGCTCCACTGAGCTCTGGATCCAGGCTGCAGTGGCCGAGGTGATTTGCCCTCCTGGTTGGGTATGAGCTGGGATTGTTGTGTGTGGCCGTCCACAGTTATGGCAGAGCCTCCGTGTCCTTCTTTGCTCTTTGTGGATCCTCCTGCAGCTGCCTCAGTTGCGCTGCATGGATGTGAAAAATGCCCAGGGACATGGGGGTTATGGCTGAGACCTGCAGCCATGACAGGTTGCACACATTGTGGCCTCCACTTGTGTGTGTGATGGTTTGTCAGTGGCTGTCCTGCATGGGGGGAGGCTGCATGCCCTTCCCAACTGTGAATCTTAAAGCAAAAGTTTTGTTTCAAGGCTGCTGCTCTCTTTTGTAGGTGAGCATTGCAGTCACGGCACAAGGGCACGGAGAGGGCGATACAAGCAGAGCAGGGCAGCCCATGGGCACTTTTCCCCCTCTGGCTTATAAGTGTCCAATGGCTCAAGACAACCTGGAAGCTAAATCCCTCCTGTCTTTGAGACAAAGACTTGGTACCCAATAATGCTGGACTCAGTAATCCTTATGGGCTCCTTCCAACTCAGGATATTCTGTGATCTTGGCAGCCCACTGCTCTTTGCAGGCCGACCATCAGTGGGGAGATGTGTGTGGTGCAGCTGCACATGTGGAGGTGACCACGGTATTCCAAAGGCTGTGCTCGTGTCTGGGTGTACGTGGTGGCCTTGGTATACTCTGCATTACACTGCTCCCCCTTAGGAGTAGAAGCACCCTGCTGAGCACCCTAGTGGTTCTCATCTCTTCTGGACTAGGCAAAACTTGCATTTTTCTCTCAGTTAAATGAAAAAGCACTTTAAGGAACACAAACTCATTTTTTCCATTCACCAGAGGTCATCAACAAGGAATAAATTTTCCTGCCTGCTGAGTCTACTCCCAGCATATGCCATTCATGTGTGCCCCCCCAAAGCTTCTCTCACGGGTTGAAATCTGTTTGGTTGCCAGCTTGTGTTTGGTTCATCTCTGTTCTCTGTGTGCCAGCTCTGCCCACCAGCTCGAATCACCTCTTTCCCAGACTGTGAGGTCCAAATGGATGGGCTCAAAGTGCCCTCTTAGAGGCAGTCCTACGAGCCCTGCTCTCCATGATGGGTGTGCAGCCAGGAGCTAGCTGTCTATGGGCCCTGCAGTGGGATGAGCTATTTTCTTTCTTCTTCCTCTGGCCTTTCTCTTGCAGCTATTTTCATTTACATTAGCACTTTTGATCCAGGTGCCCTGGACAGGCTGTGCCAGGACCCCTTTGCTGAGACTGTTTCCCTTGGTTCATTTTAGAGATGCACTGACAAAGGCAAACCAAGGAAAAATCTTTCTCTGACCCTTTGCTTTTGGTGAGTTCCAGCCCTCGCTGGGCAGAGCCTTTGCCCCATGGCTGTCCTGGAGTTGTGCAGCCCCAGCTGCTCCCAGCCCAGGGCTGGGCATACAACCTGCCTCCCTGCACTATGCGGCACAAAGGCTTCCTTTCTCCTCTCCAGCACCCATTCATTACTGGGCTGACTCCTTGTCATGCTTGGTTAGACAGGCATTTTCCTTTTGCGCTGTAGTGATTGTTAAATGGCAGTAGAGGAGCAGCAAGTTGGTTCCCACAGGGTCAGAGATCTGGAGATTGCAGAGGGTTAAGTCTTGGCTCAGAAGGCTGGGATGGATTTAGCAGCACAAAATTCCCAGTGTTGTAAATTGGTATAAGATTAAAAAGCTGTACTTATTTTACCTACTTGGGAAAGTCTGTCTTGTCTTTCTTGCTTTTCTTTCGCTTGCACATGTGGATGTTCACATATCCATGTATTTCCACACGTACATGTAGCTGTGCACTCAAACACACAGACTCACATGAGCTGGAGAGAGATCTGACAGTTTTCTGTCAACTTTCTTTTTTTTTTTCTGAAAGATGAGGTATGAGTTCTCTGAATTGTTTCAGGTTAAACAATCCCTTCAGATATCCCCACCCCTGCAGCAGCAAGCTCTTGGGTGCGTCTTCTACTGAATGCAATGCTGTTTTGTAATTGAAATGATGTTTATATGTGCATGAGTGATGTTTACTGGCTAGTTTGTTGTTTTTTCGCATGCCAGGAAAAGAGTGTAAATGGGCTATTTTGCTTTGGACTAAATAAAATGTTGTGCCAGTGATATTTTCCATCTGTTTGACTCTCCAGGAGTGTTAGGTTTTGGGTTGATTCAGAACAATTATGTGGATGTGAGACCCTGCATCACCCCCAAGCTCTGCACATCGCATCCAGGCTGGCAGCAGCTCCCTGGGGCCCTTCTGGGGCAGCATTCAGTGGAGTGTTCACACTCCACACCTCAACAGCATTTTACCTAAATCCTGCCAAAGGCCATTGTGTAAGACTTCATGCCAATCTGAGCACTGGAAGTGGAATTCAGGGCTGTTGTGGAATTGCTCATGCATGGGAATGGGAGCATAACAGTGTGTTGGCATGGCAAAGCCTCAGCCCAGCACTCCATGACTGCTTGGTGTTCAATGCTGGGAATCAACTGCCTGCAGACAGGTCTAGGCAGTGCCAACAATCACAAATTGCAGTTCCAGATAAGCAGTGGGAGCTTGGGGATCGGACATGGGAGTTTTGAAAGGCAGCGGGAGCTTCAGGTTGAGTTTATAGATGTGTAAGAAGTGGATTTTATTCTTGGCTCTGCCATCATCTCTGTGCAGAGTAAGCTGTGAGTGATGTGGTCTTCAGCTGTGGATGCTGTGCTTGCAGGGAAAGGCATCTTTGGGATGCTCCTTTGTTCTTTGGAAAGAATACTCTCATCTTGTCCCTGCACCTCTGCAGGAGCTGTCTGGATTAAGAGGCCAGCCTGGATCCCCCAGGGCTTCAGCTGCCATAGACACATAACTGTGAGCCTGGGTCTGCCCGTGGGGCTCATCCCAGCAGGTTGCTCAGGCTGAGCCAAATCACCCTGGTCTGAACCCTGCAGAGCTCTGGTCTGGCACTTTCTTGTCTCCATTACTCCTGCCTCTTCTCTCTGTTGGAGTCCTCCCATTTTTCTCTTATTTTAAGTACTTCAAAAGGCACTGATGGATATAAATTCGCCCAAAGCTGCCAGGTCTTCTCGTTTGTCTGGTTTGTCCCCTCTTTGCACTCCCCATCCCTTTGTACAGCACCAGACACTGCCATGTGCTCCAGGTGGGCTGGGACCCCTGCGCAAGCTTGGTCCTGGCTGTGATGACTGTAGCAGGTTGGGAAAGTCTCTGCAGTCCAGCCAGTGTTACCTTCTTAGTTTCCTCCCCAGCCTCCTTGTGCTGATCAGTTCAATTCTTCTCCTTGTTCCAACCTTCAGAGGGGTCAGCTTTTTGGAAGCAGTGTTGGATTTGGAAAACTTGGCTGTGATTTTGGCATTGTGGTGGTCACAACTCCAGTTTGTGGAGCCACTTTTGGTCTCTTCCTTGTCCTTGCTTTTTGCTCTGCTCACAGTGATAATAACATGGGGTTGCCAGCAACGCTTGGGCACTGAGGGCTGGGGGATCTGCAGCCAGACCTGCTGCAAAGTTGTATTTCATTCACATTGCTCCCTGAGGCTCTCCTCTCCCTCCCTGATGGTGCTGATGTGCCTGGAGCCAGGCACAGCCCTGGGCTGCCTGGATCCTGCTTGGTGGCTCAACAGTGGAGGGTCTGCAGGCAGTGCAGCACAGCACATGGCAGCTCCCAGCCTTGTTCACGATCTGAAAGCTATTAGGTGTTAAAAAGGTGACTGAAAGCAGACTTTTAATTCTAGGTTAGGGCAGGTGTTGACTCCTGGTTTTTGGAGGTTTGCCTGTCTGCTCACCAGTCCATGCTGCCTTGGGGCCCTAGGAAATACAGCACTGTGGAGCTCAGAGGAGGGGAAGAGGAGGCTGAATGTAGGCTGAGGGGGCTTTGTACATGCAGCATACATCAGCAAGGCCCACTTCCCTTCTGCTGAATTCATCCAGCTGCAACCCGTTGGTGTTCCCCCTTCCTTTGTGCTTTGGGTTTGTGCCAAAAGCTTACTGCACACTGGAAAAACAGTATTAATTTTTACCTGGAAAGTTTTGGTGTCTAAAGATGTCCTTGGTAGCAGATATCCCCCCCCCCCCTTCCCCACCCCTTTTCCCATCTCCCTGAGCAATGCCCGTATGCTTGGAGTGGAGAGGCAGGACGGTTTTGGCCCTGTGCATGGGGAGCATGAGGTCCTCCTGCTGTGAATGCTAGTGGCACCATGAGGGTCCTGCCTCCTCACTGTCTCTCCTCTCTGTTCCCCCAGGCCAGCTGAAGCTGTCTATTGAGGTGCAGGACCGCTCCCTGGTGCTGCATGGTGAGTATTGCCCTAGGGTGTGTGGAGAGGTGACCCCAGAGCCATGGGGTACATGTGATGGGTACAGCACTGCCATCCCATCCTTCATGTTCCTTCAGATCCAGGGGGCAGCATTGTGGTGGCTGCTGGGAACAGTGCTGTGAGTAGGGCAGCTCTCTGTTCTAGTGTTGAACCAAAATTTCTGGAGGCTCTTCATTTCCAGGTGGCCCCAATGTGCTTTGTATTCCAGTTAGATCAAGGTTTTATTTCACTCTATGTGAAGAGAAAAAAAGACAAAGATGTAGTTTGAAAAAGAAAATCTGAAATGCTTTGTTTCTGAGATGTCTTACACTGGCCAAAAAACGTTTGCCAAGATTTCCAAATGGTTCAATTCAAACACTGAACATCAGAAAAACTTCAAAAATGCATCTGACTTGGTCCTGGATGGCAGTGCTGTTCCTCACACCATGACATGTTTCATTCTCTTGGGGACTGGCACTTACCTGTAGGTGGTAAGGAGAGCTGTGCAGTACCTGGGGATCCAGACCTGAGGCCCAGGAGTTGTGGCACTGCCACTCTGCTGGCAGGCATTGAGTCAACATAAGTGTCAGACCCAACTTTTTACTTGGGAAATGACCTGACTGGGGACACCTATGGGACTCACTAGGGTGTTTGGGTTTTCTGGCACAGAACTTGCCTTGCTGGGGTCTTGTCAGGGCTTTGGGATAAATAAATGGTTGTAGGCTTAAGGAAAAAGCTGTTGATTTGAAGTGGAGTAAAAATCTCCCTGTGAGCAAAGCAGGCTCATTTTGGCCTTGGAGTTAAACTCTATAGAACAAGAAGTACCTGGGGTTCCCGGCAACTTTAGGGGTGACTGTGCCAGACACCTGTGCAGAAGGGATGGAAACGGATTTTTTCTTAAGCAAAATTCCACTTTCCAGCCCAGCCTCATCCCTGCCTGTTTCTGATGAGATGGAGGCATGGGGAACAGCTGAGCCATGCTCAGCCCCTCGTCTTCTCCAGTTGCTCCCCTTTTCCAGCTGTGCAGGGAAGCTTTGTACAGAAACAACAGTAGGAAAGTATATTTGCTTTTTTTCCACCCCAACACCTTTAAACCCAAAGGTAATTCTCATTGGGCCTGTCCTGGAGGAACCTTGTGAACAGCTTCATAGGGAAGCAGAGGGTCCTGCAGAGCTTTTTTCTCCTTGTGCACCATGCTTTCTGCCAGGATAACCTCACTTGTTAGGGCCACACTTCCTGCTCTGACAAAGGCAGGGGCACTGCTACCTTGCTGTACAGTTAGAGGTGAGCTCAGCCTCACTCCAGCAGCCTGTCCTCTACTATCTGGGCTCTGCTGCATAGATGTTGCCTCCAGCTCCTGCCTGGGAAGGACAGGGTCCTCTGTTATCACTGGGACAAAGCCAAGACCCCACTGGTGGGGCTGCCATCAGGGCGTGGCCAGGGATATTTTACATGATGATGCATTTGGCTCTAGGGCAGAGAGCACAGTGCAGAGTGAAGTCAGGTAGATGAAATGCTGTTTGCCATCCGGATGCTGCACTGCATCTGCTGCCAACCTCACCCACAGATGCCAGTATTTGTAACAGGGTTGTCATAAAGAAAAACACGGTGGAACCCCTCCCCTGTTTGAGCTGCTAGGGAGGTGTGCAGGGTCCTGCAGGGAGGGTTATGCAGTTGCCTTCATGATGCTTTGGTGCCCAACTGCTTTGTTTCCTTTCTAGTCATGGAAGCAAAAGGTCTGATGGGGACAGAGTACTGTCCGTGCAACTCTTATGTGAAGGTAAGTTCTTCCTGCTCTCTTGGGGCTTTGGTGTTGGTTATTCCAAGCATGACCCCTTCTGTTTTCTCCTTGGTCTCCTCTACCCTGCCCTGGCTGAGCTGCATGTGGGGAAATGTCTGGTATTGTGGCTAGGCTCTTGGCTTTGTTGGCATGGTGCCTGCTTGGAGCCAGAAAAGCAAAGGAGAGCCCCTGAGAGAGGGGCTATGAGAGCCATTTAGGGGTGTCAGCATCCCACTGGGCAACCAAGGGAGCAGTGCCCTGAGCTGTCCTATGGTGTGTGCAGTGCAGCAAGTATCTCCTCTGTGAGCGGGCTGTGAGAGTCCGACCAGCACCATTTGCATGAACCGGTCCCTGATATTCTGCTGTTTTCCTTCCACCACCCTCTGTAGAGTTTTTTAATGCGACTGCTTGACATACATAAGGTAATGTAATCCAAACTACCTGTGACATAGGCTCAGCCAGACCTTTGAGGCTCATCCACCCATAGCAGTGGCTGCACTGCTCTCCTGTACTGGTGCTGAGTGTTTCTCTGAGGTGGCTGATGAGCTGCTTGCTTCCCCATGCAGATGTCAATTGTGCCAGATGCCGACTGGAAATGCAGACAGAAAACAAAGACTGTGCCAGACAGCAAAAACCCAGTCTTCCACGAGCACTTTGTCTTGTGAGTACAATAGAGCAGAGGTGGCTCTGTCTTATGCCCCAGCTCCCACAGAGCAGTGGGGAAACAGTGGTCACTGTCCTGGGGTGCCCTCTGAAAGCCAAGATGATGTGTTTGCTTTTACATTATGATCTGTAATAAATATGCATCATGCATGAGCTGCTCTGCTGCTGAGATGAGGAGTGACAGGCATTATTCTGCTGTTTTTTTATAGCTGTCTTGAACTTTTGGGCAGAGCTCATAATGCTGTCACCACACAATGTGCCAGTGGTATTCCTGCGTAGTTGGACACTCTTGCTGGGCAGGAGTTGAGCAAACACACTCAATTTCCTTGCACCTGCAGTAGTAGAGAGCCAGTGTGGAACAGAAAGGTAAAAGGATTTCCTACAGCTCCAGTATGTCACTGCATGGGGAAAGAGCTGTATGGCATGGAATGTTTCAGTAGAGCTCCTCACTGCCAGCAAACATGTCTGTCAGACCTCATTCCTCGTTCAGCATTTAATCTGGGTCAGAATGGTTGTTTCATAGCACGCATGATTCCTTGCTGCTCATATTTGTCCATTTCTGTTGGATGTGTCCTTTTACACGATTCCTCCTTAGAGCACTGGAACAGTGCTGCAGCACTTGCCCGGGGGAGGTCTCGTCCCTTTGGTGCAGTTTGTCAGGAATGAGTACATCGGTGCAGCAGAGCCGCGCTGGAGGAACGCCTGCTGGGGTGATGCTGCAGGGCTCATGCAGGGAGTGGAGAATACCTGGCTTTGAGGAGAGCAGGCAGCCCATGCTGAGCTCTGCTGGATACAGCATGCTGATGGGCTGCCCCTCTGCTTCTTGCAGCGTGGTAAGGGAGGAGGATGAACAGAAACGTCTCCTGGTCACAGTCTGGAATCAAGAGAGAGATTGCAGGTATGGGGCTTCCACACTGTGTTTTGATCTCTTTAGCACAGAGCTGTCACTGCGGTGAACCTGCCCTCTGCTCTGGCCACCCCATGTGAGCTCCTTGAGAGCATGTCCTGGCACCAGGGCTGCTGCACACAGGAGGCTGCTGCACACAATTCAGGCTGCTCCATGTGCAGACTGCTGAAGAGGAAACCTGGCCCTTACCATCCTCTATCTGCAGTGCTGCTTGGTGACAGTCAGGAAGGCCAGCCTTTAACATTTCCATCTGTCCTGCTGTTTGGAGCTTGAGGCCAGGAATCTCCCCTATCTCCTGGGGTGATGCAGGGAAGAGAAAAGCACAGCAGTCCGGACTTCAGCACCTCATAAATGGTGCTACCTGCTCAGGCAAGTGGCTGCTGGCTCCTAGGCCAAGCTCATGTCAGCATCGGGGAGATGACCGGGATGTTGCAGCCCAGCTCCTTCCTGCTCCTGCTGCAGCCAAAATGTATGGTTACATCACATTTGCTCCAAGCTTGGAGGGAGGAGCATGTCCTGGGCATGGCCCAGCTCTCGGTGTGGGCAGGGATATCTTTGTGAACCCTACAAAGGGGTACAGGTGGGGAAATGGTCCTCACAGGTGGGGTCGTGTAGTGTGCACTGATGGTCTCTGACTCTCTTGCAGGCAGAGCAAACTGATTGGGTGCATGAGCTTTGGTGTGAAGTCCCTCCTGACCCTGGACAAGGTACCTCCATCTGGAGTGCTGTGTGTGGGATTGGGACGAGCAGGTGGGTGTAGTAAACTCTTAGGGCAGGAGCAGGGAGAAGCTGGCTATTTGCACCAAGAGGAAGAGGGACTTCGAAGGTATCAAGGGACCTGCCAGTACAGAGCCACTGTGAGCTGACATGAGTGCCACTGCTGAAGGCAGGGTGGGGAGTGGCGGAGGGGTCCTGAATCAGGAGGTTGACACTCCTTTCAGTGAGGACACACTCAGCAGCACCTGTGGGCGCAGAGATGCGACTCCTGTGAGTGCTGTGTAGGGATGGGAAATGGGACCAGCCTTACCCAACCTGCTAGTACCTGTGGCATTTGTCCAATGGCGTCTGGGTGGTAACCAAGGAATGATGAGGACACACTCCTTCAAAGAGGATTCTGCCTCTATCCCTGCACTCAGCAGACAGGGCTGTACAGCCGAGGTGAGTGTGGGGTGGGCAAATGTAGGGGTGTCTACACCTGAGGGTATTCCTGGCGGCAGCAGTGCTGCAGGGTGCCTCTGTGCCAGGCCACATCCCTGCTCCTGCAGGTCCATCCCTGCTGCTGCCCCAGCCTGGCTGCTGCTGGGTAATACAGCTCTCACATAGCTGGCTTTGCCTTTCTGAAGGAGGCTGCAAGGCTGCTGCTGTGAATGGCCTCTGCTAATCCACTGAAAAACTGAAAGCTTCCATCCTAGCAATTGGCAATTGGGGATTTTGTCCCTGGGCAGCCCAGACCAGGTGCTGGCACATCAGACAGGCTGGAAGGGCTTTGAGGAGTGTTCACAAATCACCTGAGGTGTGGACATCTGCTGGCTAGCAAGAGGTTAAGAGGAGCTGTTTGTTTCAGTTATGTGCAGTGAGGGTAAGACAAATGATATGCAGTGGTGGTTTTTTGTTTTGTTTTGTTTTTTGATAGCAGTGAGAGTAATTAGAGCAGCTCTGAACTGCAGCTGCCCCCAGGAACAGCTTCTGCTCTGGTCATACTTACCTCTCGCCCCCCATCCCTTACTCTCAGACTTTGGCCGTGAGCTTCACAAGTTCTCACTGCAGGAATCATCCCTGCACACAGTCCCATGGTACCTTACTCTCACAGGGATAGAAAGAGGATATGGGGAATCCGTGGTTTTTCTAGGACCCCATTTGGGTCTGGAAGGGGCTGGCCCAGCCTCCTGGGCTATGTTGTGCTGCTGCTCTGCAGTTTCCTCATTGTGGATTTAAAGCATAAGTTTTTTTTTTTTTAATGGACCCCATCTTCTCTGGTCTTCGTGGTTCCTGCAGTCCCCACCTGATTCCTGGGGTTGGGATGTTTTGTTTTCTGTCTTCTGCTGACAGCCCAGAAAGTAATGGAAGATGATGGTTCCTGGATTGGATGTCCTGCATAGGTGGGATAGGGCAGAGGGAGCTCTGATGTGGGGTGCTCAGCACTGCTGGAGGTTGATGTGGTCTCCCTGCTCTGCAAGCACTGTGTGGATGGTTCTACTTGGGTCCATGTCTCCTACAAGAAGTGCTCCAGGGCAGCCTCTGTGCTTTGGCCAGGACAACTCCTGCAGCAGGACCTCTGGAGCTTTGGGCAACCAGACTGAGTTATATGAGATGGAGAACCTGCCCTAGCACTGAGAGCTTCTTTCTCCCCATGCAGGAGATAAGCGGCTGGTACTACCTCCTTGGGGAGGATCTGGGCAGGACCAAGCACTTGAAGGTTGCTGCACGGCGGCTGAAGAAGAGCAGAGGTGCGTCACCTTCCAGAATAACCTGGGAAGGGTTGGCATGGTGTGGGAGGGGAGCTAAACTCATGTCTATCCCTGCTATGGTGTGGAGCAGCCCCCAGCCCTATGGATTCTATGTCCCCACAGTAGCTGTAATGGTCAGTGGGATCAGTGTGATGGGCATCGTGGGCAGTTTGGCAGGCCCTGCATGGGCACTGAGCTCTACCCTTTGCCCCTTGCTCATGCTTTGCTTTGGGCTCACCGTAGGCCCCCAGCTTTGCAGCTGCCTCTCTCCTTCGGGCTGATGTCATGGCTGGGCTCTGGTACCTAGGGCTGTGTTGGACTTCTTCTTCTGCCTTGGTCTGTTTGCCACAACACTGAAGTGTTCAGGGGAGGTTGTGGTGGGGATAACAGGGAGAGGGAGCAATGCCCATGTAAATGTGCAGCCCCTCTCACAGCTGCCATCGTGTGGGACAGCCCCGGCCTGGGGGTGGTGACCCCTAACATATAATGATCTTATTGGTGGTGTGTGGATATGGTGTGGAGGGAGAGCGGCTGTCAGGAGCTGTGTGCTGTTGGGCTGATGTACCTTTGTTTTTCCTTTTTTCCTTAAGAGCTGGCGCTGGGAGGTCAGAGTGCAGCCTGTGAGAGCCAGGACATTGCAAACATGAGGCAGCTGAAGGTGGGTAGGCCGGGCTTCGTCCTGCCAGCAACGCGTGGTCTGGGGCTGGGGCTGGAAGCAGCACAGCCCATGTGCAGGGATTTAGATGAGCGGGAGGCACAGAGTGTTAGTGAGCACAGTGCTGAGGTGGGAGCTGTGTCAGTTTCCCTGTAGACGCTGTGGCTTTGCAAGCAATTCATGTTCCCAACCCAAGGAGGCAATGGAGGTAGTAATCCCAGTTTCTCCCTGTTGCTGAATGGGGACCTCCTGTTTGTCCAGGACAGTACCACAGAGACCAAGTAGCAGACTCTGAGTGGGAGTGATGGGAACAAGGAGCAATGGGCTGGACTTGGCTGGCTGCCTGCAGGGCAGTGTCTGTCCCTGGCCGGCTCCACGTCGCCGTGCACGGGTGCGTCTGCTCCCCTCCTCCTTCTGGGGCTGTTTGCTCTGGGAAGGGAAAGGCTCTTGGTGGAGCCTTAGTGATTTATAGGAGAGGCAAGGATGGGAAATGGGAACGCAAACACATGGCCTGCATCGGAAATCGGGCTTGGCCGTCCCTGTGATTTATCTGTGCTGAATTCCGCTTTGCTGCTTCTCTCAGCTGCGTTTTCAGTTATTTGTTTTAAAGCGTAGGACTGAGCAAGACAAACAAAGCCAGCACCCCTCTCCTCCCTTCCTCTGCAGTGCTGCTGCTGACTGCAAAGGCGGTGGCTGGGGCAGATGGCTCTCCCTCTGTGGATGCAGTGCCATGGGGACACTGTGCCCACAGCAGCTCCAATGGCCTAGCAGGGAGCTGGCTCACAGGAAGCACCGGAGCCCCTCTCCTCCTTCTGTGGCCATCCCTTGCTCTGGAAAGGGGCCCGGTGCTTCAGCTTCTCCTTTCCATCTCTATGTTAGGAGCTTTCTCCGAGAAGCCTTGCTGCAGGGTGCAGAGCTCCCCAGTGCTGCCCTGTGCCCTGCTGTCTGGGCTCAGAGTTTGTCTTTAATTTTGTGATTACACCACAGGTACAGTTCAGCTGAGCTCTGATCCCACTCCATGAGCACAAAGCATCGGGACATGTTTTTCCTTCGGGTCTGCGCTTCCAAAAACAAACTATTTTTTCATTTTTAATGAAAAAAAATAAGCCCCTTTCAGTCGCCCTCCCCGAGTGTCAGCAGTGTAAGCCGGCCCTCGAACGAGGCCGGGCCCGCGCGGTCGGTGCCTGTGAAGCACCGCTCGGACATCCTCCGAGTGTTTGTGAGAACGTCGCAGCAACAAAGTGCTCCGTGCGGCCGAAGAATGCCGCGGGAACAAAAGCCACATCAACAGAGCAGGGACCAGGGAATGCTAACTAGTTGACAGGAATTTTAATATAAAACTCCCTCTCTTCCTTGTCGCTTGGGGTTTTCAGGAAGCCCTCTGGCTTATCGTAAAGCGGCATACAGCGCAGACAGGGGCCGGGAAGGTGAAAGGTGGCTTCCTGCCATTCTTCTCTGGAGCTGGGTTCCCATGGGCGGTCATGCCAGTTTGACTGGGGTTTGTTCCTCGCTGGTGCAAGACGAGGAGATCGGGAGCACGGCCGCTTCGGGACGCTGCGTTTTCATGGGCTGAGGGCGAGGTTAGGGGCTGCAGCCATGAACCGCTTCAATGGACTCTGCAAGGTGTGCTCGGAGCGGAGATACCGGCAGGTCTGTGCCTCTTGGGTCGCCGTGCTGTCTGAGTGTCCGTGGGCTTTGGGCTGTGAGTGCACTGCTGATCTGCTGTTGTTTTTAAATGGTGATATTAGGAATAGAAGGAAAGTGTCATCAGGTGGGTGTCTGACTCCTTGCTGCACACGGCTGCAGTGTGTAAGTGGGAATGGAGGAGGGAGAGTTCTTACTGAGTAACTTTGGGTGCAGCTCAGCAGCTGGCTGTAAAAGTGCTCAGCTGGAGGATGCTTCTGTTTACTGCACATAGACACAGGGTCAGCTCTCTGGCAGGTGGCTGCGATCTCTTTTTAAGTTATTTTAACTGAAATTTGTATGGGAATGAAGCATTACTTGAAGCTGGCCACAACCAAAGGTGACCAGTGCAGCTTGCTGTGTTGTGCACGAGCTGGCACGGGCTCTCAGATGCTCTCAGTGTGCAGCTTTGGTAGGAGGTTTGCTGGTGCAGGTCCTGGTCTCCTGCACATTGGAACAGTTTTTCCACCAGGATCTCCACTGGGGCTCCCAGCTCATGGTCAGCATTTCTTTGTGCTGCTGTGTTCATCTTGCATGCCATGGTATAGCTGCTGTGGGGGTTGCAGGGAGAATTAGCTTAATTAGAAATGCCTGCTGCTTGTCAGGGCTGTAGTGATTGTCTCTTGCAGGCATGCTCCTCTGCTTTGCACTTATGGCAGTGATGACTTGCAACCTTCATCTTCTCAATTCTCTATTTTGGCAATTTCTGCTGCACCTTCCAACAAAGCTATGAGCACAGTGAGCCTGTGCCCACTGTGGGCTGGAGCCTTGTACCATCATCACTCATCTTCTAGCTTAGATCAGATGCTCATATTTGTTAGTCCTGTGCTGAGTGGCAAAAATGGATGCTGAGCTCACTACTAACCCCACGGTGGTGGGTGCTGAGGAAAGCAAAGCATTGGCAGTGGGAAGCAGTGCTGTTGGCACAGGGAAGGCAGCAGATAAGAGTCAGGAGCTGGAGTAGGAGAAGTGGGAGTCCTATTGGTGTGGGGAAAATTTCTGGTTGGGGGTGGACTACTAGGGGAGATGTTGGGCTGTCAGGGCTGGTGGCATTCTTCAGAGCTTGGGCCCCCAGGCATTGTTTTTAAGGTGTGAGATTGGTTTGAAGGTGCAGAGCCACAAGCAGTCTATTTCCCTATTTGAGAATACAACAACCTCCAGAAACAACAACAACAACAAAATCAGTGTGGTGGGACTGGACCTATGTACCTGATCCTGCCAGGGAAAAAGCTTTGTCTCTGGAAACCTTTTTACTTCTTTATTTTTTATTTTTGCAGAGCAATCAAACAGGGACAGGGAGCATAGAAAGGAAAGCTCACTGGGTTTGCCCTCATGCTGAAAAGGAGTGTGGAAGCAGTTCTTGGCTGCTTCAGCTGGATTCTCCTCTCTTTTTGTTCTCAAAATAGCGTAGGTCACACATGTCAGATTTTTTTATTTTCTCTGTCAGTAGAACAGGAATCCTGACAAATGTCTTGAGGATAATCAGGTATTTGCAAGAACCATCGTGCTGAGTTGCTGCTGGAAACCAACATAAAAAAAATAAATACAATTTTATTAATAACCTAATTGTTTCTAGAATCAGGAGGAGAAATGAGCCTAGATCAACACAGCATCCATCCTGTTCAAGCTCATTGAGAGAAACATACCTCAGCTAATGGAGTGATGCACGCCCCAGCTGGTGCCTGGCAGGCTGAGGTTCTCACGGCTTCCCCTGGAGCAGAGGAGTGCTGCTATTTGTGTATTGCCCCACTGGGGAGGAAATGTTGAAGTGGCTTGCTAGGAGGAGCTGTGCTATGAGTAAGCATCAGAGCCAAGTTGCCAGGTTTTCCTTTCTAGTGTCTTACGCTTGCAGGGGTTGTGAACAAGGACTTAACATGTGCTTGGTAAATGCTCACCTTGTGTCATTCATCTCTGCTGGCCTTGGGCTTGATTTCACATAGTTTTTCAGTGCCCTTTTCATCCTCTTGGCTGCAGAACAGGAGAGAGCCATTGTCAGTGGGGCTCACAGATTTCATTGGAGCAGTTCCTCTGGGCTCTGCAGCTGCTTTTAGAAATGCTGTGTACCTCTCAGTGTGTGGGTGAAACAAGGGATGCTCACTGACCACATGCAGTAGGTGCTTTCCTATTGAAAAAGTGACCCTGGTGTCTCTTTTCAGATTACAATCCCTCGAGGAAGTGATGGCTTTGGCTTCACAATCTGCTGTGACTCTCCAGTCCGTGTGCAGGCAGTGGACTCTGGTAAGAGATCAGCTCAATTTTATCCCTCTTAATTATTTCTCTTTTCCCTCTCAGAAGGACAGAGGCTGCTGCATTATTATTTTGGTGCTGAATTGCAGTGATATGCAGAGATTTTTTTCCCTCTTCAATGTGTGAACTATCTGGCTGGTTGGGAGACCTATGGAAAGCACGTGGGGGAGCAAGACTGGCACAAGAGGGAGCAGAATTCCCTGATTGCCTGAATAGATCCTCCTGGTGTGAGCCTCCAGATGGATTCAGCATCTCTGTTATCCCACTGCACCAGAAAATCTCCCTGACTTCCCATGTTGGACTATTGGCAGTGTCCTTTCTGGGAGAAGCAGTATGTTTGGAGCACAGACCAGAAGCAGAGATCCATCTGTTCACATCCTGGAGCACCAACACATAAATGATGCATTCGTTTATATCTAATTCCATGTGTTATTTATGTAATGTGTATTTAACACAGCAAACTGCTGAGGAAAACACTGCACTCAGACACTGTGAAATTGGACTTAACAGATTTCAGTCAGTTCCTCAGTGATACATTCAAGATGATACATACAGCCCTTAAAGTAAAAAAGAGCCTTAGCTCTGTTAGGGGAAACAGTAGGGTTTTGAACGAGGGAGTGGTGCAGGCTTTGAAGCCGTGCTATGTGGGTGTCCCTTAGGACTGGTGTTCTCAGCCCTGTGTCCAGCAGGTGTCTGACACTCACCCATCTCTTCTCCCCATAGGTGGCCCAGCAGAAAAGGCCGGTCTGCAGCAGCTTGACACAGTGCTGCAGCTGAACGAGCAGCCCGTGGAGCATTGGAAGTGCGTGGAGCTGGCACACGAAATCCGGTGAGCACTCACCAAAGCGTCAGTGCAGGGGTGTGGGAGGAACATCCTGAGGGAGCCCAGGGCAGCAGGAACTTGGTGTGGCTGCAGAAAGGGGAAGGGTTTGGGGGATGTGGGAAACTGGGAAAGGAGTCTTTGGAGGGGAAGTAGAAAGGATGCCGGGACTGGTAAGCTGGCTGTCCGAAGGCCTCAGTACCCACTGCTCTGGTTCTGAATTGCCCCATACCATCTCTTCCAGGAACTGTCCCACGGAGATCATCCTGCTGGTCTGGAGGCTTGTCCCACAGGTCAAGTCTGGACCCGATGGCATGATCCGCCGCTCGTCCTGCAAGTCTGCCTATGACCTGCAGTCCCCTCCCAACAAGAGGGAGAAAAACAGCACTGTGCCTCTGCGGCCTGAGCAGCGTCGGAGCTGCCACGTGCTGTATGATGGGAGCGATGGGCTGGTGCTGAACGGCTGGGAGAGGTACACGGAGATCGGCAAGAGGGGCCAGAACACCATGCCCCCTCTGTCCCATGTGCCCTCTGCTGCTGACCAGAACTACATCATCCTTGCACCTCTGAACCCAGGGAGTCAGGTAGGGCTGCCTCCAGCCCCACACTCACGTTACTGCACGAGGTGATGGCTGTGCTTGCTGCTTTCTGACGCTACCCAGGCTTCAGACTTCTCAGGCATCATCTCTAAAGGTTTGCTAGGGCACATGCTGTGTTTCTAAGCTGGAGCTGTGTCCCCAGGTGACCTTTCTATTTCTAAAGCATTTACCTTTAAGGCTGCAGAGCCATGGTGAACGAGCTGCTGCTTTCTCCCAGGGCTCATGCAGGGGGTGGGAGGATGGAAAGTGTTTCCACTATGCAAGTTGCAGCACAAACTACTTCTTTCATGTTCTGATAGTAATAGGGCAAAGATGCTTTTCACCTCTGGCTTTGCTGAGTTTGGCACTCTGAAATTTGCTGCTTGTTTTTGTGAAGTCTGCCTTGAGCCTTCCTCAGGTGGCTGTTCCTTTCTGGGTTGTGTCTTGCAGCTGCTGAGGCCTGTGTACCAGGAGAACAATGCTACTGAGGGTAAGTTGCTGATGTGGAGAAAACATTGCTCAGAGCACCCGGCAGAGCCAGACACAGCCTATCCAGTGCCAGCAATCCTTGCTCCTAGCCCAACAACCAAGTCCCTCATGTTCTGAGGACGGTGGCTCTTGGCAGTGTCACCTTTCCACTTTCTGGATCAAACATAAAAGCAAGAACCCTGCCACTGAGGCCCGAGGAGAGCACAGCTGCTGATGTCATTGCCTCATGGTGAGGTCTCTGGGAGCTCATGGGACGGCTGGGAAATGTAGGTTGGTGATAGGAACTTTCCACTGGGGGATGAGAAAAGCTTGAAGTGTGAAAGTGGTAAATATTTATGATGTTGCAGATCCCCACATTTCTGTGGGTCTGTCTGTGGTATGTTTCCTTTCTCAGGCCGTATGCAACAGCTGAGGGTGCTAACATTGTGCATCTCTGCCTTGCAATTGATTTTATTAGTAGTAAGTAAGGATGGCCATGAGTTGAATTTATGCAAAGAGCAGTTTGGGTTGAAGTGCAGGGTTTGGAAAATGCTCATTTCTTGGGTTTCTGATGGTCTCCGGACTAGCTCTCCTTGAAAATCTGTAGAAGAATTAACATTTTCTGCAGTGGATCTGCTGGGTCCCCCTGGAAAAGTGGGTACAGGTAGACTTGCAGGAAGAGCAGGGCTGGAGGTAGCCACATGAATCCTGGCTGTGGGACAGAGAGCAGAGGCCAACACAAGGTCTTACTGAGTTGAGGTATCAACAAATGACTGCCACTCAGCATGAGAAACCAGGGGCAGAAACAACCCAGGAGCCTGGCTGTTCTTTAAAGAAATGGCAGTTTTCAGCATGCTCAGATCCATATAGAAACACCTCTGGCCTGCTCCTTGGTTTGGGAGCTGCGGGAGGCAGCACTTGTGCTCTGATCTGTTAGGATGCCCTTGGGGGTTAGCTGTGTGTCCTGGCAGAGCTGAGCTCCTGGCTATAGTCTCACAGGAAGGAGTCTCTCACTCAGCTCTCCCTTTCTGGTGCAGGCACAGCTATCAGTGCCATTTTCAGCTAGAAAATGCTCTTTATTCTGTAAAGGTTGGGCAGTGCTCAGGAGCGGTGAAGTGTGGGGCTGGCAAAGCCTTGATGGGGACGTGAGGGAAGTGTGTGGGGCTTGGTGTGAGGCCTTGGTGGCTGGATGGCCCCAGCCCTGCAGCTGTGCAGCTGGGTGGATGCAGCTTCAGGGACTGTTCTGTGCTGGGATAGCTGCAGCTCTTCCCTGCTGAGCTGAGCTGAGCTGCGGGGACTTGTTCTTACAGAAGGTATAATTTGAAAGACTCCAATTTCTTCCCAGTATGATTTTTAATGATTATTTTCAGTTTATTCAAAGATAAATCTTCAGAGAGAGGAATGCAGTGGTTAACCTGAGCAGAACAGAGGTAGACAGTAATGATGATGCTTCAGTGTCAGCTTGCAGAAGATGGATCTTGTGATGGTGGTGGACGTTTCAAATGAAAGAAGTTGATTTAGGGATAAGAGGGAAAGCAAACTCTGCATGGCCCAGACAGATTGTATCTGTCCCGTGTTGGGCTGTCTCTCATGCTTTGATTTTTATCTGGCAGCACAACCATGAGAAAGGGGAAAGAGAAAATATCGGAATTATTGCTCTTAGAGGTGGAAACAACATTCCAGGTCATGAGAACCCACCCCCCCAAAAGCAAGCAGTGAGAGCAAACAGCAAACAGCCAGACTGAGTTGCCAGCAGAGCACAGTTTGGCTCTGCTGGTGTTTATCTGAAAGTAAATGTGCTGCTTCCTAACACTTAATGGAACATGTAATGTTGGGTAGGTTCATGTGTTTGCTTTGGACCAGACCCTATCTGCTCTGCTCCATGTTTTGAAGTGTTTTAGCCCATTCTGCTCAGGAAGTTAGGGGTATTTGTTGTGGTGCAAAGGCAGAAAGCACCTCTCTGAAAGCTGCTGTGGTAGGAACAGAAGGACATGGGGCTGGGAGCTGGAGGAGGGATGCTCACAATAGCTGAGCTGGGTCACTCCTCTAACATGGCCCTGAGACGCTGCTGTGTGTAAGAGTCCTGGGCTGATGCTGCAGCTTCTCTCCAGGTCTGTGTGTTGGATCTGAGCTGCTTTGGTTCATCACCTTTAGGAGGGAAAAGGTACTTTGTTGGAGCATGAATGTTTGGTTAGAGAGGCATCCAATTTCCATTGGATTGGAGCTTAAAGACAGAGCACAGGTGACTTGAGTGTGCTAAGTGACAAAATGCTGGTGGAAACTTTCTAGATGTATTCTAAGATTGTGAGCAAAGGGCTTAGAAACTCAAACAGCAACGAGCAGCAGCAGTGGGGGAAGGAAGGACTCACCCAAGCAGCAACTAGCAGGGAACAAGGATAATCCATAACGCATTTAATCACGGAACTGTTATTTATGTTAGAGATTCTGGGACCAGTGTGATGTGCCACCCAGTGCCACCTGGCTTTGAGCAGTGCAGGCTGGCAGTGTGGCTGTGGGAGCTACCATTGGCTTGCTGGGAGAAGTGGAAGCTGTGCTTGCTCAGCTGAGGCTGTGTCACACTGCTTCTGTGTAATCCTTCCTTTGAATGAAGATAACAGCTCTTTGCGGTGGAGTGGGACAGAGTGAAAATCCAGTCAGGCTGCTTGGGCTTCCTCCAGCACCAAAATACGGTGCTGAAAACTGTGGAGGATGATGTGCCAGCCTCATGCCTAGTGAGGTCATCCTTTGTAAATCCCCCCCTCCACAGCTGAGTAACCATCATCTCCCTGCAGGCAATTTGGAAGGACACGGGTAAGTCCCATGCTCATGAGGGTGTTTATCACTTCTGTTTTTTCTCCAGTCTAAACGCCTTCTGAAAACGGTGATTAAAAGCATCAGCTCATCCCCATGATGTCACATTCCTGCACTCTGTGAAATCCCATGTCCCCAATTCAGTACAGGCACGATCTGTAGATAAAAACGTCCCAGGGTTTAAATTTCTAGTGTTTCACTTCCACCCTGAATTAGCCATGGATGGTTTTACCCCGGCTGGAAAGGGATTAGCCACGGTTTGGTGGTGAGGGCAGCAGTTTCCTGATGGGGGATCCTCCTTTTTGCTTGTGTGATTTGAGAAAAAACAGTTAAGGTGCTTGGGGTTCTGCGTTTCTTGTTTTGTACACTCAGTACTGCATCAGTAGATGGGTGTAATCACACCACATCTTTCTCTGAAGTACTGCACTGTATTCATAAATTGTGCAGCACATCCAAACACAGGAAGGCGTGCTGGCCTGCAGTGGGGGCGGCTCTGACGTTTGGGTTTTGTCTGTCTGTCTTCTGCTGTTGGGTGAAGTCCTGGGCCCAGCAAGAAGGTAGCTCTGAATTGTGCAGAAACATCAAAGGACATCTCATTTTGCATTAGGAGAAATGAACTCAGTGCTGTTATTTCATGAATCCCTGAGAGACCTTGATAGCAGAGTGATGAATGTTCCTGTAGCTCCGGGCTCCAGCTATTCCTCTTGGGCTCTTGGTGCCCTCCTCCAGCCTGAGGCAGGAGCTGCTCTGGCAGTGTGCAGAAGCTCTGCGGGAGCTCTCCTAATTCTCTCTGTATTGCTGCTTCCTCTCTTGCTCCAGGAAATGGATGCAAAGGGAAATCACACACAGGGTCTGGGAGAAAATCCAGGCTGATGAAGACTGTGCAGACAATGAAGAACTATGGGAACTACCAGAACTGCACTATCGTGAGGCCACACATCCCACACTCCAGCTATGGCACATATGTGACTCTGGCTCCCAAAGTGCTGGTGTTCCCTGTCTTTGTGCAGGTAAGCGTGGCTGCACGTGGTGTGGTATGGATCTGATGCACAGCACAGAGCTTGCTGCTGTCCTTGGCTCCTTGCTGCCATGCCAGCTGGTTGCCTTTCTCAGTGCATGAGGTCCTCAGGCTGGCTGGACTCAGTTCCAGGTGCTTTCTTTAAAGGAGTTGTGTTATGCCCAAGAGATACTTTGTTGGATTTCCCCTTTTCAGCTTTCCAGGCTGGTTCTTGGGTGCTTGCTTGAATCAGGAGAAGGCATCCCAGTTTCCAGGCTTCAGCAAGCAGCTTTGTATAACTGCAGATCAATATGGGTTCTTCATGCTGTTTATCAGTGTATGGATGAACATTTTATAGTCTGCTTGGTGACCTGCACTAGAAGTACCAACAGGGATCCAGAGAAGTGTCCTGACAGGATACTCTCACTCCTCAGTTACACAAATGATTCTCTTAAAATTACACCTAGTTTGGTGTCTTCCATTTTTGTTCTTCACAGGGCCAGAACCCCAGCTGGTCTCATCTGACTCTGATCACGTTACTGATGAATACAGCATCTCTGAGGCTGTGGGAAGCTGTCAGCTCTCCTGTTAGCAGCTTGGACCATTTTCTGTAGGCTCAAACCAGTGATATCTGCACATTTGTTGCCCATGGCCATGCGCACCATTTGTATGTCAGCAGGAGCACAATTAGTACTCTGGGCTCCACGCCTCTGCAAAAATTGTAACTTGGACTGAACCTGGGCTGTTTCTGCCACTTCAGGAGCTGGTTCTCCTGCTTTGTGGTCTCATAGTGCACTGCTCCTGTGGTGGGTACCTGTACCCTGCCTGCAGGTTGTGCTGCTCGATAGGATATCTAACAGCTACTACTGCCAACACGCTCCTGGTATTCTCTCTTGTTAAATGGGACACCCTGGAGGTGCTGACTGCAGAGCAGAATGTGACGTGAGGAAGGACAGAGGCCTTATATTTGCTTAAACTTGCTGTGAAAGCAATGCACAGAATCACATAGCAAGTATTCTGTCCGAGGGATGTGAGAATCTAACAGGTTGCAGCTGTGGTTGTGCTTCCTCTGCACAGCACCCATAACCCATGTGGTGCAGAGCAGTTAACGTGCCGAGAAGCAAGCGGACTTGCCTTTTTATTGTCTATTGTCTTTTTATAGATGAGCCTGACATAGCTGTTAAATGTAAGCTTTTCTTTTGTTTGCATAGCTGGGCTGCAGACTTCTGTATTTGTGAGTGCAGTGCAGGGTGTCTTCTCCCTGGATGAGTTACAGCTTAAAGTGAAGACAAAGTGGGTTTGGTGGGCGGAAAGTTTTTCTGGCAAACCACACTTCCAGTGGAAGGTTTGACTGTTTCTTTTTTTTCTTTCTTTCCATTTCAAATGTAGCCCTTAGATCTTTGTAACCCAGCCCGCACTCTGCTTCTGTCAGAGGAGCTGCTTCTCCATGAGAGCAGAAGCAGAACCATCCAGGTAAGGCTATTTCCCTGCTGCCTGAGCTTTCTAAACTATCTTTTCTGCAGATTCATATGGTAGATGGAGAAGGGGAATGAATTACCTTGCTGAACTTTTATTAGTACGATGGTTGGAAAGAATTCGTAGTCAGTTTATGCTGGGATAAACTAAATGTCAGCGCTTTATATTATTTTAGTTTATTTATTTTGCTCTAAATCAATTTTTCTTTGTGCTCCTGAAGGAGAAAATGCACATGACGATCATGTGGCAGATTCAGAAAGAGGGAATTTAAGAATATTTTGTGCCAGTGCAGAGATCTAGCCATAGAATGCATATGGGGCTTTTTTTAGAAGTTTAGCTCCTGAGAGTCCTGTCCAAGATCCTCTCCACTGTGTTATTTCAACTTCTTTTCTGCAGTGCAAGGAGTTGATCTAGAGGACCTTTAAATGTCCCTTCCAATGGTTCTATGATTCTGTGCTATCGGAGAGAGATTAAAAATCTGGGGAAACACCTAAGCTTTGTTTATGTGCTGAACCCGTGTATGTGACTGCTTTCAACAGCCAGACAAGCTGAGTTTGTAATGTTCTGTGTCCATTTTCTGTTGGCTTTGCTTATATCCAGCAGTGTAGTCTGTAAACTGGAATTTGGGACAGAAGCGTGTCATGGATTGGCATGGTGCACTGGGAGCCAGAACAGCTCACTTGGGCATTGCTGAGCAGTGCTGGGCAGTGACAGTATCTTTTGGCACATTGTCACTGAATCTCACTACTGTACAGAACACATGTGTTTTGAATTTAGTTGGGCTGAACAGTGTGTCATCTTCACAGAGCCGCAGAGGAACTGTCATTTGAGTAACTTAGTTTCTGTGTGATGCTTTCTGGGTGGCTGACAGCAGAATCCCAGAAACAATCATGTTGCTGGCCTGTAGAAAGCTGTTCAAGACTGTGCTAAGGGACTTTCCTCGCTGGCTTTCAGCATGTAATTCATCCTTTATTTTGTCTTGATTAATTTCTTCTGCTAAAGTACACAAAGAATTGTATCACCCATCAGGAAACTTGTCACTGATTCGTAAATAAAACTCTTCCCCTGCCTGTCCTGCTGCTCTTTGCTCATCAGGGTCTTCAGGGTGTGTGCACAAATGAAAACAGTTGAAACGCATGGCTGTGTAACACAGTGGTGCTGTGATGGTTGGAAGTACGGTGACCCTGTGTACAGGATCCTTCTCCTAAATGGGATTGTGTTCCTCACCTTCAGGTCAGACTCAGAGGTCTGTAAAAGCAGCTGACTGTAAACTAATTCTGAGTAACTAATGCCATTTTCAGTCTGGGTGAAATGTGTTTGTATGTCCAAGGATGTTCGAAGGCAGGTGAAGCAGAGTCTCGGGGTGATCGTGTTTGGAGATGGTGTGCTGCTCTGTTGCCCAATGGTTAGCTGCTTTGGAGACCCAGCTGTGGATGCATTAGCAGGATGCCTCAGGGAAAGGGCTCTGTTTGCTAATGATGCCCTAAGGATGAGCATGCAGCTGGGAAGAGGATTTCCCAGTTGGAGCTGCTGCCAGGAAGGATCAGGATGCTGTACACTGGCCAGAAGCACTAGACAGCCTCTGAGAATGGCAGTGCCTTGAGGCTGTTATATCTGTGCACTCCTGACAGAGGGGCAAGGAAAGAGTATGTGACTAAGTGCAGTGACATAAATAAAAGCTGTGAGTAGAACAAGAATGTGGCAGACTGCTTTGGGAAGCAGAAGCCTTTCCTTCAGTGTGAACCCAGGTGTGGTGCTGGGCCTGGTATTGCCAGAAGCCAACACCTGTAGGAATCAATGTCGGGACATCAGCCGTGTTGCTGGGGAATGACTGCCTCCTGTGAGCAGTGTATCACTCACAGCTTCACCTCAGGGTGAAGCAGAGCTTCAAGAAATTGGTGTGTGCTTCTCTGGAAAGCTGGAGACCTCCCTTCTCCTGCGGAGCAAGGATGTCTGCTTTACTCATGACAGGCTGTGGGATAAACTTCTGAGGCCAGCAAGACCTGAAGTGGCCTGGCTACACTGGAATTTCCCTGGTGCAGAAGGACTCTTAGTTCCCTTTTCACTGGACTTGAGCTTGCAACCACTCCTCCCTTCTCTGCTGTTTTGTTTCTGATGAGTCCTTTCTTCCTTGCTCCTTGTGACTTTCCATTTCCCACTGCTTTTCCCTTGTAGCCTCTCAAATTGGACTCCTACACTTCTCAGGACTACCTTCTGCATCTCGTTCTTCTTTGCCCAAGTCGCTGAAGAAAGGCCAGGTGCAGGGGCTAGAAGTTGAGATCCTGTATCATTTTTATTTTTTAAACCAGAATCTTTTCTCTGTGGTAATTTTCATGTCTGGCAGTGCATCCTTGTCACTGAACAAACCCTCTCCCATCTCCTAAAGGAGGCAACCTGTCTCTCTGAAGGCTTGCCAGGATCTGTCCTTTCTCTGACCTTACCTCTGGGGCAGTCCTTATTCAGGCCTTAATCACATCCTGTCTAGACTTTGTTCCAATTCCCATTTTTATGGTGTTCTGAAATCCCTTCAGCCTGCAGAGTGCCAGAGGAACCAACGCAATGCAGACAACTACGTGCAATGTTTGGATGCAGGCTTCGTCCTTTTTGGTGCTTTCTGCAGTGCACCTGGAGGCAATTTTCCAACCCCTTAAGGAACCTTCACAGTGTAGGTCACACTCAGCCCCTTTTCACCTCTCTGTTTGCCATCCTGGCAGGGTCTGTAGGTCAGGACAGCCCTTCCTAGAACCCTGGAGAACAGGGACTGGAATGCCTAAGGTCTTCTGTCCCAAGTGCTGAATGAAAATTCATGGCACTCTGGCTGGATTTGCCAGCTCCCAGTTTCAATGGGTGGCTGGTTTGACCTACACAGTGGGTTAACTAAAACCCTGCTCTCTGGCACAGATGTTTCATGATCTGTTTTTAGAGAGTTTCATTTGGGTGAGAAACCAGAAACTTGCACTTACCTCCTACCTCCACTGCACTAGTTCCTCTCACTCTGTCCTTTTTTTTCCACTGCCTCTTTATGTTCTCATCTCTGTCATTTCTGAATCAGGTGATATCATTTCCTCATCTGCAGAGCAACACTTACGCTGGTGCTTGAGTGTGTGCATGCGACCCTTCGGGTCCTTAGATTCTGTTAAACTGAGCTGAGGTTCCACGTTGACAGCTGGAGCCTGCACCATGGATCTGCTTTTGGCAAGTGTGGTCTTGTGTCTTCATCAAAGTCTAGCTGAGCATGCGAGCTCCTTGCTGAGTATCTAACCCCCTTGCCAATAAGCTTGACAGTAAAAATGCATGAGGTGGTAAAAGTGTCTTAAGCATATTATGGGTTAATAGACAGTTGGGATGTCTTAGAAGGAGAACATGCATTTAGAATGGACCCATTCCAGAAGTCAAACCAGGAGCAATAGAGCATCCTTAGGGAGTTAGGGCTGCAGTGTGGAAAGCAGTGGCCCAGAGGCTTTGCCATGTCTCTGTGGATGATAAAGATTCCCTGACCTGGGAAGCTAGTGCCTGTTTCCAAAGCTCTGTGCCTGGCAAGCCTGCACCTACTCCCTCTGCAAAGCTTAGACCACTTCTGAGGTTGGACAGTGACTCTGACAAATGCCAGCATACTAAGCTTGTGGAAGCTTGATGATTTTTGTTCTTGGGCTCCTAATCCCGTGGTCTCTGTGAAAACCAAGTGAATAACTGCCACTGTGAAGCTGCAGCCCAGAAAGTTGTGACTTTGGAGCATGTGATTAGGGGAGCAGCACATACAAGTGTCTGTGTGTTTGCATGTGGGGAGCTATGTTCTCTGTGGTCTGATGAGACCAGCAGTGATGTCTGCTTCCTAGAGCATGGGCTCATAGGAGCGTTATGAAGATAAGTGTGTATCTGGAAAATCTGAGAAAAATTAGAGAGTTTCATCCATTTAACTCAACCCATCAGATAGGGACACACAAACTTCATATTGTTCTAACTGGGCTTTCACTTTGAGATTGCACCCATTTCTGCTGGAGCAGGTCCCAGAGCTGATAAATGTATGCAAAATGTGTGTGGATCAGATGTGTGTTCAAGATATTTGGGTTTGCTCTGGCCAGACTTCAGTCTCTTTACAGTGATGCAGGCAATCACTGCCATGTTCTTTTTTGGCATCTCACAGCTCTTTTGGAGATCTGCCTCTGCTTCTCTTTGCTCTGTCTGTTTTGCTGGGCATGGCTACGAAACCACAGCAAGAGAAGAGAGAGATGTCTCAGGAGGCAGCCTGGCTCAGCGGGCAGGGTCTGTGTGCCCCGTCCTGAGGTGGCTCTGCTAATACACTGCTGCAGTGATAAGTGCCAGCTCCTCCCTGCTGTAACCCCACTGGCAATAGCTTGCTGTGCATAGGTGTGCAAACTGGACAGGGGTGACTATTCACAATATAACAATAGTTATATTAACTATTAAACTTGAATGCAGAGGTACTTTGGTTGCAAGGCTTAATTGGCAGGCACCGTTTCATCACGGTTTTGTTACTTGATGAGGCATGGTGATGACCTTCCTTCAGCAGGGCTCTGTGATCTTCTGTTCTCATCCTGGGGAAGCATACTGACTCATCGCTTTCCACCTTATCTCCTGGCTTTCATTTTCTCTTGTTTTCTTTTAGGAGACTCTTTAAGTGTACCTCTTCCTTCTGTAACAGTAATTTGCCAACTGTATTCTGTAGGCAGTGCCAAATCTATCAGCAGAAGGGGCTCTGTGGTTTTCCATGGTTCAGAACTCACACAGATGAACACCAGTACCAACCTCTACAACAGATTTTTTATGAAGTCTACTCATAGCCCCTGAAAGGTGTGTGTGACTATGGCCGTGTGGCCTCGGTAGCTCTAATAAACACAGGTATGCTTATCCTTTTCTTCAGAGGAGAAATAAACACATTCCATTTGTTTACTTTCTCATTTTGAGGTATGAAACTTAGTTCTGGGAAACAGACAGTGATACTGACTCTTCCAGGAGCAGCTCTGGAGGATTCTGTGTTGTGCCCGGATGAATCCAGGCGCTGCATTTCTTCGTTATTTGCTCTTTCACTCTTTGAGCCCTATGATTTCACATGGCAGATACCAGATCTGTTGTAGGGGGGCATTGGAGGCATGTCAGCACTGTGATGCCTGCCCCAAGCTGAGCTCCAGGTGCCCTCTGCAGCCCTCCCCTCTCACAGCAGCTGACAGCTATGTGGGACTCACCCCGGACTTGGTTTCAGGAGATCCCACCCGTGTTGGGATCTGCTGAGTCCTGGCCCTTGCTTTGTCCCCCTGTGGCTTGCAGAAGCTCTGTATCCCCCTGTAAACCCCCCATTGTGCAGAGCTCCTCTAAAATCAGATGCCTTCCTGGAAGCAGCATCTAATGGAGATGCTCTTAACCTAACCTGCACCAACTGCGCTTTTATCTTCTCTGCATCCTGAATTCAATCAGTCTCATCTTTTTGTTAAAGCACAATGTTACCTGCAAATGCTTCTTATGTGATGGTTTCCACGATTCATGAGTTAAATCTATTTGGTTTCAAAGCAGTATTTTTTTCCTTGCTAATCCCTCTGCCTCTTTTTCTTTCCTTTAAACTTCCATGTGCATTAGGTCTACATTTTCTTCCCTCCATTTCCACTCTTATCACTTGCTGGTCATGCTTTTATTTCCTGCTCTTGTCAAAATCCCTGAACATCTCTTTGACTCTAAGAGACCTGGAATGGCACTGGATGTGCCCCTGAATGGAAACACCGTCAAGCAAGAAAGACACAGGAGAAAGTTTGTAGTGCACTTTGTGCTTGTTTTAGTAGTAATAATGCCAGAAGTAATGAAGAGGGGGAATGTGGGCACTAGGCCAACAGTGTTGAGAGCAAGAGTAGGGATTTTCCAAATAATACAGTGAGAACCAGATGCTCCCTGGTTTAATTGTCCGTTAAAGCTACGCCGGGAGTTTTCTGCTATTAAGAATCCCACAAAAATGAGTTTGCATAGCAAGGACTTGTGGCAAGGACTTGATTTTGGATGAGAAGTTGGATGCACTGCCTTGACACGAGTCTCAGCACCATGTGATAAATTGCTACCCAGCTTGTCCCCTGTGACACGTGCCTGCCAGCTGGGCAGACACACACTGTACCAGCAGTGCATCCCGTAAACAGTGACTCAGCCCCTGTCCTGAGCAAAGTCACCTTTCAAAGGGTGACTTGGTGGCCGTGGTGCCAGCCTGTGGTTTTCTGCTTTTACGAGTTGCTAAAAGGTCAGAAAACACACCTTGTTGCTGCTCAGTGCTGCAAGGCATCTTTCCCCATGTGCCGGGGTATATTTGGGGCATCCCCAGGAGTGGTTATAATAGCAGCTGTGTGCTCCTGTGCTGTGTCTTGTGATCAGAGCAGAGCATGGGTTGGCGTTGTGTGGTTTGTTCAGCATCCAGTGTGACCACTGGCATCTTGTGGCTGCTGTTTGGCATCCTCTGAGCCTTGCTGCATGCCCCCAGCTTCTGCTGCAGAGCAGCACAGACTCAGCCCTCAGCTTCTGTCACCCACCCCATGGGGCTTCTGGGTCAAGGGTCTGCAGTGCAGCAGAGAGGCTGGTCACTTAAAAACCACCATCACCTGTACTGAACTAATGGGGGACCTCAAGAGCCAGAGGCAGAGCAAAATCTGCCTGTTGATTTGTGAGCACTTTCCACTGGAATAGCTCCAGTTCCTAGCATTCTTGAGTCACTGCTCAAGCATAGAGCTGGGCAGACATGCAGTGAACTATTTGCTTTATACCCCTCAAAGTGGTTTAAAGGTATCAAGTATGTTCCCTGCAAACACTCTGCTTTTGTAAAAAGCAAGGTTGTTTATTTTCTTTTCCCTCAGAAGGAGTAAAACAGGGCATACGAAGAGTGAAAGCAGTGAGGAGCTCCTTTATGAGTGCGTTGAAGAGAATGCCATTTGCTTTTAGGCTGCAATTTCTGCAACGTGCTGAGATTAGTTGGCAACCCATTCCCTCCTCCTGCTCCCCTGGTTTGTAACTTATGTAAATGAGAAGTGACAGCAGAGAGCAGAGAGGGTGTGTTTGTGCGATGTTGCACTGTCAGGCAGGTTTACCCCTCCTGCCACGGGACTGCACAAGCCTTGGGAGGTGGCAACAAGTTGGGGGCCCTGCAGCAGGGCTTGCTGGGGGCACCCTGTGGCATGCAGTGCCCTTTGGGCAGGTGCCTGGGTTGCTACTTGTGGGTGGTACATCTCCCTGGTGTGGAGGGCCGGGGGAAGGATTCCTTGTAACCTCTCCTTTGCTGCTCTTCTGCTCTCCAGGTGACCCTCTTTGTCTACTCTGACCTGCTGCTCTTCACTAAGGAGGACGAGCCTGGGCGCTGCAATGTGCTGAGGAACCCTCTTTACCTGCAGAGTGTCAAGCTCCAGGAGGGTGAGTGTCCTCTGCAGCAGTTGGAGGTGTTCGGGGTGTTTTCTGGGTTAAAGTTCTCTGAATAGCAGCAGGATAGCACGCCACTATCCTATTGCTTCCAGTTTGCAGCAGTGCTGGCTAACACACACTGTCAACCTCCCTGTGCTGGATTGTAGGTCCAGCACCACCCTTCCCAGCCCAGCATTAACCCAGTTCCCAGCAACTCTGTCCCCTGGTGTGCCCTGGCAGCACCTTGCAGGCCTGTCTCAGGGATTTGGGGCTGTGCTGAGGTGCTGTGCTGCTCCTCTTGCTGCTGTCACCCAGCCTACCGTGGGGGCTTGTGGAGGTTGCAAAGGGAAGTGAAGGTTTCAGGTTCACCCTTACAGTGTCTCAGAGGAGCTGAGCCCTACTGACCTTTACTTCACTGCTTCTCCCTTCAGCCACCCACGGCTTCCCTCATTAACAACCCTCCCCCATGAGAACACATTAGTGAAGAAAGAGCAACCCTCGGCCTTGGTAGGAGGCTGTGGGCTGCGTGTTGCTTGCTTCACCTTGGTTGAGCTTTCACATCCAGCTGAGGGTTCTTAGGGCAGGGGGATGGCTTGAATTAAGTTTTTTTGAGTTGAAGTTCTGAGGCTGTACAAAAGATGGTCTCAGCTACCTAGGATCAAAAGAGGAACGAACAAATTGCTCTGCCACATCCTATTTCCTACAGTGGAGCCACTTCTTGGCCCCATTCCACTCCCATCATGTTCTTTCTTTGGTGCAGTGGCTGTTTGGCCACGGACTTGCTCTGTGTGCAGCTGCCTGACTCCATCAGCACAGGGCTGGGTCTCCGCTGCCTCCTCAAGTCCGGGCAGTGTGGTTGGGGACTCCGCAAGGAAGACCATGATTGGATGAGAGGAAGAGCTTTTCTGTGACCAGAGTGGTCAAATCCTGGGTTGCCCAGAGAGGCTGTAGGACCTCCGTCCTTGGAGATGTTCAGGGTTCAAATGGGCACAGCACTGAGCCCCGTGACCTGGGTCCTTTGGGCAGGGGCATAGAATAGAGACGTTCAGAGGCTCCTTCCTGCCCAACCTTACTCTGTGACTATATGAGCTGACATCCCTCTGCAGTCCTGTGGCTCTGACCAAGAGGGGTTAATCCAGAACTTGGCTGCTTTTTCGTAAGGAATAGTTTTCAGGATGATTTTGTCACTTCCCTTGATTTTTCCCAGTTGAGCAAGTAGCTCTGGCAAGGAGCTATGTCTCTCTACATGCCCCACAATGTATGAGCCTCTGTGCTGGGGATGTGCAATGGCACAGCAGACTGCCCATCTCCTATTTCCCATTTCCAACAACTTTTCTGCCCCCAGATTCATTTGCTAACATGTTTAGTGGGGGCACTGAGGAGAAAGAAGGACATGGAGAGTTCAAGCTGTTTAGAAAAGTCATTGAGCTTCATTGAGATTTGTCAAGTTTGTTCTCAGCACTGCTTATTTCCAAGAAAAGGACAAAAGAAATCCTCACTGAAGTGCCTGTTGGTCAGCATCTGCCACAGTGCATGTGTGATTCCTGGTTGCTTTCAAAACTGCTGCACTGCTTTTGTTCTCCTGGAAGAAATTGTCTTCCCCAGCGTTCATCCCAGCGGTGCAGCAGCTCTGTGTGCTGAGGTGTGTTAGCAGGTCAGCATAAGAATGTGCCTCCTAACCTCGTGCTGAGTGGTTGGGTTCTGTGAGCAGTTTTCTGCCCCTTATTTCCTTGTTACCATGATAACTTTATGGCTAGGTCACATCTGGAGTAGCTCAACGAGCCTTTCAAAAGGGATGTTTGCGCCGGACCGCCCCCTGTACACCAGGAATCCAGCACAGTCGGTTTTGAGGCAGGTTTGGGTAGGGCTGCTTCAAGGTGGGTGGAACAAGCAAGGAGATGCCTGTCCCTTTTGGCAGGAGTTTTCTGCTGGTCTCCTCATAACTGAATGGCACATTAATAGGAACAGGCGTATTGCTGAGTATAACAATTGAGACATCTCCGGTGCACTGAAGACCATTGTGATGTTTCCTGTTTCTGCCTCTTGCTGCACTGTGCGAAAGCAAATCAGTATAATCTGCTTTACAATGCTCTGTCTTCCTGCTTTAGAAGCTGAGCATGGCTGATGAGCACCATGCTGGCCAATGTTTCCAGTGCAACTGGACTGACTTCCTCACTAGATGATGTGGGAATTTCCATGCTAACACTGCTGCCTTGCTGGGGTCCCAGCCCCTGGGTGGGTGTGCTTGGCTTGAGGACGTGGGGGAGAGATCCCATGTAGCAGCCTGAAGAGGACCCTGCCTGTGAGCCCCGTCTGTAGGTTGCACACTGCTGCTTTGCTGTCTCCTGTGTCCCAGTGCAACGTGTCCTGCAGCAAACAGCTTCAAGATATCCAAAGGCCCAGACTCTGATTTTTGGGGCTTTTGCCTGCAAGCTTCTCTTTGGGTCTTGAATACCATGCTGTCCTCAGTGAGCAGGCTGGGGAGCAGAGTGCCCTTTCCATGGCTATTGTCAGTGTCCTTTGGGCTGTGCAAGGATGCAGTAGAAAGGGGCAGGACCGATTTACCTCCTTCTCCCATCTTTTTGACCCTACACCTGGTGTGCACCACCTGAGCCCTGCAACCAAAGGGTGCTTTCTGTGGGTTGCACAGAGCAGGTGGGCAGAGCAGCGTTCACAGCCACTGCTGTGCTAGAAGCTGTGTATCACCCACCCCTCATGAGTGCACAGGGCTTAGCTAGGGAGAGGGATGTGTTCCTGCAAAAGCCATGTGCTCCCTTTGTGCTGAGCCTGCCAGCAGGACAGGAATGGATCAGGTTACCCTGAGAAATAAGCCAGTCCTTGTCATGATGCATCTATGTGAAACGGTGCTGGGTAGGGGACAGGGCCCTGCATGAGTCTCACCAGGGTTGGACATAGACCAAAGTGTAGCAGTGGGGCTGGGGAGACACAGGAGTCTCTCAGTTCCTATTTTTCTTTCCTATTAAAGGCAATTCCTTGTGGAAAAGTGGGATTTAAGCAGCTCCTTGGCCCAGGCTGGCTGCCTGCTTTGTGTGTGCAATAGGCACTGCACTGTTTGGCCATGGGAGGCAGTGAGGCCTCAGAGGGATGGGGCTGGACCATGCTGGCTGGGAAGGCTGCTGACGCTGAGAGTGAGGGGATTCTTAAAGAAACTTAATTCCGATGGCTTTGGGCTTGTTTGGGTGTCACTCCTTGCTGCAGAAAGACAGAAGGAATACACAGAGTTTCAGAGAGTGGGGACTTACCCTGGTCTGTTACACTCCAGCATCACCTTGCCTTGCCTGCCCTCCCCAAAGGGCAGCCAGAGATATCCAGCACGTGGTTTTGGGCACTTGCTCATGGGTTTCATTTTGCCTGTGCAGGCACTCAGGTGTCCCTTTGGTGGGTCATGGCCCCCAGCTTGATCTCTGGGCTGCATCTGCCCTGCTGGGTACTGGTGTACTTTCACCACCATGCAGAGCCTGCTCCCATTACTAACACAGCACGGGATGTTGAAATGAAACTGCTGTTGCTTTGAACAAGATCTGCAGCCATGCCCAGATTGAAGGGCTGATCTCACAGCAGAGATAACGTTGTTAAAGAGGTTATGACTGCTGCTGCCCAGCAGCACTGCACGCTAGCAAAGACAAAGCCTTGGTAGGGCAAGCTGGGGACAGTGTGGCAGCACAACCAGCTCTGGGCATGGGGTGTCCTGCTTTGGAGCTGGGGGGCCCTGTCCTGTGCTGGCTTTGTGTCATTCTGCAAGCTGATGTGTGCTTGGAGCTTTCCTTGGGGGTGGGGACCCTTATGTCTTGCTGGTGGGGAGCAAAGGCCAGGACAGACTTTGGCAAAGCCTTCTTGATGGGGAGCATCCAGCACCATTTCCATTCCCAAAGCCGTGGGAGGGAGCTCAGGGAGCAGCCCCATGTCCTGTGGAGCAGGTTGGGCTCGTGGGAAATCAGGCAGGAGAGACCTCTGAACAAATCCAGCCTCTTTCCAGAAGCACTCACGGGAGAATTTGTGATAGTGCAGTGAGTCCATGCAAGAAAACCATGCAAGTGCAGCCTGTGTGGCTCCCGGCCCTGCAGATGCAGCATACATCACTCCCAGGGCGCAGCCTGGTACTGTGGGATGACAACAATAAATATTCATTAAAAGTTGTCCCTTAGCCAATTCCTCTGCCAGTGTCTCTGCTCGCAGAAATGCAGCTGAAGCTTAATTTTCGTCCTGTTTTCTCTACTTTGTAGGTTCAGAAGATCGGAAATTCTGCATCCTTTATCTTGCAGAGGTGAGTGCTGCTAGTTTCCAAATTAACTTTAAAGTGGGAGCTGGACACGTACTAACAAATCCTCTTCTTTGCTTCTTTTTGCTGAAGTTGGTTGATTTTAACTTCCTTTTTTATTAGTTTGTCAGAGGTCTGGAAAGGAAACATGATGTCCATAGCCAGAATATATTAATAAGAAGCTGCTAGGAGTGATCTATGAGCCAGGAGAGGATGGGCAGCCCCAAGACAGGCTTGCTTTTCCCTTCTCCTGTGTACCTCACTCACTGCTTCTCCCCTCCAATTTCTCCTGGAGTTCTTTCACCCAAGGGTTCTGTGACCGCTGTTTTCACTTTGTTAGTTGGGTATCTTCCCCTCCTTGTCTTCAAGCACCCAGATTTGAAACCCTCAAATGAAATAAGGAGGCCCAGTGTAAGAGACACACGATCGTAGCTCTAAAAACGTGTATGACTGAACACTTTAAACAGGTTTGAAATCATTCAGATGTTGACACAGTTCCTTTAGTGTTGAGAAGCAGCCACGGAGACTGCGGAACTGGTTCACAGTGCCTGGTCCTCCCTAATCACTGGGTGCTGAGGCTCATTTTTTATTTTTATTATTCCTTTCAAATGACTTTAGTTTGTTCCTGGCTTCAAGGCCTTGTGTTTTCAGGGTGGAAATCTGGGTCTGGGAAAGATCCCCAGGGCACTGAGGAGAAAGGCACACATTGCTCAGCAGCCACGCAACATAATAAGCTATTGTGAAAGTTGGATGAAAACGCTCGGGGTGGAAGTTGTTCACCTTGGGCGGCTGGGATGGGGGCCAGAGTGCAGCTGGCTGAGTAACTGTGTGCTGACAGCTCTCCTGAAGGTCCACCCTTGCTCCTTCCTTGTCTTTATTTCTTCTCGGGGTGGTCGGGCAGGAGCTGCCTGCTCAGCATGGAGATCAGTGTCTGCCTGCTGATCCCATTCCCACGTCTTCCCATGTGCTTGGAAAAAATGCATTGGGAACCTGACATTTAATTTAGAGGCTTTGGGGGCCTGAGTTAAAGTAACCAAATGAGAAATGGCTGTGTTTCATGGGACTGTGGGAGGGGAAGGCTCCTCTTTGGTGAGATATAGTGAAGGGTGTAGCTTTGTCCTGATGGGCTGCAGTGGTCTGGCTCTTGAGGTTCTGCTGGTTGAAATATAAAATGTGAAACTTTTCCTTTCCTCCAGGCACGTTTATGGTCTTTGTAAGATCATTCTTGTTCCTCATGTCCATCCAGGGCATTTCAGGGCAGGCAGCCTTGTGCCATTCCCAGCAGTGAGTGCTTACAACCAGTGCTGTGCCATTTCACATCCAGGCTTGTCAGAGGCTTTGGCCATAGGCACATTTGGTTCAAGAGGGGAAGCTGAGATGCAGAAAGACTGAGACATGCCAGTGAGTCAGCAGCATGCAGGCAGGGCAGTGCCATCCTGATGCCCCCACAAGCACACTGCTGGGAAACTGTGACCTGGGGGCTGCCCAGGGCAGATGCTGGCTGGGCTGCGTGGATGTGGGCTCAATGAAGGAGCGTGTGGGAAAGGGGGGGGAGGGGTCAGTCCCTTCCAAAGGCATTCCTGCACATAGAAGGATGGCATGACTTGGAGATTACTTTGTGCTGCTAAGGTCATGCCTGCAGTGGGTGTTTTTGGAGGCCTGGTGTGCTGCTAAGTAAAAGTTGGGGCTGGGAACCAGTACAGAACCCCTGTGTTAAACTGGCACATGGGGCTGGGATGTCCCCTGAGTCACAGCCATGCTCCTGTGAGTCAACTCATGTTCTTTGTCTGTGTGAATGAGAGGATTTCTACCTGCAGGAATGGTGCTCTGCAGAGAGCAGCTGGCTGTGCTTCAGGGCTCAGGACACAGCCCAGAACAGCCATGGCCTTGACACTCTCCTGGCACCCTCGTGGTCTCACCAGTGGAGCACAGCAGTGCTCTGTGCCTGGGTCTTGATATAATTGTCTTACTGCCCACCCCCAACAACTTGTAGCAGCTGGAGAGCTTGGAGGAAGGATGCAGGAGGGAAGAATGGTTGTGTGGACATGGCTCTTACACCCCATGTCACCCTGAGGCCTTGCTTTGCCAGGCCTCGAGCTCCAGCTCTTTTCTCATTTAAGGGGCTTGGAGTGATGTTTTGCGCCATAAGGTGACATTTTTGTATTTGGACCCAATCCAAAATGGAAGTATGCATCAAAATGCCTGGGAACTGCTGAATTTATTTTAAATGAGAAATAATATTCCACCCTTCAGGGAAACTGATGTGTCAGAGAGGAGCTGCTACCAGTCATCCTGTCTAATCACGTGTAAACAAATCACTCACAGAGCTTAAATCCTGAGCACGACGGGCACTGACAGCCAGATGGGAACTGATCTGCATCGCCTGGTGTAGCTTACAGTGGGAGCGGTGTTTCTTTTACAGGCTCTGCTGGGTGTGAATTTGCAGTGTTTGGAGGTCATGCAAATCGTGGGGCACACAGCATCCTGCATGGGAAATGCTGAACATGGGATGGGGAACATCCCCTGTGTGGTGGGAAGTGGCAGCCCCCAGTGAGCCTGTCCTGGGGTGTGAGCATGCTCCAGGGCTGCATTCACACCCTTCCCCACTCCGGAAACATCCCACTGATAGGAAACTGCAGATCAGGGTTTTATTGCATTGTTTGAGATTTTTGATTCAAGCCCAACATGTTCAGACCAAAACTGACTTAAATTCAAAGAGCTCATTAAGTTTTTTTCATTGTAAAAGCGCTAGCAAAATCGATCGTTTTCTCTGGAAGGTTTCATCTGCAGACACTGGTGTTTCTCTGGGGAAATTGCTCTGACAGACAATCTTTCCAACAGATACTTCTCGGCCTGCTGCCGTGAGCACACTAACAGACCTGAGCAAATCAGTGCTTGCATCTGGCCTTGATCTTGGTTTGTCCATGCAGGAGATCCTTTAGGCAAGCATCAGAGAAGTGACATTGTTCCACCTTGTCCCCCACCCTGGGTGTGTGCAGGGACATCCCTGCACTGTGTGGTCCCACGGGCACTGCTCCCATTTGTATCCTCAGGCAATGAGGCCGTGTCCCAAATGCTGGCAGGAACACATTTTGCACGACTGCTCTTTGAGCTGAACCCCTTCAGTAAGGGGCAGTATTGTGTATATGTGCATAGCTCTCCACTGAAGACGTCCCAGCTTGTCCCGTGGGAGAATTGATTCCCCAAAGTGCCCCCTGTTCCTCCCAGGACAGAGCACTGTGAATTTTAATTCCCTTCAGGTTCCCATTTCTGTGTGGGGTATCTGCACTTGGACAAGCAATTTACAGAGGACTTAAAGGCTCAGGGGTGTGGTAGACAGTCTGTACCTGCGTCAGTTTGAAGTTCTGGATGTGTCATCAGATCAGTCAGCAAGGAGCTTTCTAGGGCACCTGTTGGTGGACCTGGGGGGCATTTATATGATTTGGTAATGGGCATAAAGGTGGAGGGGCTGCCAGGAGCTGACATCAAACCTGCACAGTACAACAGAGCAGCTATGGTGGATTTGTTTGGTGAAGAACATAGAGAGGTGGTGTTAATGACAGAGGGAGAAGTGCAAAGAGAGCACAACTGGAGCAGATGCCCTCTGAGGTGTTTGCCTTGCTCTGATGCAACACTTGGCCTGAAAACCTAGAAAGATGGGAAATTGTGGTAGTACGTAATCAGTGGTTAAAAACTGTGTTTATGTACCTCAGCATCATCTCCTGTAAGCATTGCTCTTTGGGAATCTGGGAGAACTTGGGAAGCCTGGCTCTTGCTCCTTTGCATTCAGAATTACAGTTGGTGTGGTAAAAACAGCAGCCGTGCCTGATCAAACGTGCATATGTTTGTAAGTTTGGGGAAGCAGGAGGTGATACAGAGACAGATCAGTGCTAGAGCAGTGGGGTTGGTCATTAGGGCACGTGACAGCTAATGGAGCTTCCATAGGTCACAGGGAAAGGGTCGTACACAAAGGTCTGCAAGGGTAAGAAGTGGGAAAGGCCTCTTGGGAGAAGGGCTGTGAGCTCCTGCAGTGGAAGGATGGCATCAGCAGTGGTAAAGTTTTGGGATGCAGTCAACTCCTGATGAGGTATTTTCAGTCCCTCTGTTGTGACCCAGAAGTGACAATTGTAAGACTTGTGTTTGGAGTTGAATTTGTTTCCAACTCAAATGAGATGGTTTTGGCAGTGAGTCAAAGCCGAGGGACCTTTTTCCTTTTTCCCTTTTCCTGGCATTATTGGAGATCTGGTGGCCTGGGTTGGGCTCTGCTGTGTGGAGCCCTCTCAGTTCCTCAGCTCCCTGGTGGGGCTGGAGCAACCTGAATGATGCCTTCATTCCTCCTGAAACACTCCATCGTGTCAGCTGGCATTGGGAACTGTGTGCAGGATGGGAGAGTGTGGTTGTCTGTGGGTTGTGTGGTCAGTTGAAGCTGTCTCAATTTCCTCTCATCTGCTGTAGGTAAAGAGATGTTGTTTGTTGGGTTCATGGGCTGTGTTGTTTGCCAGGTGAGCTTGTGGCTGAGGTGCGTTTTGCTGCAGGAAGGCAGAAGGTCTGAGATTCTGTAGTTCATTTCTCCCAAGGGTCACAGTAGAGCAAACACTGCAGCCAAGGTTAGAAATGTTGGAGTCGGTTGTACTTAGGGACTTAAGTAGAGAATAATTTACACTCCTTACTGCCTGCTCCTGTCAGTCTTATTGCATTCATTTGAAGCACACTGAGAGAAGATGAAGTGTGCTCTTCTACCTTCCCCTTCCTGCTCACAGTCCTATTTGATGCTGGGGGACTCCCTCCCTCTACCCACTGAGCTGGTCCTGGGCTGAGAAATTCCTTCCTGCTCTTGGACTTTCCCTTTGTTTTCTGACATCCCAAAGGTGGTGGCTCACTGCTGGGCTGTGCATTGTGTGGGTCTGTGGCATGCATCACTTTGAGTTACACAGCTCTCATGAAAGCTGGATACTCAACCTGCATGTTTTGAGTCCCTCATGCAGTTTAACTCTGTCCCAAATGAAAGTTTCCTTATTCCTCCACCCAAAGGATGGCAGGTCCCAGCTGCTGGGTTCTCTGTGCACAGCACTGAGAATCTGAGCTCTGCAGCCTGAATTGCAAATGCAGGGAGGTAACACCAACGCAAGACTGACAACGTTTTGAGAAGTGTTAAGGAAGCAAGGTACAGGTTACTCCAAATGCTGATGCAGCCCTATCCTGCACCCCAGGATGTGCCCCAAATTTCAGTTCAACTGAAATGCTTGCAGTTATATTTGAAGGATCTGTCCCTTAGATAACATTTGTTTGGTTCAGGGCAGTGCTTTTCTGGTGTGTGCCCTGAGCCAGAGCACGCAAAGCCACAGCTCTGGAGATGTTGGCTGGGCTGCTTTTCTGCTCAGGACACTGTTTCTTCTGCTGGTGTGTGTTTGCATGGGTTTGATGATGTGGAGTGACACCAGTAGCAGAAGCCCTGGGCTGGTACAAGCCATGGCCAGGCATTACAGCAGCTCCCAGTTCAGATCTCTTTGGGCAGAGCAGGCAGTGTTCATGCCTCAGTTGGAGAAACGCAATCAGGGATATAACTTTGCCTCCCCAGTCATGTGAACCTTTGGTGTTCAACATCAGTCTAAGTTCTGAGATGACCATGAAACGTACATTTTAGAGCAGAAGCTCTACAATTTTTCTTCTGTCTGTAATTCTGTGGTCTCATTTACTAGATGTAGGCAAAAAGGGCATCTGATAAGAAACAGTTAAAGTACTGGAGAGCTTTTAAAAAGACACAGGCACCATTGGGTGATTCTGGAGTGGAACTGCTGGAGGCTGGAGCTTTCTCTTCTGGAGTGATGCTGGGGACAGAGGAATCCTTAGCTCTGGGGCAGTATCTGCAGAAGGTGGGTAAGGTTAGTGTTACTGTCTCTGGGGCTGATGGTTCTGAGCCTTCCTGCCTGAGAGGGAAGGGCCTTTGCAGCATGGGAATCAGTAGACCTGTTCTCTGTTTGCCTAAGTAGTGTTTGCCCAGGGAACCCTGTGGTTTGGTGTCGGGGCTGGGGACTCCCATGAAGGCTGTTTTCTTATGAATCCATTCAGACTGGCGTGGGAGCCAGGTGTCACAGGTATGTGCAGCTGACGTGGCAGCTCCACTGCTCCCTGCCCTTTGGTGGCTGTAGGACAGTGAGGAAACCTGTTTCCTAGGAGCCAGCCTTTGATGTGGCAAAGAGGGATGGGGTGTATCCATAATTTGCCTCCAGTTATGGAGTCTCCCTGGCCTGAAAATGAGCCACAGAGCCACGCTTCTCTGCAGGGATTACTCTGCTCCATGAATGGCAGCTCCATGCTCAAGCACCCATGAGACCCCATCACCTTTTGGCCATCTAAGCTTTCAATAGGACCCATGCTGTTAGTGCCAGTGTTTGTGTTTTGGGCACCACCAGTGTGCCCAGCAGTCCAAAAAACACAGGAAGAGACATGGTCCCCACAGCCCCCCCAGCAAGGGAGCAAACTGAACTTTCTCATCAGACCAAACTGTGGGGCAGTGCTGTGCACAGGATATTCCCAGGGCTTGCTTTTTCACCAGTGGAAGGTTTTCCCTGCAATTTGAAAGCTATTGTAGTCTGGAGCCCGTTTCCGAGGTACTTCCCCTCTGGGATCTCTGCTGGGTTTGGCCATAGACCAAGCTCTGAATGATGGAGCCAGGGGCCAGGCTACGAGCTGCGGCCCTGCACCAACTTACCATAAACCCCACAGGGAAACAGAGCTGGGGAAGGGAGCAGAGCTCATCTGTGCGGGGAAGCTCCACAGGGTTGAACTCCATCCCTGTAGCTCCCTTGCAATTTGGGATATTCCCTAGGTCTGTGATTCAATGAAATGTCCACCCAGGGACCTGACCACATCACGGTCTGAGTTGAGGCCAGCCCCTGTGCCAGGCTGGTTGCTGAGCTCAAGGCTGGAAGGTGTCGGGATGGGTCTGGCTCCTTCTTTTTGCATCTTTGCTTTGCAGCCATGTGTTTTGCTGCACTCAGGCACCTGGTGCTGTGCTTGGACCTGCACTGAGCCATGTGCTTGCAGCAGGGTGTCTGCCGGGCACCCAGGAGCTCTGCCTGCTGACTCCATGTCTGCTGTCTCCCATTGTGCCTATGGCAGGGAGCTTTTCATGCACTGGCAAACAGGGATTATCCTTTTGGCTCCTCTGGCTGAAACAGGGCACAATTAGGGCTTGTGTTGGCTACTCTGGGCCTTCTTGTCTCAGTGTTTTTCTCATGCAGGGTCCACTAACCTCACCGAGCAGCACGTGCAATAACATGTTTTTCAGAATGCTGGGATGAATGCAGGCAGAAAGCCACTGGCAGCCACTTCAGTTGCTCGCTTTATCTGGTCGCAAACACCCCCTTCACACCATCTGCATCCTCCTTTCCCAGCATCATGAGATTAAACCCTATTTTCTCTTCATAAATATTGGCAAGCAAAGCAGCAGCCTCCCTGAATGAAAACAGTAGCGGGGAGGCCAATTTCCAGTGCTCTCGAGAGTGGCTGCTCACACTGCAGCCCTGTGGTTGACTGCTCAGTCAGGGCTGGGCAGCATGGGCCCTACAGCCCTCCTTGGGCTGCACCCCGGGGACACCCCTTCTCCAGGCTGAGCTGCTGCTGTGCTGCTGAGCAAGGTGGGGGCAAAGGGGCACTTTGCCGTCGGCTGCCGTTGGTGGCTGAGCATTGCTTTCTGCCAAATTCAATCAGTGAGATGGGGTTGGTAATCAAATCAACGAGGGGCTGCATGGCAGGGTAGGTGAGCCACACATCCATCATGAGCAAGGGGAGCTGAGGTGCCCTTGGAATCACTTTAAGCCTCGTGCCCAGGGAGGAGCTTGGTGGGGACTGGAGCACGCGTTAGTTAAAGCATCGCTGTGGCACGGGGCTCTGCAGCTGTGCAGAGGTTTTTAAGATCCCCTGAGTCCTTCTCAGCATTTGCTTCTGACCCAAGTGCAGGGTGGGTAAGTGCTTGCCTGAATTTCCAGCGTGTAGATGGGCAGCTGTCCTTTCCCCTGAAAACAGAAAACATTAAATGCTTTTCAGGGGTCAGGTGGGTTTCACGGTGCTACAGCCTGGTAATGGGACAGGAGGAAAGCCAGACATCAGCTGTAGGAATGTAGATCAGCATCAGAGCAATGCAGATCTGAGGGCAGGGAGTCACACCAGCTTGTGCCTTTTGTTTGGGTTTTGTGTGTAGATCAGCCTGTGTATGCATTTGCCATATCGAAGCCCATTTCTGCTCTAGGAATAGATGTGGTGAAGCACAGACATAAGAAAAGTAAAAACTTTCTTTAGAAGTCTCCTTGGAGGGGGAAGAGAGCTGGACTAGAGATCTGTTTCACTTGAGCTGACATGGGAGGTTAGTTTGTCTAGGTCTGTAGCAGGAATTGTGGATTACACATGAATGAGTTAGCGTCCAATGCAAACAGTTTTAAATGGTGTGACTAAACAGCATTTCCCCTTTCAGCTGTGTATCTCTGGAGTCACAAAGTGCAAGTTCCTTACTTCTGTCTGACCTTTCTGGGAAAAGTGGGCAAGCCAGAGAGCTGCCCCGCTGCAAGGAAATCCTAGGAGGAAATGAAAGACTTCTTTCATCCCATTTTAGTACAGGACATTTCTCTTTCTTTGCAGTTCTGTCCTAAAGTTCCACTTTTTTTCACATCTGGCTACAGATGGAGGTGACCTGACAGGCATTCTTGGCCTTTTAAAGCGAGTACTGCAAAATCTCAGTAGGCATTAATTGCTGCTAACACTTCATTTTTAGCATGAGAGATGAGCAATGGAAGAGCATTGGTGAGGGAATTTGGTCTGACGGTTCTGTAAATGTTTTGGATTTGTCCCAAGGAAGACTTGAGGCCCTGGAGCTCACTGTGGGCTTGCAGGGATGGGCTTGCAGGCTGCCCTTCTTTTGTTTCATCCATTCCCTCCTTGCCACGTGCTGCTTGCAGACAACATGTGAGCAGTGCTGGGCATCCTCCTCCAAACTTCCCCTGCTGCCCCAATAGAGGAGACCCACGTCCCTCCCAGCCCTGCCCAGCCCCAAGGTGTTGTTTCTGTTGACTTGGCCTCTCACTAATGTTTGCATACAGCAAAGAACCATTTCCCCCTCCCCCCAGTGCAGCTGAATAAGCATGTTCACACCTTGGTGGCATAGGGTGCAGATCTGCTTGTGCTCTGCCTGCACCTTACTGCTCTGCTCCCACCTCTTACTGCCAAGTCTGTACCCACCACCTTCCCTGTCTGCCTGCAGAAGAAGCCCCTATGCAGCTGATTTCTCACCTATTTTACTTTCTTGTGCCCAGACTCTGGGTACCATGAGAGCTCTCCCCTTACACCCTTACTCATCTGACAGTGTGCTGGAAGTGAGGAGTTTGCAAACAAAGCCAGGGCCTGCGCCGTGCAGCTAATGACCTTCTCTCTGCCTGTGTTTCCTTTACGTCAGAAGTCGGAGTGCTTATTAAGTTTGGAGGCTTACTCCCAGGAGCAGAAGAAGAGGATCTGCTGGTGTCTGGCTGAGAACATCACCAAGCAGCAACATCCGGCATCGGCTCCTACAGAGAGCAAGGTAAGCAGCCGTGCGGTGCAGCCCTGAAGGAGCCCCTGCTCAGAGCACTGCAAGGCTCTGTGTGCCATGGGGCTGTGCTGCAGTGATGCTCTGGGGATGGTTTTTGTGCCAGGTGAGAAGGGAGTTTGCATTCAAGCGCTGCTGCGTCCGCACCTTCCTGCCCAGCTTGGGGAAGCAGTGATTGCTTTTGCATCCGCTGAGAGAGTTGAGCAGCGCTGCCTGCTTCTGATGCCTGCTAGCATCTGCATTTGGACAGCTGAGGCCGTGCAACCCATCGTGGCCCTTCTGGAGAGCTTGGCTGCAGGGCAGGGCTTGGCGCTGACGGGGTGGCTGAGGCTGTGATCTCTGAGTCCCAGTCAAAAGGCACTGGGGTCATGGGAGCAGCGGTGTGTGAGATGTGTCCCTTCTGTGCACTCGGACACACCGTGATGCTCAGGCTCCCCCAGCATGGGCAGGTCATTTGAGTGCTGTCATCCATAACCAGCAGTTATGCTTTGCCACACTGAAGAGCTTCAGCCTAGCCCAGGAGCATGAGCTCAGAAGGACAGGCAGGAGAAATGTGTGCATGAAGTGGGTTTGAAGCATGTTGGGCGCGTCTGCTTGGTGTGGATACAGTCAGCACGTCCGCCTGCTTGGTGCATGGCAGCACTGCCTGGAGGGGCTGCTGGGAACCGTTTGTGCTGGAGCCGTCCTGTCCCTCAGGGCTGGGGCTGAACATGTGGTGGGGGACTGCTGTGCTGGGATGAGAGGAACATGCTGTGCTGAGCATATCAAGTGCTTTAAGTGATGCAGTTGGGCATCCTGAGGGCAAAGCTCCCAAACACCTCCTGGTGCACGGCGATGGAGCAGTGCCTGTACTGTGGGGCCGTTTGTTGCAGCCCGTGGGGTGGTCTGGCTTCTGCTGCATGGCTGTGGACCTGCAGGCAGAGTGATGTGGCTGTTGCCCTGCAGCATCCCACGCCAGGTCAGCGCTCACAGCGTCTCCACAGGAGGCAGAGCCTTTGGATTCCTCTTCCTGCGTGTTCAGCCCTACCAAAATAGCAACAGCGCAAAAAGCCTGAGAACCTGCTTAACAACCCAAGCTCCAGAAATGCAAGTAGCAGAGGAGAAGTGCAGTGACCAGGCTCTGTGACATCTCTTGCTGTCATGATGTGGTGTCAGGGCAGTGCCCACCTGGGCTGAGGATCCTCTGGGGCAAAGCCCTGCAGGGACACCTTACATGTGAGCATTGCAAACACAGGAGCACTCCATCGTGATATGGGCTCTGCTTTCCCTCCCCACCCCAGATTCCGTGTCTGGGGCAGTGTGTGGGGCTGTCCCCTGATCTGGGCTCTCTGCTTGATCCCCAGACCACATGGCTCAGAGCAAAGCTCTGGGGGTGCCTGCTCCCTGTGCTACTGTGGGGCCACCGGACAGGTGAAGAAGTACCATCTGAGGCTTTCCCATGCTCCTGTGGCAGAGAGAAAGATTTGGGGAACAGAGAAGAACAGGGGAGCAGAGGGCTAGGGTGAGCCCTCCAGTGTTGTGATAGGGATTTATCTACGCCTGCTGAAGCTGATGGAAATCCTGCTGGTAGGATATGGGGCTGGAAGGGGGAAAGGAAGCAGTGAGAGCACTGCCAGGTGCTTCGCTTTGCTCAGTGCCCTGCTTCCTATCTCAGCAAGCTATAAACCTCTCTGGCTGCAATTTTACAACAAAATTGATCCTGAAGTGCAAGAGGAAACAGCACAGGGAATGGGGCAGCTCCCAGACAGCCAGGCATGGATGCATTGGAGTGGTGGGTGCTGCTGGGGACACCGCACGTTGGGCACCATGCCTGGGACAGTGGTGCAGCAGGGTGCACGCAGGGAGATCAGCCTCTGCCTGAAAGGGAGGAGTGGTCCAGGAGCTTCCTCTCGTTGCTTGCAAGGCATTTGATATTGGTGCTATTTAAGGAAAGTGGACAGTATCTACCTTCTGTGAGCAGACAAATTAAGCTGGAAATATCAGTTTCTGCATGACTGATTTCTGCTCCAAATGGGAATCTGGTTTATATGGCCTTCAGATTTGCTCCAGCTTGGCAGGAGGCAGCTTGTCTAGGGACATGGCTTTGTTGGGCATCAGGAGCCCTGGGCTGGTGTGGCCTTGGTACCAGGCAGAGATGTGTGGTGTGCCTAGAGGGAAAGCAGTGCTGCTGGAGCAGAGAGCAGCTCCTCCAACTGGGCACAGCTCTCCACTCTGCACAGCTGTGCTGCCAGTGGCCATGAGTCCTTTCCAAAACATAGCTTCATGCTGGGACACAGGTTCTGCAGTGGGATGGTCCTGTCCAGAGAACAGGGGCCGGACTGGCTGAGCACAGCAGTACATCGGTGACTTCTTGGAGCTGTGGGAATGAGGACAAGTTTAGGGCTTTTGGATGGCACTTCTTTGTTTTCCAGGTGTCAACGGTTTACGGGCAGGTTGGGCCTGGTTCCGTGACGATTGGTGTGGGGGACCCACGGACCCACGCCCCAGGAAAGGGGAAGGGGGAAAGGGAGAAGGGAAAAGGGAGATGGGCCTAGGAACAAAACAGCGGCAACGATCTGAGGAGGAAAGCTAATTTACTAAATAAGATATCGGAAAGCAAAATAACACAATATAATACAATATAATCGGAATTAAAGCTAATAAATCAAGTAAAATGAGCAAGAGAGAGTGTCCGATAAACCGAAGGCCTTACGCTAATGCTGAAGGCGGACGGCAGCGAGCACCCACTGCTGAGTCGATCCCAAAGGAAAGAGCGTGTCCCGTGACCGCAGACAGTTTTTATCTTTCCCTATTTTTTGCCCTAGAACTGTGCCCAAATAGCATGGGACTTGCACGAGGTCCTCCTGGCTCAGGGGCAGCCACTGTCACCTCCTGTGGGAGGTGAAGCTGCTGGGGGCTGGATCCACCGTGTATGATGCGTCTGATTCTGGGGGTGTAGAAAGAGGAACTGGGAGGGATAAATCAGTGGTGATCCCACCATGGTCCTGATGAGCTTTTGCTGCCATCGAGTGCAGCATCAACCCTGGGGATAACTGAGACTGTTGGTGTGGTTTTACTGGCTGGTCACCTGGTGCTAGGACATGGGTGGGAGTGGGGGCTCTGGTGGCTTCTCAGCCGCCACTACAGGGCTTGGTGGGACTTCCCTGAGTGGTGAGCCCGTGGTGTGGCTGCAGCAGCTCACAGGAGTCGTGCTGTGAATATTTTCTCCACCCACGAAGCCTCCCTGCCCCCATCCTAGGGTCTGAGCCCACCTCGGGTGGCTGCTCCGTGCCCTCAGTTGTGCTGGGCAGGGATCTGTGGACCTGCTCCATTATCACACGCTGGTGGGGTGACCCCATTTACTGACAGACACCCCCAAACAGGTCGGTGCTGAGCCTGTAGGTGGGCTGGGGCTGGCGAGGAGCCGCAGCCACTGCAGTGTGATTACACCAAAAGCAGCTTTATGCATTCATCGAGTTAGCCACGCTGTCTCCTTGGGCTGAACAACGACATCTGTGCAGAGCACGGTGCTTTTTTTAACCCCGCGTTACTGCGCTGCTCCACTTCCCGCATTAGCACGGGGCAGCCTGCGGTGCGAGGCGCGCCGGGGCTGGAGCTGCTCCCGCCGCCTTTGGCTGTGGGGACAGAAACAGCGCAGATAACGACCCCCCCACGACCCCTTGATTCTCACTGCTTGTTTCTTTGTGTCTTCCACACTCAGAACGGCTGATTACTCTTCCTTCTGCCTCCGTGACCTGACATTACCTCGGAGATGATGGCTGGCTGTGTCTGAAAGATGTAGATTGTCCTTAAGCTAAATAATAACGGACACTTGGTGGCGCGGACTTTGGGCCGTGGGAGCCCACGATGGGTGCTCCCGTTGCTTCCCGAGGGAGGTGGTGGATCCTCGGCACTTTTCGGATCGCGGCCGCCGCTCTCTCTCTCCCGTGGCTGCTGATGCTGTGAGCAGGCGTGGACCGATCCTGAGCCGGCCCTGGGAACGAGGAGCGGAGCCCGGCCCCTTCCTGGCCGCGGCTCCGATCAGGAAGGGCAGGGCTGATTCTCTCGCTATTTACAGCGTACTTGACAAGTGCAAGTAAATGTGCTGTCAACAAAAGTGAACTGCGTGTAATCGAGAGATGATTGAAACCAGGGCTGGAGTGGAGCGGGGAGGGTTCTGCGCCAGGACTGCCCCAGCGCAGGCAGGGAGCAGCTCTGTACCCTGCTTCCTCTCCATCTTCCTCACCCCAGGACCCCCTGTGCCCAGGCACTGCCTCGCTGTGTGCCCGCATCCCTTGGCCATCCCGGCCCCCAGCACCTTGCTCCCTTCAGCAGTACTTTTTACTTCCAAGACCTTTCTTCGGAGGTGTTCCATGTGTGCCCACGGGCTGGTGGTGGCCGTGACAAGCACTTGGGGTGGGGACAGCTGGGCTGAGTTTGTGCCATCAGCTGCTTGAGGGGAGGGAGGGAGGGAGGGAGGATTCTGCACCTTTTCGCTTTGCTTTTGGACCAAAGATCTGTACCATGACAGCACCCACAGGGCCAGCCTGGCTACTGCCCTGTGCCCTCTCAGCGCCTTGCTCCTGCTGTCAGGAGGCATTGAGGTCCACTCTGCCCCAATAAGGGTTAAAGCCTCGTCTGGCAGAGCTTGTGAGGCAGGTTATGAAAGGAAAGCAAATAAATGCGTTGTTCCACACCAACAAGCACAACCTGGCTCTCATCCTGGGCCAGAATAACTCATTACTGGCAGCAGCCAAAGGCTGCGTTGGTAACACTGTGGATTTGGGAGACTGTGGGAACGACCCTGTGATATGAGTCAGGGTCCAGCCCACTTCCAAGCACTTAAATATCTGGAAGAAACTGTCCTCAATGGAAACCCTGTGCCATCAGAAGCCAGCGGGATCCCATGATGGTGACCTCGAGACACACACTGAGATGCAGAGCTCACCCTTGGCACCCTCAGGCCAGGAGGACAGTGCACTGATTTAATTCAACCAGAATAGGAATTAAATAGATAGTAATGTGTGTGAATGAGGCTGTAACTGTAGAAGAGGTAGATCCAGATTGATCCATCCGAGTGTTTATTGCAGTCTTGTCTGCAGTCTGCTCTCCTGGGCTGCCCTGGAGGAGATACTTTCCTGCCGCATTGATGGCACTCCTTCCTGGGCTCAAACCCCAAATTCAGCCCCAGTTGCTCTGTGGGGCAGTGCTACAGCTGCCTGTAGGTCTTCAAAGCACGTCCCAGATATCCCTTTATGAATTTAGGGGCCCTTTTAATGCAGAGTCTTGGCCTGACCCAAAGCTCCCCTCCATGCAGGTGGGCCTGGGTGGATGCTGAGGGCTCCTTCACCCTCCTACCCTTTCTTGCACAGCAGCTGGCTCCCAGCCCTGCCACAGCAAAGCGTGGGGCAGTGGGGATTTGTTGGAGCAGGGTGGGGTGCTGGGTACCAACCTTCCCTGCATCTCCCCCATCCCCAGGCACTGCCTCCTTTACGCTGCTCAGTGGTGCCACAGAGGCAGTTTGGGCCACGAGCACAAGGCAGCTGCTCGTGGGCTCCCAAGGCACGCGTGTGCTGCTGGAGCAGATGGGCCAGCAGAGAGCCACGGCTCCAGCTTTATTTGCTCATTTGCTTAGCTGGACTCAAAAGCCATTAGGAGAGCAGACCTCTTCCCCTCTGGCAAACACCAGCTCCTGTTTCTCTGGCACCTCCTGCGTGAGGTGCCACATTCCCCAGGCAGGAGGACCTGGCAACCCGAGCAACCACCTGCACCTCCATCTCAGCGGGAGCACTTCTAAACCCTGGCAGCTTGTAGAGCCCCCAAGGGCTGCTGAGAGGCAGCGCGCTGCAGGGAGCAGTGCCAGCAGCCCGGGGGTGAGCATCGCTGAGATCATTTGCACGGGGTTGTCAAAGGCACAGACTAAAGGGGTGGAAGCCAGCACTGCTGTGATTTAAAGCAGGCACTGGAAGCACTCGGGCTGGCACCCCGAGCAGGGCTGCAGTGCTGCTGTCCTGCACCCGCATGGCTCTGGTTGCTGAAATGCTGAGGAGGGGTGTAGGGACCTAGCAGTGCCCCAGGGAAATGAGGTGGTCCTGAGGAGGGGGTGACACCATTGCCTTTGCAGTCGTTACTTGAACTGTGTGATTTTTGCTAAACTGAAGGATGTCTGAAGTGCTGGGGGGTTCTGGGTGGTGATGCCCAGAGCGGTGTGGGAGAGGGACACAGCTTAATCCTTCTCCTTTTGGGAGCCTCAGCATCCTGCCCCACGACAGGCTCCTTCCTGCTGCAGCAGCAGGGCAAGGCTTGCTGAGTTGCACTGGGCTTTGGGGCAACCCTGGGTGTCTTTGGCACCATTGAGATTCCTTTGGGCACGGCCCTGGCCACAGGCAGAGCTGTTCAGCCAGATCCTCTTCTCTGAGGCGGCCATTCCCATCATCCACACCACCAGCAGCAATGGTTTCCAGTTCCCACCTCATGGTCCTCTTGAGAGTGACACTGGGATGAATCCTTTGTGCCAGCTCTGCAGTGGCTGAGTCCATCCTGCTGCCACATCCCTCATCCTGCTCAGGGCTCAGTGCTCTGCCCCTGCTGATAAGAGCAGGGAGAGATTCCAGCCAGCAGCACACAACACACCCTCAGCCTGCTGCTCCGAGAGAGGAAGGATGCTGAAGGCTGAGCCCTGGGGATGCGAGGACACATTGTGGCACACTGGGGGCTCAGCTGAGCTGGGGCTGATGTCTCTGCATGGCCACCAGGCTTCTCTCCTGGGGACACCTTTATCTGGATGCCATCACAGCAACCACACCATCCCCATTGGGCTGTGGGGCTCTCCTGGGGACGTGCTGGGGTTGTGGTTGGCAGCAGTAATTGGGAGCTCCCTGTGTAAGCCATGACCACATGGACCATAAGGATAAGGGGAAGAACTGGGGTTTTGCTCAGGGTCAGGACAGGACTGAAAGCTGGATGCAACAGGACCTGCTTGTGTCCTTTCTGGATTGTGCCCCTTTCTGATATCTGCTGCATTGGTGCCAATGACAGATCTATTTCTTTCTTCCCCTTTCCCATCCCTCTACTTTCTTGCTGCCAGGGATATTTATGACCCAGACGTCATCTTCCTGCCTTCCAGCCCCGGGTTCCCAGTCAGGGAGGCTGCAGACCATGGCTGGTGCTTTGTTTGGGCACACCAAAGCTGTATCTCCAAATCCTGAGCTGGGGGAGCAGTCGGGCACCCAGGCATGGTGACCCCCAGGGCTGTGACACCCCTGAGCCCACGAGGGTGGGGATCCATTGGTGAGCAGTGCTGCGGTGCAGATAACCCATGGCACACCACTACGAAGCATGTCCTGCTTCAGAGCTGCCCCTTTCCATTAGGAGGCAGTTTGGAAAAAAAACCCCAAACGGCCACCCGCTTGAAGCAGGGTATTGTTAAGCAGCACCAAAATCGGTCTGAGGCTCAGCATCACTCAGGGACAGAGGAGGGCAGGAGAAGGGGAGCTGCAAAGCGCGTTTCAGGGTGATGCACAGCTCTCCCTCCAGGCAGAGCGGACGTCTGCTGGGCTCAGCAGGTGACCAAGCCTCCAGGGACTGCTTGCAGAGCCGTAAATAGCACGCGGGGCACAAGGGAGCGGTGTCTGGGAGCGGCTGGGGCGGCTGCAGCCACTGCCTGACACACACATTAATAACGGCGGAGGCAGAGCCAGGCGCTGCACCAGCATCCCCGCGCTGAGCTGCGGGCACACGTCGGGGCCGGAGCCGGAGGGAGATGCTGCTCCGGCTGGGATGCAACCGAGCCCGCATCTGGTATGTTTTTGCTTGCACCATCTGCAGCCCACAGGCTGCGCCCAGTGCTAGGCAGGTCTGTGCTGTGCCGTCGGCAGCACGAATGTCCTTTACATCAAATGCGTCTGCTTTGCTCCCCTGGGCTGGGCTGCTTCTCGCTGTCTCCTGGGGTCCCACGGCTCCATCTGGCTTTGGGCTGCACTGGGAGGGCTGGTAACGAGCAGCATGGGGGGTGGGGGGGGGGGGGGCAGGGATGTTTGCAGCATTAGGGACTTTCTGAGATTCTCTTGCACGTCGGGGCTGTACCAGCAGCTCCACGTCGGCTGGCGGCAGCGCAGCATGCCCACCACGGGCACTTTCTGCTCCAGGAATTTTGGAAACCCTCTGCGTTCTGGTGCTGGGCAGAGGAGAACAATTCAGCCCTTGCTGCTGAAAGCAGATGTGGGTGTGTGCTTGTAGGGAGGGAGGGATGGGTCGGGGGGCCAGGATGGAAAGGGCTGTCTGGGGCTTGGTGTTGCGTCAGTGACAGACCTGCCTCAACCAAAGCATGTGGCACTGGCAGCTTTTGTCCCACGCTGTTTGCTGACACTTTCAGCCATCCGATCCCAAAACCTGGAGCACAGGAGCTCGCCCACCCGCCTCCATCCTGCACACAGCGACAGCACTGGGCGATGCCCCGGTCAGGTCCCATTTCCAGAGCCATCAATTGGTGATGGCAGTAATGGCATTAGTGCTGGCTGCTGCTGCTATGGGGTCATTTCCTCCCATGGAGCACAGCTCCCCCTTGCAGGGCTCCCAGGTGTTCCAGCACAGCTTTTTGGGCAGTTGGAGCACTCACACCCCTGCGGGTCTCACTGGAGCCATCCATCCACCCTCACTGCTGTGCCACAGCACGGGTCCTGCTGCTTGGGATTATACATCCCTGCTTGCTTGTGCCTCACAGTAATTGCTGCCTATCAATTATTCATCGGTGCAGTAATGAAGCAGGGGATGGGTGGAACACTGCTGTGTGCAGGGCCCTGCGATGGGGCAGTGCTGCTGGGGGGTGGGGGGGGGATGCTCGGGAGCACTTTCAAAATGACCCATGAAAATTTTCTCAAGTTTCAGTAGTTCTGCTTTGAGTTTGTGGCTTGGTTTTGTTCCTCTCAGCCCCGGGCCACGTGTGAGGTGCTGCTTCCCACAGCTGTGCGTGTAGTTGATCCCTGATGGTCACTTGCTGCGTTTTGTCATCGCCCGTGGTTTCAGGAGCATTACGGAGGGTCCGCTGCTGAGCGGTTTGAGTTTGTAATGTTACGAGTTTCTAAGTGAGCAGTTACAAGTTTCTGATGGGATGGATCGGAGCACAGCTCATCCTGTTCTAAAACCCCCTGAAACTGTAGGGTATTATTTTTCCCTACCACCTTGGGGAAAACCTATTTTGGAAAGTTTGGTGTTTCCCTGTGTGATGGCTCCCAGCAAGGGGGGCCCTACAGCAGGGGGTTGGAACTGGGTGACTCCCAACCCAAGCCATTGTGTTGTTCCATGGAGGTGCTTCACCCACTTCCCATCTGCCCCAGGGAGGGATGTTCTGCTGCGCAGGGAACATGCTGCGTCCTCCCCACAATCCCCCAGCACTCATTGCCATGGGGTTAAGCCCTTTTTGGGGTGAGTGAGCTGGAGGCACCTCTGAACAAGAGTAAGCTGCCTGTGAGAACCAGTGACACAAGGGGAAGGCTTCATCCCACAGCTGTGCTGTTGCCTTGGCCGGTGTATTCCCACCACAAAGGGCATGTTGTTTGCAGCAGTGCTGGAGAAGTTGAGGCTGTGCTTAAAAAACTCATGTCTGCTGGTGGAAATGTGCTCTGCTGGCATCACAGCAGCAGCAACCAGAAAAAACCTCATCAAAATACAGACTGAAGAGCAGAGGTTTGCCATAGTCCTTCCCCTTGGTTTTGAGAAAACCTTTATGGCAGTGAATGATGAATTGCCCAAAGGCAGAGGGAGACCAGGCCGTGGGTACAGGTGCAGGGTTGAGGATGCTGGAGTAGGCAGGGCAATGTCTGGCATTTTCGAGGTGTGTTGAGGGTTGTTCAATGGGGAAAACATTAGGGACTCCACTGATCTAAGAGTGAGCATCGTTGTTGCCTAAAACCACTCCAGAAAGCCATGCTGGGGCCTGGAGACAGCTCTTTCCTCTACTTTCTGTTGCACATCTTGGGATGTGCAGCCTTGGCAATGTAGTCTGAACAGAAACTGAAAGAATGATGTGTGAGGTCCTCTGGGAGGAGGCAGGAAATGTCAGCTCCTCAGCACAGGACAGGGAGAGCCAGAAGTTGAGGATGGAAGAGCCAGATGTTGACTCAGACCCAGATGTTGATGGCAAGGTGACAAGATGTTGAGGGCAGTGAAGCCAAGCTGTTGAGGATAGGCAAGCAGATATTGTGAGTGAGTGGATCAGACATCAGCTGCTAGCTCCAAAAACACTGACACTGGCCAAGGGAGAGGGACCCTCACTGCAGGAAGAGTGTCAGAGCTCTTTGGTGGAGTTCTTGGGCTGGAAGGACATGTTCCCTTCACCTCCCTGCTGAGACAGCATCAGCACTGCCTCCGTCTGCTGTGTACTCCCTTTGGGGATGGTGAGAAGGAAACCTGGTCACAGTCTTGTCTTTCTCCCCCACATGGGCTTTGCCCAGCATGGTGGCCCTTGGCTTTGTGCTGATGAAGTCCACAGTCCCTCCAGCCTTGGCTGGGCTCGTTGACCAACCACGACTGTGCTCCTGCTCTGCTCCTTCCCTGCCTTTCCCCACCACCAGGTGATGTTCAGCAGAGCTCAGCCACGGCCCTTTCTGCAGTGACAGCATTTCACAGACTCAGCCATGCTTCCATCCCAGGATTGAAACCTTGCTCAGTGGCGAGTCTCCTGCTCACATCATCCGTGCTGCTGAAGAGCAGCAGATTCTCTGATTGAATTAGTGCAGGAATTTAATTTCATCCCCAAATCTCTCTCATTTTAAAGGAGCCTGTTCATTTCCTTCTGGAGCCTTATCTGATCTGGGCACCCAGCAACGTTCAGCAGAAGGGAGCTGTCAGGGATGGGGAGGGCTTTGCAGGGTTGGACTGAGGACTGCATGGGTTTTTCCTCTAATTACTTCATGAAATAATGATGACAGTGATTGCAGTACAAATAAGACATAAACAGCATCAGTAGAACAATCAGTGCAAATAGAGTCCTCACAGCATGTCTGGAAACATTCCCTTTTGCAAGAAATTACTGTGCGGGGAGTGAAACAGCCTTAAGGATGGGGTGAACCCAGCGTTCACTTTGTGCCTCCCTCCAAAGCCAGCTGTTCTGGGGCAGTTCAGGTGATGCTAAATTGCTGGCTGCTGCAGGTCACGCTGTGAGGGGATAGGGCCTGGTCCTCTCCATGGTTATACACACACAAGGGGACCTTTTGGGATGACAGAAAACACAAGACACTGGCAGCCATGGGATGTGAATGTCCTTTCCCAATGGGATGTGATGCTGGATGGGCTAATTCACAACTCTTTTTTTAGATCAAACCTGCTTCATACAGGAGTGGAGGCTTGATTAACTTGAGCTTTCTGCTATTCTTCAGGCCTTTGAAGATGCTTGGCTATTAAATGGGGATACAGCTGCTCTGGCAGGGGGGGCTCACCTCAAGTTCCCCCAGCTCGTGAAAAATCCAGGCAGGTTTTTTCCCTTGGACTAGCCCAGGCTTTTCCCTTGGAAAGGGCAACACTCACAGGCAGAAGGCAGCCTTGGAAACTTAAAAGTCTGAGCAGGGTGGGTAGGAGTGGCTGTGGTTTAGCAAGAGCAGGGTGTGTGGTGCGGGAAGCCCCGCAGTGGTGGCTGTGGTCCAGGGGGGCTGAGCTGCTCAGCCCTGGGCAATTGGATGATGTGCAGAGCCTGGCACATCCCTCCTGCCCTTAAGAACGGCGGGCAGGAGGTGCTGGAGCTGCATTTTGGGTATTCCCATCCTCTGCTGCAGCCACCCAGGGGCTGACCACCAGCAGGACGAGGGATCCATCGCGGTAAGGATGTGCCCAGCTCTGCCTCCGTGCTGCAGCCACCAGCCCCATTGCCCCCCATTTTCTCCAAACCCACTCACCCTCAGTACTGTAGGAAGGTGTCCCCATCCTGCTGCCACCCCATGGCCATAGTGGGGGACGTGGTGCTCCAGGGACCAGGACTGGGACTGGGGGCTATGGCGCCCATAAGAACACGAGGACGGTGCTGTCCCAACTGCTGGAGCCCTGTTATTGCTGTAGGAGCAATAGGAGCCTTGTGCTGGTGTTAGGAACAGAGAGGCTGTACGGGAGGGCTGCCAGCGAGAGATCCGGGGTGCTCCTGCCTTCATCCTTTATCTTCTCCCGGGGCAGATGCTGGAGACAGACTCCGAGAAGCCGGGGCAGATGCACTTGGAGGGCAGGAGAGCAGCTGCAGGCGATGCTCCTCCAGCCACAGAGGCTCCAACTCCACCCGAGGCTCCAGCAGCCGCCCAGGGGCCTCTCCGAGCCGAAAAGCAGCCGGTGTCTGCCGAGAGGGGTGAGGAGCAGCCCAGCTCCGTGCCAGCCTTCGTCATCCCTGAGCTGCGCCTCGACAGCTCCTTCAGCGTGGCAGGCACAGCCGGCGGCGCCACGGATGGTGAGGATGAGGAGGATGAAGATGAAGACGAGGAAGAAGAGGACGACGAGGACGAGGAGGATGACAGTGATGAGCAGTACCTGGAGCGGAGCGAGGCGAAGCGCAGCAGCATGATCGAGACGTCGGGCTGCCAGCCCGCGTACACACTGAGCGTGCAGAGCTCCCTGCGGCGCCGCACCCACAGCGAAGGCAGCCTGCTGCAGGAGGCCAAGGGGCACTGCTTCACCTCCGACACCACGCTCAACTGCTCGGACAGCCAGGGCAGCACGGGGCACTGGGCCCTGCCCTCCCCCAGGACCCTCAAGAAGGAGCTCACCAAGAACGGCGGCTCCATCCATCAGCTCAGCCTGCTCTTCTCGGGGCACAGGAAGGTACGTGGGTCGGTGGTGGCTCTGCAGCTTGACCCTGGGGTGGGTGGTATCTCCAGCGTGGGGGTGTCCCCGTGTGTGGTCCCACTCTCCATGGTTCTGTTGCTCAGCTGGTGTCTGACAGGCCAGGAGCATAGGGGCAGGTAGCGACAGGGTGAAAGGAAATGGCTTTGAACTAGAAGGTAGACTTAGGCTAGATGCTAGGAAGGAATTTTTACTGTGAGGGTGGTGAGACACTGGAACAGGTTGCCCAGAGAGGCTGTGGATTCCCCCCACCTTGGAGGCATTCCTGGATGGGGCTGTGAGCAACCTGGTCTGGTGGGAGGTGTCCCTGCCTATAGCAGGGGATTGGAAATTGATGACCTTAAAGGTTCCTTCTATCCAAACCATTCTGTGATTCTGTGGGTGTCCCATCCCCAGCTCCAGGGGATGCTTAGCACCCTGGGGATGTCACCAGGTGCTGGTGCTGGGGCAGCATCTCCCTTGATGCCAGTGGATCCCATGGGCTGCAGAGCTGCTGTCTGCAGAGGGAAAGATGCACGTGTGATTGCATGTGCAAATGGCAGCTCACAGCAGCAGGGACAGGGAAGGGCTGGGCTCCAGAGAGCTTCCACTGTCTGGGCATCCCTGCTGTGCTCAGGGACACCAGCAGCTGGGTGCCCTGCTTGGCCTCCTGCAGGGCTTTGGTCCTTGCAGAGAGCCCATCCTAAATGGGCTGACAAGGAGCTGCTGTGCATCAGACACTGGAGAGCAGTGCAAGCACACACAGGAGCGCATGTAGGAGCTCTGCATGGGATAGAGCTGCCACTGAAAAGATGGTGTGTGAGATGTGCAGGTTCCCCATTCCTGTGGTGTGAGTGGCCATGTGCCTTCCCAGCACCCAGCTCTGCCTGACCTGCCGTGGGCAGGGCTCTGCTTGGGGCTGTGTTGCATGGCTCAGGGCTGCATGGTACAGTCTGGGACCATGCTGCACTGCCTGGGGCTTAGGACCACATTCCATGTCTTGGGAACTTGCTGCATGGCTCAGGACCTTGTTGCACAGCCTGAGATCTCATTGCATGGCTTTGGACCTTTGTTGTATGGCTCAGAGCAATGTTGCAGGGCCTTGGGCCTTGTTGCGTGGTTCAGGACCACATCACACTGCTTGAGAGCACCTTGCAGTGCTCAGGGCCGCATGGCATGCTGCTCCACCTCTTGGCAGGAGGTGCTGGTGCAGAGCTCTGTGTGCCACTGAACATGACAGCACCATGTGTGAAACCCATGAGGGGATTAACCCTCCCCATGCCAGTCTCCTGATACATCCAAAGCCACCTTGGGTGCCATTTCCCGGCGCACAGTTTGCCCTCGGAGCCCCAGGTCCCCTGCCTGCTCCTCCTGTGTCACCTCTCCCTGCCGCAGCCAGCATGCACACGGGGCTTTGCGCTACAGCCATTCCCCTGCCTGCACTTGGGAGGGACTTCTGGAGCCCCACGTGTTTGGAGGAGCCCAGTGAAACACCCTCCAAGCTTTCCAGAGCCGGAGCTGATGTACAGTTCCCCTCTGCATCCCCCCAGGCCCTCCTGCAGCACCACGGCACCCAGCGGCCTCGCCTTGTCCACCGCGTGGGATTATTTATGGGGTCATCCCATTGTGCCCACGTTTCCCTGTGTCTCCCACTGCTCTCAATCCGGGCAGGTTGTTGTTTTACAGCTGGGAGCACTGGGGCTCGGCAGTGGTTGCCTTTTGTCCCTGAGTGCAGCGGAGCCTCTCCGGACAATGGCAGGAAGCGTGGCCCGGCTGCGCGTCGCCCCGGCCGGCCCTATCTGTGGGGGGAAGGAGCTTTGCTGGGGCCGCATTGTTTGGGGCCGATAAACTCCGGAAACCTGGGCGCAGAATGGAAGGAAGTGTCAGAAGCCTTGAGCCCTGGGGCTGCTGGGCCATGCAGCGGGTTCCCACGGCACGGCCACGGGTCAGCAATCCTGAAAAGTGCCCCAAGGAAGCATTGTGGGGCTGGGCTGGATGTGGGGCTGCCTATGGGGTTGGCCGTGATCCCCCTTCCAGCTGTGCTCAATGAGGCAGCGAAGCCCCCAAGTAAAGGTGGCCCACGAGGTCCCCACGCCTGGACATTGGGCTTTGTGGCTCAGAGGCTCTGCTGGTGACACCCTGACCTCACAGCACTTCAGAGGTCCCCAGGGCTGCCCAGGTCACCCCCGAGTGGAGGCTTGAGATAGGAACCCCTATGTGCTGCTGGAAGCTGTCATGCTCACTTCTGCTCTGATTTTTCCCACCTGGGGACTGCTGGGAGACCCCCCAAAGTATTTTGGGTGCCCCAGTTCCGTGCCCTCTCAGAGCAGCAGAGATGGGAACATTGGGAAGGATGTGGGTGTCCCTGCGGGAGGTTCTGCTGTCAGCACCTTGGAGCTGTGGGGCCCCCAGGCCATCAGCTGTGGGGCATCCCCAGGACACGGGCAGGGAAAAGGAAAGGGATTTCAGCCCCTGCTCTGCTGCAGCCTTTGGGGGAAGGAGATGCTGCACGGGGACCTCAGGAGGCGCTGGCGGAGCTGCTAGGTGTCATGGGGGCATGCACAGCACAGTGATGCAAACACTGCTTTTCTCCTCCCCCAGCTCAGTGGAGGTGACCCTGAATGCAGCTGTGACGAAGGGGATGAGACCTCCCGCAAGAAGAGGAGCAGGAGCCTGTAAGTGGCACTCCGTGGTTCAATATCGCCGTGGGTGAAACAGCAGCGCTGAGCCCGTGGGGCCCCGTAGCCCATTCACCCAAACCTTGGGGTGTTTGGGTTGGGAGGTGGTTGGGATGAGTGCTGGGGATGTTGCCCAGCCTGGCTGGAAGCATTGCTGTGTTCAGTGTGGTGTGACGGGTGGGATGCCCCGCAGCTGGTCCAGGCAGGGATGGTGCAGCCGTGGCCTTCGCTTGCCACGAGCACAGCTACAGCTCTGTGGGGCCGTGGTTTTGCAACGCAGGATTGCTGTGCCCCAGCACTGCCCCGTGCACGTGGCTGGGGGCAAGTGGGGAGCTGCACATGGCTGTGGGAGCATCTCCACGGCAGCAGCTCCCGCGTGCAGCCCGCCAGCGAGCGGCACTGTTGTCCCGCGCGCTCCGCCGCAGCCGCCTATTTATAGCTGCTTTCATTCTCCAGACACTTGAAATGAAAATCAATCTCTCGCCATCTGCAGCGGGGACATCCCCCACGTGAGCCGGGGGAATTGGGCCGGGGGGGCGCGGGGGGTGCGGGGAGGGTTTGTGCCGCTCACCTTGGGGTGGTGGCGATTGGCTGCGGGGCCGTCTGCCCGGCGGGCTCCGGGGTATTTATGGGGAGGGTGGCTGCGGTTCGGCGCTGCCAGCTGCTCCCAATGCACCTCACCATGGTGGATTTTTCTGAGAAGTGCCTAGAAAGGTAGGAGAGGGCACGGCCGTGTGTGCTGCAGGGGATGGTTCGGAGGTGGAGATGGGGTGGCGGGGCTGTGCGAGGCCTTGCAGGTGGCTGATGGGGGGGTGACTGCAGGGGGAACCCAGCAGTGCGCTGTGGGTTTTTGTGGCAGCACCTTCCTGGGGCTGTGCACACCCTGCAGCGGGTGCAGGGACGTGGTGTGCTGCTGCTTCTTGGAGAGCAGCTGCAAGAGGAGCGGTGAGAGCGCAGCATCCCGCAGGTTTTGAGTTAGGGAGCTCCTTGGGGGCTTTGCTTCGTGGTGTGGGATAGCTGAGAAACCTGGTGCTGGAGCTGCAGAGCTGCGGGTGCAGAGGGTGCACAGAGTGACACTGCTCTCTCAGGAGGATGGGTGGACACATGGGTGTACACACACACACACACACACACACACACACGGAGGCACTTTTCAGTGCTTTTCACACCTCACCAGGCTCCTGGCTGAGGTGGCCGCATTGTTAACACGGGAACAGTGCAAGGAGGGGATTGTCCCTCTCTGTGCTCTTGTGAGGCCACATCTGGAGCTCTGCATCCAGGTCGGGAGCCCCCAGTACAAGGACAGAGAGCTGTTGGAGGGGGTCCAGAGGAGGGGCACAAAGATGCTCAGAGGGCTGGAGCACCTCCCCTACGGAGGCAGACTGAGGGAGCTGGGCTTGTTCAGCCTGGAGAAAAGAAGGCTGCAGGGTGACCTCATTGCAGCCTTTCAGTACCTAAAGGAGCCTATAAACAGGAGGGGAGTCAGCTCTTTGAGAGGGCAGATAACAGCAGGATGAGGGGAAATAGCTTTAAGTTGAGGGAGGGAAGATTTAGGTCAGGTATCAGGGAAAGCTCTTTACGATGAGAGTGGTGAGGTGCTGGAACGGGCTGCCCAGAGAGGTTGTGGATGCCCCATCCCTGGAGGTGTTCAAGGCCAGATTGGATGGGGCCCTGGGCAACCTGGTCTGGCATGAAATGGGGAGGTTGGTGGCCCTGCCTGTGGCAGGGGGGGTTGGAGATTCACGATCCTTGAGGTCCCTTCCAACCCTGGCCATTCTGTGATTGTGATGATTCTGTGCTGAAATTGCTGCTGGGAGCAGTGTGGGGCAGCTCTCCCCTTGCTGATGGGATGCGGGTGGGGTTTGGAGCTCCTTGCTCAGATCTGTTGGTCCCGTGTCAGCGCTGCACCAGCAGCAGAGTGGGGACACCTCGTGTTCTCAGCCGGCCCTAACCACAGCCCCTCCGAGCACCCTGCAGTGAGGGACCTCTGCCCCGAGCCCCCAACCATTGCGGGTGCACCCCGTGCTGCCCCGCGCGACCCTACGCCCGCGGTGTCATGCAGGAGCTGTACCACGAGGGGTCAGCGTCGCCCACTCGCGTCCTCTCCCCGTCACGTCCCGCTGCTCTCAGGGAGCCGGGCACGACTGGGGCCGCGCTGATGCCCCACCGGAGCCCTTCCCGTGCCCACTGCCCAAAGCTCGGCTTCCCGGGGCTGTGTCCACGCGTGTCCGGCAGTACAGGGACAGCGCTGCGGGGCCGCGTGGAGGGTGGCACCGTGGGATGCTCACCAGCGCGTCCCAACCGCCCCACGACGGGGACGTGCCCGTGGCCATGCCCACCCCCCGCTGCCATCCCCGCTGCCCGCACGCGGCCCCGCACCGCTCAGCGCCCTATAAATAGCGCTCGTAAATCCCCGCCGCGGTGACTCTCCCCGCCCTCTCCCGTGCTTTTTCCACCTTTCCTCGAGTTTCCCCAGCAACGGCGGTGCCGTCCCCATTGGCGCTGGGGCTGACGCTCAGCCCTCCTCGCCCCACACCTCGTCCACGCCACGCGGCCCCGCTCGGCCCTCCCACTTCCGCGCCGTCCCGGAGCGCGGTGCGGAGCCGCGTTGCGCTGTGCGGGGCCGGGATTGCGGGTCGTGCGGGAGCCGTCCCGACCAACGATGCCCTTTTTCCGCGACCTCTCCAAACCTCAGCCGTTGGAGTTTCACGCCGAGATGCTGCTGGGCGTTCAGCGGCCGCACAACGGCAGCCTGCAGCGCCGGCACACCATGAAGGAGTAGGTGATGGGCGACGAGCCTGGGACGGGGCTCCCCGTGGCAGCCCGCACCTCCGGGTGCCGCTCCCCTCCGGCCCTCCCGCCCCCTAAACCTTGCTCTTCTCCTCCAGAGCCAAGGACATGAAGAACCGGCTGGGGATTTTCCGGCGGAGGAACGAATCGCCGGGAGCCAACCCGTCCGGCAAGCTGGACAAAGTGCTCAAGTCGCTCAAGTAGGTGCTGCGGGCGGTGCGGGCCGTGGGTTTTGGGGACGAGCTCTGTCCGGGCTCGGTGTCCGGGGACGCGGGGTCACCCAGCTGGGGAGGCTCGCGGAGCCCGAGCTGCGTTCAGTTGAGGTTTTTCGGCTGGAGCTCCCTGCCCTGCGCCGGCAGCGCGGCGGCACTCGGCACTGGAGATTTCCCGCAGTGCCTCAGCGCGGCTCCTTCAGCTGAACAGAGGATGCTTTGGGAAACCGCTCGGCTCTGGAGGTGCTCCAGCAGCTGGGACCGGCGCTGCCCGACCGCACGCCCCACGGCTTCAATGGGGCACCTGAAATCCCTCAGCCCCCGGGCGCTGCCTGGGTTTTTTCCGCTGCTGGCTCGGAGGCAGCAGCACGCACTGCCCTCCCTGAACTCAGGTTTTCTTCTGCCACCCTGAGCGCAGAGCATTCATTCCGGCAGAGCCAGCTCGGCGCTGTCGGGGCCGGTGGCGGTGCAGCCCCCCCGGGGCACGCTGCTGCTGGAAGGGTCCTTCCTCGGGGCGGCTGCGAGGTGGCAGGCAGCGGCTGTGGCTTTCTCAGCTTTGCTCTGCTAACAAGTGCCCTCATCCCACAGGCCTGCACCCGAGGAGGCTCTCAAGTGGGGGGAGTCCCTGGAGAAGCTGCTGCTGCACAAATGTGAGTGTCTGCCCCTGTTTTGCCTTTGCCACTGGGGAATGTCCAGGCGTGTGCGTGGGGAGCGCTGTGGTTTCCTAAGTTCTGCTGTGTCAGGGGGGAGAATGGAGATGGAATGGGACATCCTTTCCCTGCACTCATTTTTCCTCTGCCAAACTGTGGGGTGGGGGGGATTTTGCTGTGGGAGCCAGGCAGAGCTTGGGACTGTGGCCCCACACCAAGTGGGGAGGGAAAAGCAGAGTCCCCTGCCTGCCTCGTGTCTGCGGGGCAGGAGCTGCTTTGCACCGCTCCCCTTCTTGCCCTACTGTGCATCACAGCTGTGCACAACATGCTGTGTGTGTGTCCCCGTGGGGATCTTGTCCCCATCACTGCACCCAATCCATGCTGCACCTTCCCCTTGTGAGCTCAGAGGGCTGAGAACTGGGCACTGTGCACACGTGTGGTTCACGTTGGTGCTGCCGGGCCGGGCATCGCCGCCTGCACCACTGCTGCTCATAGGGGACTGTTAGGCAGTGACATGGCAGGGATCTGGGGTTTGACAGGGCTGTGTGTCTTCTGGGAGTAGAGCTGTGTCTGTCCCCGCAGATGGGCTCGCAGCCTTCAGGGCCTTCCTGCGCACCGAGTTCAGCGAGGAGAACCTGGAGTTCTGGCTGGCATGCGAGGAGTACAAGAAGATCAAATCCCAGTCCAAGATGGTCTCCAAGGCCAAGAAGATCTTTGCGGAGTACATCGCCATCCAGTCCTGCAAGGAGGTGAGGCCAGCTGCCTCCCAGAGCCAGCTCTGTGCCGTGGGGCCCGCGGGGCCGCTCACCTCTCTCTCTGCCCACAGGTGAACCTGGACTCGTACACACGGGAACACACCAAGGAGAACCTGCAGAACATCACCCGCGGCTGCTTCGACCTCGCGCAGAAGAGGATTTACGGGCTGATGGAGAAAGACTCGTACCCCCGCTTCCTCCGCTCTGACTTGTACTTGGACATCATCCACCAGAAGAAAGCCAGCTCCCCGCTGTAGGGCCGCGGGGCAGACTGGGAGCTGCGTGTTTACATGGAACCGGCGGTGGGGACCTTGCTGCGGCCGGCTGTGCCCCCCAGGCGTGGGGCGGAGGGGGCACCGGCACCAAGCAGGCTGGTACTGCTCCATCGCCCCGTCCCACCATCGCTGGTACGACGCCATCGGGGCGGATGTCAGCCAGGAGGGGAGCTCCCACATGACTACTGTGAACCTGAGCTGTGAGCATCGCTGGAGGGCGACGCTTGATCCCAGCGAGGAGGAGGAGGAAGGCTTTGACGCAGGGCTCTGGTTTTCCCCAAGCAGCACTGATGTGGGCGTCATCCCTGGACAAAGGACTCCTGAGCTGACCCGGCCCCGCGGTGCTGCTGTGCATCCCTGCCCTGAAGCAGCCGTCCTGCGGGAGCTTCTCGCTCCCCTCGTTCCCGGTTTATTTATTGACCTCCTCTCGCTGGACGCATCGCTGTATTATAGGAAACCCTTGTTCCCAATTTACAAGTGCAATAGTTGTGCGTGTGGCGGCCGAGTCCTCCCGTGGAGCGGATGCCTTCTCTTTTACGAGTGCGTGCAACATTTTCTAAGTTGGCAGGTTTTATCTGACAAAGAAAAGGAAAAACAAAACAAAACGTAACGCATTCCCTAGCGGCGCTGGGGGAGCATGGGTGTACATATCCTGCCCTGACGACGGAGGGCTTGCTGGTGGAGATGAGCAGCTCTGGGAATCGGTGCTCTCCCTACTCTGGATAACAACACTGCGTTTGGAGACGCGGGGCTGTTGCTGAACGCGGCGGAGCCGGACGGACTGCATGCGTCCGGGCGCCCAGGTTACAGTGCGAAGCATCTCTGCAGCTAGCAAAAATACATTGTCGTGGTCATAGGTAAATAAAAGGAGAATGTCATTTCTTGTAGCCTTTTCTTCGTGGCACGTTTCTCCGTGCTGGTGGAGCTGGAAGAGCGTAAGCGTGACTAAAGATGGGAAAACCTGGTCCCGTGGAATGCTGAGCTGTCTTGCGTGCTGCAGCAGCTGCCAGATGCTCCTAGGTTAAAGGCTGAGGCCAGAAACAGAGTTTTGCCCAAAATTAGACTGTTCCCAGGGACAGCGTTTGCTGTGTATACCCAGCAGGGCACAGGGCTGTGAATGGGGAAGTGCCCAGAGATGTGAGTGACCTCGTGGGGTCCCCATGGGACACATCAAAAGGAGCAGCAAGAAGCCCAGTATTGCTGTGTCAGGTCCTGGCTGCCCAGCTGGGGGCTGTAGGGAAAACGCTCTGTAGGGGCTGGTTCCTGTGTATTCAGTGGTTGAGATGTGTCATGCCTGCCCCTGGGGGTGCTTGTGTGGCTTGGTGTGCTCGTGGCACCACGGAGCCATGCAGTGCCGTTGGGCGGCTCACAAAGCCATGCCTCTGTGTGGTGTGGGAGCTGCTGGCAGTGGGATGGGGATGGCGTGGCTGCCCACTAACCCATGGGCACAGCTCCCCGTGGCAGGTATAGTCCCTTCCCTGGCCACAGTCGCTGGAGCTGCAGAGTGTCCACATGAGCACTGCCAGCTCCATCCGGTGTGGGGGTGCCCCCTGGTCCCCTTTGCCCCAGCAGATTGCCCTGGCTGTTTTAAGCCCTCACACACAGCCTAGCAAGTTTCCACAGCTCCAGGAACCACCCTGTGCTCGTATCTCCTGTAGGGCAAAGGTAGCTCCAAGCTGGACCCTGCTCTTCCTCCCCATCCCAGAGCCTTCATATCCTCTCCTTCCTCCTGGGCTTCAGGGGTCTCCATGGGGATTTTATGTAACCTTGCACTGCCTTCTTGCTGCTACAGGTGCCATGAGCCATGCATGTCCCTTCCTGTGGCTGGGTGATGCCCAGGGGCACCCAATGTTACAACCTCATTGGTTGAGTGCAGGATGTGAGCTCATCCCTCAGGGCAGGTGGTGAGGGCTGGGGCAGTGCTGGGACACGTGGGGCGGGGACTTAGTGCCAAGGTTCACATCATCACCTCCCAGCTGCCTCAGACAGTCACCGCGGGGACAGAAGTGGCAGCACACAAAAAACAAAGACGTGGGCACCTGAGATCACTCCCTGGAGAAGACAGAAATAGCTCTGCAATAGCAATAGAAGTTTGGTTATTGCTGTAGCAGAATTTATTACAGTGCGTCAGGTTGGCGTGAGTCACTCTGCAAACACCATCCCCACGTGCATCAGAGATGCATTGATCTCCAGGAGAAGCTGGGCTGGGGTGGGGGGGGGAGACACCAGGTGTGTGTCCCCTGTTCTCCTGGAATGGCACTGCCCTTTGCTTGCCCACAGTGGAAGGATGCATCTCAGAAGACCCTGTGGTGACACTGCAGCTCCAGCTGTGTCCCTGCTGTGCCACCTCCCCAAGGCTTCATGCTCTGGTGATGAAGGGTGTGGGAAACCTGGAGCAGCTGGTGGGGATGGGATGGGGGACATCAGCTCATGGATGAGGCTCTTCTGGAGGTTGCCTGGCTGCGGATGGCCACAGGGAGGAAAATCCTATTGCCAGTGCCCAACACACCACTGGCTGTGGGTTCTGAGGACGTGGCAGCCACGGGCAAATTCCCAATGAGGAAGCTGCTCCCTCCCCAGACAAGGGGATGCTGTAGTGGGCCTTATCTCAAATGATAGCAGGGGTTTATTTGGAGGTACAACCTGTGGTTGCTCAGTTGCTGGTCGTCACAACTCAGCTGTGTCTGTGGTGTACAAACAGGGGAAGGACTGCTCAGTGCAAGTGCCCTCGGTGCCTTGTTGGGGTGGAGGTCACTGGGACCGAGGCGACAAGGCAAAGGGCCATGGGGGAGCGATTCCAATGGGAAAATGGGCGCAATCTTCTTGTTGGGTTCAAAAAAAACATGCACAGGTAAAAAAGGTGATGACAGCTGATGAAAATGTCCTGAAGTTGTGGGTTTATCGCTGTGGTTTCCCCACACCATTTGGGATGAGGAGGTTGGAGTGAACTGAAATTGTAGGTGATGGGTCCTCACCCTTCAAACCCCAACAGCTCAGTGCCTCATCAGCTGAGGCTGCCAGATAAGGGTGTTGGGGTCATTTGTGATCTACAAATGAAGTTCTGCAGCCCAGCACCTGGGAACCTGAGGAATGCTTTGTGCTGAGCAGAGCCAGGCTGCACACGAGCTCCACTTCCGAGCTGCCTGCAGCAGGGAGCACGGTGCCCTTCTCTTATTGCTGCAGTCAGTGAGGTGTTTGCCTTCCTTACCAGGTGTGTGCTGTGTCCCAGGACTCTCTGGCAGTGCTCAGCCTTTCTTGGGCTTCTCCAACGCGCCCATCCTGGAGCATAAACTTATTCAAATAAACATAGCTTTCTAGTGAGCAGAATAATTCCTTGGACCCCTGATTAGACAAATATTCTCAGAATAGAAACAAGGCTACTTTACAGCCATAGACTAAACATAACTCAGCAGCTAGATACTGAATCTGCAGACACAAGAATTCCCCTGCCCCGGTGAAACAGCTGACCTTCTGTGTGAGCCACTTAGCCAAGCTCAACAAGTGATGTTGGTGGGTGGAGACCACATCAATTCCCTCTTTCTTGGGTAGCTGAGCTCCATGGAAGGTGACCAGGGACCTGCTGTGGGAGCACCTGGTCTTTGAGTGCCCATATGGCAATGGGGTCAGTCTGGGTTTGTCTGGTGACTTTTGCTTCTGCTGGGAGGGGGGGGAAGCAGAGATGCATTGAAGTGGTTGTGTCCATACCAGCTGTGACCCTTGGGGGTCTCAGTGCTGTCCTTTCTGGGGTTTCATCCTGCCCAGGGGAGAAGGAAGCAATGATATATGGTATCTGTCTTGCCTTGGGGCTGGGAGGACAAGTGCCACTGAGCTCTGGGGCTGGCATTCATGGTGTCACTCCTGCAGAAATCTGGGGGAGCAAAAAAAAAAAAAAAAAAAGAGAAAATAACACACTTCTGAAGTAAAAATAAAAACAGACTCAGATGCTGTCTGTCAAGGAAGCAAAATAAGCCAGGCTGGGCTGCTGCCAGGACAGGAAATCCAACGGCTGTGGGAGTCCCCTGGGTGCTGCTAACTCATACGGGAAGCATTGTTATAACCCTCTCTCTCATTGCTCATTTTCTGATTCTTTTCTGCATTAGGTCATTTTTACTCAGCCTGTCCAGCTCACACATTCTCCGGTGCCGGGGAGGAAGGCCAGCAGTGCTGACACTCAGCTCGCCTGCAGGCGCTGGGGAAGGCTGGAGGAAAGGCAAAGTACACTTCCCATTGTAGCTGAGCAGCTCTGTGGCATGGGGGGGGTCTTCTTCAGAGGGTGACTCGCTACCACCACTCCAGAGACCATACTTGCTACCAACATCCCCACCCCACTCCAGAGACCACTGAGCTATGGATGGGGAAAGCTGGAGGTGACAAATGGGATCCCCAGCTTGCCAACAGCCAGCCCCCTTCCCCCAGTCCCAAGCCTTTGGCAGAGGAAGAGGAAGGTGGGAGAGGGGGAAGAACCAGGCAGGAGCAGGTGGGGACCAGGGACCGAGTATTTATGTGAGAGCCATGTGTAAGTCGTTTCTTGTCCCTTCCTGAACTAATAGGGTAATTATTTTAGAAGTGTGCACGTGTTTCTAATGGAAAGTTCCACGTAGGCTGTGCGTCAGTCTATTGGTGCAGCAGCTCTGTTCTCCCTAACGCCTTGCAGCATTTCTAGACAAAGAAAAGTGGGTGAAACCTCCTGCACATGGCACCAGAGACGGTGGTGACCGGTCAGACAAACCTGGCCCAGCTCTGCAGCAAACGGGAGCACGCGGTGAAGCTGAGCAGCAAAGCAGAGCAAACACTCATCTGCTCTGTGATGCAGCTCCAGTGCCTGTCCTCAGGCGTTTGGACTGGTGTGCCTGATTTTGTGTCCTGTCTGCTCCAAGAAAGATGTGGAGAGCTGGAGAGGTTCCTACTGAGGTGGGCATACTGAGATGGGCATAGATCTGGGGCTCAGGACCTGTGTGGACAGGTAGAGAGCTGCGCTGGTCTAGTCCAGGGGCAAGGAGGCAACACTGATTTGAGAAGGATAATTTCAAAGGTGTTGGAGCCAAATTCTTCTTGCTAGCACCAGGTGACCAAATAAGCAGCAGCCGCCACAATGGACAAAGGACAACTTTTGTCCCTTCAGGTTGGACATCAGGAAAAGATAGAGATCCCCAGAGAGACAGGAGTCTCTACCACTGGGTATGAAGACTTGGCCAGACAAATTCATGGCCTGATGGGTGTTGATGGTATTCCTGGTCTGAGGAGGGTTGAACTGGAGACCAACCCAGCACACCAAGGAGTGTCTGCCCCTCACTTTGCAGGTGGACATGGGCAATGTCTTCCACGACACGTGATGTAGGTGCAGAAGGCCTACATCCTCATGAGACTAAGCCAAGGGAAGAGCTCCTTCCTTTTGCCCTTTGACCAACTCTGGAGCTGTTCATTTCTGGGTAAAAGATGAGAACTGAATGCCAAAATTGGCCTGCAGAGAGCCTGCGTTGGGCTGTGGCATGTGACAGTGCAGCACAAGGTGATGTCTCTGCCCTTTCCATTGGTGGGGACAGCTCATCTCCATAGGGGATGACTCAAAAATTTCTGTCCTCACATTACCCCATTTTCCAATGCTAATTTTTAAAATCACTTTTCTCCTTGCAGATGTGCCAGCCACCTGGACTTGAGCAGCACCAGGGGAGGTTTAGGTTGGACATTAGAAAAAATGTATTCTCAGAAAGAGTAATGAGCATTGACACAGGCTGCCCAGGGAGTGGTGGAGTCACCAACCCTGGAGGTGTTCAAGAAGAGGGGAGATGTGGCACTGAGGGCCATGGTCAGTGGAGATGCTGGGAATGGGTTTGGGCCCAACTTGATGGTCTTAGTTGTCCTTCCAGCCTTAGTGATTCTACAATTCTAAAGCCTGAGCAGCACCCTGATACCTGTGCAGGGACCAGACATGGGATGGGGATCCTGGGTGGCTCTTTGCAGATATTGCCCAATGCATTTCATTTAATCTGTCATTTGAACACAAATAATTGACTTAATTAACTTATTTCCTTTTTTCAAGGAAGAAAAAGGTTGTTGTAGGTAGGAAGCCTAATAAGTTAATGCAGCTAATCTTTCCTTTCCTGAAACAAACAGAATGAAAGGAAGTGTTGGAAGAATGGGTGACCTCACAAATCACATTTCCACAAGTGTCAACTTTTATGGCTATGACATGAAGTAGTAGTTCCTGAAGAACTAGCACTGTATTAACTAGATGAGAATTATGGACTCTCTAATTCCTGCAGCCTCATTACAGCTCAGGAATTGACTCCGGCAGCGAGCGTAGTGAGTTCTGCTGTACCAGCACTCATCTGCTGCCAGGTGTCCGTGTGTTGGGGATGCTATTTCCCAAGAACACTCATCAGTTCTCTACATGTGCTTCCCGCCAGCTGAGGGTCAAACCAGTGTGTTCACAATAAATCTGGATGATGTTCTGGGTCATGCGGGTATTTCAGAATGCATGGAGGCTTTGAAGTGTGGTTGCAGACTGATGTCACATGAGGCAATCTCTTTTCTCTCCACTTTCCCTTCCGTGCAGTGATGAGGCTGAGGAGCAGCTTTAGGGCCCCTGCTTGAAGATCCAGAGGGGACTCATCCTATATCTGCTGGTTCATCACTGCAGCCAGAAAGGCTTCAAGGGCACTGGTCACTCTGCAGAGGATTGTTTTAGGGGGATGAATGTTTGCTGGAAATGTAGTAGAACTCATTCAGACATAATCCCCTTGCTCAGAGCATGCAGATCTCCACCTCTTTGCTCTGACTGGCACATCCTGGTGCCCCTGTCCACCTTCTCTGCACCTTGGCCTGCACACACGGGCTCTCAGCCTCCAGGATCATAGAATCATAGAATGGCTTAGATTGGAAAGGACCTTAAAGAACACTGAGCTTCAACCCCTGCTGTGGGCTGGATGCTCCCCACCAAGTCAGGCTGCCCAGGGGACCAGACAAGGCAATGGGTACCTGCAGATGTGGGGCACCCATTTCTCTCTGGGTAAGATATCAATATAAAGGTAAAAGCTGTCAAATCCAGTTCTCACTGTGGGACATGAGGGGGTATCACATGCTGACAAAGCCTCCTGATGTGGTTTCACATTTGGTGGATGCTCTCTGGGTGGTGGGTGGGGTGAAGACATTGCTGAAGCTTTGCCACAAGATTTTAGCCATGTAGATTTGTCTTCAGACAAACATCATCTTATTGAACTTATGAACTTATGAACTTATTGCCTGGAAGTGCTCAAGAAATGTGGAGATGTGGTACTTAGGGACATGGTTTAGTGGGCAGTATTGGTGGTAGATGGATGGTTGGACTAGATGACCTTAAAAGTCTTGTCCACCCTTAATGATTCTATGACTCCATGATCATGGCCAAATTTCAAATCAGGGAAAGCAACAGAAATCAGGTTCAGATAAGAAAGACCCAAAGATTCTTCTTGGTTTGGTCTGAGACTGATCCCCACTGCTTCCTCCAAGTACCCCAGCTTAAACCCTCTGTGGCATGGGGCCCCATCTGCTCTGCTCCAAAACCAGCATCCCAAAGTTCTGCCATCCCACAGCTTCATGGGGATCCTGATGAATGTCTCAGCTTCCTTTAGCACAAAGTTGGGCAGAATCCTCCCCCACTGCTCCCACGACACAGCTCCCGTGGTGCTGGGCCAGGTGAGGAGTGCTTTTCTTGGGGCTGGAATGTGTGCTCAGTTATTTCCAGCTGCAGTTTTTGGAAACGTTTGGTGCCTTTGCCACTTTTAGCTCTGGCAGCTGCTCTTCATTTTCTGGAAAAGCTTAAAATGCTCCAGAGTGTCGGATGGGTGCCCAGCTAAAGGAAAACAGAAAACAGAAAAACACAACCCAGCCTTTTTCCAATCAAGATACGGTGCTGCGTCGTTCCTGGTGTTTTTTTTTTTTTTTTTTTTTTGGTAGAAAAAAAGTGTCTATTTTCTTCCTGGATCAGACTGGCCCCTGCCAATGTGCTCCCTGTTGTGCTGAGCTCCTAAAATAACAGCAGTGGTTAATGGAAATAAAGCCCTGGGAGATTCACTCATTTGTGTCTCATCAGGCTGATACGTTGCAGACCATGCTCAGGGCTGCAGACCTCTGCGTGGCAGTTCCTATTTGGACCTCCAAAGCTGGCGTAAATCAGACACAGCACAGAGAGGAGCACTGAGAGGCCAACGCTCGCTCAGTGGCTTTGCACATTCTGGAGCTACACTGGCTTTGGGCTATTTGTGGTGCTTCAGCTCAACCCACCCAACACAGCTCAGGGATGTACACCCCCAGTTAAGCTAGGGTTAAGTGATGCTATGGGAGTGCTGAAGTTCTGAATGATCCAGGTCAGGAAAACCAACAGCCATAGAGTCACAGAACTGTCTGAGTTGGAAGGAACTTTTAAAGACAATCTGGTCCCACTCCCTGCAGGGAACAGGGACACCCACAGCTCCACCAGTGCTCAGAGTCACATCCCCTGACCTCAGGCATCTCCAGGAATGGGGCACTACCATCTCTCGGGCACTCTTTGTGCCAGTGCATCACCACCCTTACTGTAAAAAACTTCCTCCCTATATCTAATCTAAATCTCCCCTCTTATCTTTGGAAAGCATTTCCTCTTGTGCTATCACAGCAGACCCTGCTGAAGAGTCTGTTCCCTCCTTTCTTACAGCCCTTTCTGTTACTGACAGGCTGCATGCACTCAGCACTCCCCGGCGCCTTCCCTTCTCCAGTCACAACACTCCATATTTGAAATCACTCAAGTAGTTTTTTGTAAACTCTTTTCACAATTCATTCCCCAATCTCCTGCTCTCTCTCTGGACAACAGCTCTCCAGATGCTGATTCAGAGCAGGAACCTCAGCATTTCCTGGTGACCTGTGCTGCTCCCCATTGCCCACCACAAAGCTGGAGCCAGCAGGATTTCCAGAGCTGGCCTAAAGCAGTTCCCCAAGGAGGTGACCTGCAGGTCCATCCCTACACCCACCTCTGGGTGTTTGAGCAAGGGGAGCTCCAGAATGCACACACAGAGCATGTGGCTTCAGAGGTTGCATTGCATGAGACCCCAGGCAGTGAGAGCAGGGATGGCTGCAGCCTTCATCCTCCTTCCTGCTGGCCTTGCTGCCTGCTCTTGTACAGCGACAGGTATGCTTTGCAGGGACATATTTTGCAATAAACCATAGCAAATCCTACAAGAACACAGATTCAGAACCAGCCTCTACCAGCCTCTCTGGGGTGGACGCCCTGGCTTGGGGCCACAGGGGCTGATGAGCATGGCTTGAATTCCCTTTGAAGGACCCTGTCACTATTGGCAGTGTAAACTCACATCAATCATAGAGTGCCAGTGCTTCTCTGCCTCCCTGCTTCCTGCTCTGGCAGCCTTATCAGTGCTTGCTCCTCATCTCGTGTCTGCAGCCAGGTGGGAGGGCAGCATGGTGCAAGTTTTGGAGGGTGCACAGTTTATGGTTGGAGGGCCAAGTGCTGTCACCACGCATGCTCAAAGGCAGGGGTGCTCTTTCCCTTGAGTTTGCTCAGGTTTCTTTTTATTTTGGGTGTTTATAGGTCACTTTTTCCATCAATTCTGGCTAACCCATGTGACTGGGAACAAAGGATGTGAGCTGGCTCCTTCCCCTCCTCCAAACACTGGAGAAAACCCCAAAGTGCTGGGAGGTGGTATGGAGAGACACAACTGCCCCAGGCTGCCCCAGGTAAGTATGGATGCTGTGTGTTGTCATGGTGGGTTTTGACTTCCAGTACCTCCCAAATGAGGTGAAAGCCAAGCACACCACCAGGGCCATGCAATAGTGGGTCTAATCTTACCTGGTTCCTGCATCTGTCTCATGCAAAGACACCCTTGTGTTCTGGGAGTCCTCACCCTGAGGATGCCCAGCCTCAGCACCACTGGACTTCCTGGCCCCTCTGCTGGTCCTTTCTCACCCTGCACTTACTCTCCAGAGGCTCCCACAGCTGCTAGCTGCACTGGCATGGTGAGTCTGGGATTTTTTGAACTGAAGTCATATCAATCCAGATGTCTCATCATGGCCTTGAAGACGTGGCCTCCTCCAGCAGGCTCTGGGCAGGACACTCCTGCCTTTTCCCATCCTCCAGCCAAGGTCTTTGGGAGAACGGCCAAGGGCTGGAGGGTTTGCTGTTCGGATGGGCTGAGGGCCCTCCATTTACACCCTGACCACTCTGAAGCAGCTGTGGTCCTCCTGGGAGCAGCTTCCATTTGGGACTGGATCCAGTCTGTTGCCGTGCTGTTTCTTAGAAGTTGCCTGAGCTTCTGTTTCAGTCATTTCCCCGGCCACTCTGCTCCTGCCTTCCAGCTCAGTTCCTGCCACGGGGCTAATTTCATTTTACACACTCTTGTTTTTGCAGGCCGTGAGCTCCTCTGCTCTTGCAATAGCTATACAACAAGCTGCTGTGTGGGTGGGGGAAGACAACAGGGCTGGGTATGAGCCAGGAATGTGAGAGTAAATGGCTTTGCCGTGCCCTCCTCCAGCGCTCTTGCTCTCAGGGTGACAAAGCACCTCCAGGACATGATGGAGGGTGACCTCACTCTGACTGTCCATCCTCTGACCCTGCCCTTGGGGTGCTTGGCCTGCAGTGGAATTCTTCCAAAGGTGGAAAAAAGCAGAGATCAATACTGCTGCGAGGCATAGCTGCTACCACCCAGGGCTGGGAGAAGGGAGTGGCAGCCCTGGTATGTCCCAGTGGTGACACTGAGTCACAAGTGGCACAGCATGCCTGAGTTCACAGGCTTTGGTGATGCAGCTCAGGAGCTCCTATTGCACCACCTCTTCCTGCGCAGCTCGATGTGGGGATGTGATGAACGTGTTCCTTGATCTGCAGAAGGACTTCAGAGAAACCACAGCCCACAGAGAATCATAGAACCATTATGGTTGGAAGGACCATCTAGTCCAACCATCACCCCATGCCTGTGACCACTCTAGACCATGTCACTCAGTGTAACATCCACTCTTTTCATGAAAACCTCCAGGGGTGGTGACTCTACCACCTCTCTGGGCAGAGCTATTTATCTGTTGCATGGATCCAACTTGCAGACCACCCAGAGATCTCATGTGCATCACAGCTGCAGGGACCAGGGACTCTCCAAGTAGGAGTGAGTGCTGGCTGCACCTGCACCTCCTAGGAGGACAACATTAGTCTGCTCTGCCCAATGCGAGGCATTTCTTAAGTATTTCAATGCCATATTGCAAAGAGAGGAACTTAGAGCATCTACCAAGATGCGTTTTCAAGATGGACAGGCCATGGCCTCCTCATCCCATCTATGGAGACACTAAGCAGTCAGGGCAACCTGCTGTCCTTCCCTGGAGGAGCAATAAGAGCTTCCTAGGATATCCCTTTTGATGTCCAGTGCAGGTTGGTAGGACAGAAAAAGGTGCTCTTAGCATTTACATGGTGCTCTTCCCAGGGCATGGCCAAGGGGAATCTTTTTTCTGGAGATCTGAAAGACCGTATCTTCAGTGGGTTGAAGAGACCTCATGGACCAAGCAGAAAACAGCAACTTGGATGTTAGGTTGGAAGAGATGGGAACAGGGATTTTCTGAGCTGTAAATTGAACTTGAAAGGTAAATTGTGTTGAGCCCAGGGCCTCATTTGCCTGCAGCCACATCTGTTTGCCATCTGTTTTCAGGCAGTGGGACCTGAGGGTTGGTCTTGGCTGAGGCACAGAGCTCTGCTCTGCAAGGTCCCCTTCAAAGGGACAGTACTTGGGTGGGGAGCCAACAAATAGCCTTGGAAGTTGGTTCCCCATCTGTGTTAAGGACTGCAGCAGGCTCTGGAAAGGGAGGTTGCTGAAAAAGGCAGAACTCAGCACAGCTTAATGCAGATATGAGTAAAGGTGTCCCTGGAGGTGTTCAAGAAAAGAAGAGATGTGGCACTGAGGGATGCAGTTAGTGAACATGGTGGGGATGGGTTGGGGTTGGACTTAGTAATTTTAGTGGTCATTTCCAACCTTCGTGATTCTCTTGATGGTGCTGGCCTCAGAAGGCTGATCCAGCAGCTGCTCACAGCAGAGCTGCTACAGGTAGCTTACCCACAGTCAGCTCTGACTTGTACCAGCCATCCAGGCTTCCTTTTCAGGTCCCTGATGCTGCATTCATGGCAGCTTCTGAAAGAAATTACCTTAACCTTTGTAGCTAAGCTCCAGTTTGGCATAAAATGGAAGTAGTGACCTGAGCCCCATTTACTGGGCTCAGGAGCATCCTCTGATGCTGATGTAGGGGGGATGGTTGGAAAACGGCCCTGGAAGCCTGGGGCAGCGTGTAGCTAGTCTCTGTGGGCAGCGTTCCCTCCAGATTTTTTACTCTGGAGCTTTTCAAAGAAGCATGCAAGCAGCACGGGCCATCGTGCACATATAGGGACTGAACAAAGCCTAGACTTCCACCTGCATGCCCAGTGCCTGCAGGGAGGGAGCAGCCCCACTCTTCCACCATTGCATTTCTCAGCAGTGTGGAAGTGAGGAGCCATTGAGGCCAGCTGCTGCTGGGGCTTGCCTGTGAGCAGGGTGCTGGGCTGGGGCTGTCCTTGCAAAGCATCAACTCTTGCATGGCAATGGAGTGATTTCTAAGGGGCCCACCACTGTAGGCTGCAGGGGGCAGGCTGCTGTATGGGCAGATGTGCCCCATGTTACATATTATGTGAGCCTATGTTTAAAATGGAGCCAGAGAACCACTGGAAAGGAACAGTAATGAATTTTTAATGCTGGAAACAGAGAGGATGTAATTAAGAAGTTTACTCTTAAATTTCTTTGGGCTTCATCTCAACCCACAGGGGTTCACAGGAACAGAATCACAGAATCATTCTGGTTGGCAAAAACCCCCACAGGTCATGAAGTCCAACCATCCACCCACTAACCATGTCCTGCAGTGCTACATCCTGATATTTCTTGAACACCTGCAGGGGCAGTGACCACTTCCCTGGGCAGCCTGTTCCAGTGTCTGACCACTCTTTTGGAGAAGATATTTTTCTTAATATCCACTCAGAACTTCGTCTATTAACTTGAGGTCATTACCTCTTATCCTGTCACTATTATCTGGGAGAAGAGACTGACTCCCCACCTCACTACAACCTCCTTTCAGGAGGTTAAAGGACACTCCACCCCAGAGGGATGCTGCCTTCACTATAGCAACTTGCATCTCACTCAAATTCTCCTTACATTTAATCACATTTCGTTACCCACCACTCCCTCCCTGGGATGTCTCTCAGGTGAACTTCATCCAGGACCTGTAGTAAAGCTCCTGGAATTGAGAGCACTTAACTTTCAGAGTTATCTTGAGATGAGACAGGAGACCTCTGAGTTGCTGAGGGTCAAAATAACCCATCTTCCCATTAGAGAGGGGTTGGGGAGGGACATCTGAAGTAAAGAAGGGAGCTCGTCTGTCCCATCAGTGCCATGCACAGGACCCCCACACACGTCCCAGCATCAGCAGATAAGGCAGAGTGCAGGGCCCAGCCAGAAGCCACATCAAGTGATTGCTTTTGTTGTTCTAAGAACACGAGCCATTGAGGCAGAGGTAACTTCCACAACAAAGCATGCTGCACCAGAGCAGGAGATAAGGAGCCCTCCAACCCTTCCTCCCAGTCACGGTCACCAGGAAAAACTGGATCCTTTGAAAATTCATCAGATTCCATGCGTGGAATCCAACATGAGCTACCCAAAGCTCTCTGTCAGCTATCTTGCTATCCACTATCAATAAAAGAACGATCTTGTTGTCCAATAATCTCATCTCCCCTCCCTCCACCTCCCCCCTCCCGGGGCTGCTCTCCCCCTGACCGTCGCAGAGCCTGCCCTGGGCTGCCAGTCCATATCCCACAGCTGTCCCGTTCAGGTTGCAGCTGCAAGCAGAGCAGTGCAAGGCTGGAGCAACCCGAGCAGCCCTGTGTGCAGGTCCTTCATGCAGCCCTTGCTGCTGAGCTGTGGGGTGAGCAGAAATCAGCCAGCACTGGATGCTGTTGGTGTCTCAATTTTCCCTCTAGACCCCTCCCCATATGCAGCGCTGCCCTGCCAGCAGAGGACATGAAGCACGCAGGCACCATGGGCAGAGCTATGAGTGGGCAGAGCCAGAAGGGTCCTGGAAGGTCACTGAACACCCTGTAGGCCTGGACGTGAGAGGAAGAGAGTGACTGCTTGGGTTTGTGTCCAGTGCAGGGGGGAACAGGCTGGCCCATTGGGAATAGGGGCTGTACATGTGTATAGGGATGCATGTGTGTACTGATGCTGTACAGAGAGTCCCCAGACACTGCCACCCATCACTGCCCCGTGGTCACCCTGCTTGCAGCACAGGCCAGGCTCTTTCATCCTTCCACAGAAACTTATGGAGATAAGGGCCACGATTTGGCACCAGCTCTGCAAGCTCAGGAATTTCTGACCTCATTTTCTGATAAGAGCTTTGACAAAGCCTGCCCTGGGATGCTGGGAACAGCCCGTTTTCATGGATGCAGCATAAGGCAGCAGTTTGTCAGGCTGGATATTGCAGGAAGATCCTTCCTGTGCATGCTTGCTAAAGGGACTAGGAAGGGAATTGCATGTGTCTCAACTTGCCCAGCAGATGTGGGAGGCCCTGCAGGCTGGGTCCTGCCCCCACTGAGTGCTGCCCTAAAGGGGAAACTGGGCTCCCAGTGGTCCTGCAAGGTGGTGGATGGGGCTGCGGTGCCAGCAGTGCATTCTGCTGCATGCAGGCTGCTGATTTAGGAGCTGATCTAGTGGTATCGTTGGGTTCAGAGGGACTGCTCACCTCCTTGAAGGAGATGCTTGTAGGTTTGAAGCTACAGACCCCTGGAAGCTGCTGTGTTGGGGCCTTAGGGTGTAGCATGGGCTGTGGGATGCTGAAATACCTCAGGGCTGAGATCACTGTTGGCTCCACAAAATGACTGCGGAAGATTTATTGCCATTTATCTTCACTGCTGCAGAAAAACTGAGCATGGTTTAGGCCAGAAAGCAAAAATTAGACTCTTGGAAAAGCAACACAAAGCTGTTCCAAAGCTGCTGCATACTTCAGTTTCCCCCACTCTGGCCCGTGCAGTGCTCCTGCAGTGAAGCTGCAGCTGCAGCACCACAGGAGATGGTTCTGCCCTGAGGTCTGAGCTTTGGTTGTAGTGTGTGCTGTGATCATAGAATCCTTCGAGTTGGAAGGGACCCTTAAAGGCCATCTGGTCCAACTCCCTGCGGTGAGCAGGGACACCCACAGCTCCACCAGTGCTCGGAGCCCCAGCAGCCTGACCTTGGCTGTCTGCAGGGATGGAGAGGCAGTGAAGGAAACCTGAGACCTTCTCGAACATGGCTTATCCTGGACTGGTTGCTGGTCCTTAGTGCCAAGTGTGGAGTGGGGCTGGCTCCCCATGTGCTGGGAGGGCTGAAGGCCGAGGATGGATCCTACCCATGTCTCCTTGGCAGAGAGCCCTGTGCTGCCACTCACTGCCTGCTTGCCCTCAGCCCTGCCCCACACCATCTGCAGCGCTTGAAAGGGAAACCTTGGTGGATCAAAAATGTGCTGGGGTGGGATGAGCCTGTCCTTCAGAGCCATGGGGCAGAGAGAGGTCTTCTCCCCACAGACATACCACCTGGACCAGATGTCCTCAGCAAACATCTGGAGATGCCCTTGAAATGGGCTCTTTCGATAGTGTAGGCCAAAGAACTTTGCTAATGGCCTTTGCCACTCTTGCAATGTCTTCTTTTTTTTCTTGCTTCAAGGCATATTTTTAGCAAGTCGCTGCATATGCTTTGGCCACAGCTCTCCTTGTGAGTCCTCCAGCACAGATAAGAAGTCCAGAGGCGGGGGGGGGGGGGGGAGGAGGGGAGGGGGTTGAACAATTGCAGCCTCGGTTATTTTTGAGTATGAGAAAGTCCTTATTAACAGCATACATTCTTAACAAACAAAATACCCCTTCACTCAAGGCAAAGGGAAAACAATCAGCCCATTTATCCTGTGCACTAACCAGGCTGCAGAAAAGGAGCTAATGGGAGCTCAGTTGACGAAGCAGAAAGGGGCAGCAGAACAACAGATCTATTCTGGGAAGGGCAGGAAAGGCTGCTGGGAAGTGGGGCTGCTTCCTCCCATGGGTTGCTGTCCCAGGATCTATTCCCATCCCCTGGTGCAGCCCCTTGGGCTCTCACTTTCTTGCTGATATTTCCTTAAGTGCAGTGGTGTGGGTGCTGGCACAAGGAGCTGGGATTGTTCTCTGGTGACAGCTGAATAATAGGGACATGGGCCATCCATCTATGCAGCTGGTGGCAGGTTGGCTCTGCAGCTTGCTTGGGGTTTGATCTCTGATTTCAGCAGTTTCACCCTCTTCCTTTCTACCTGCACCCCAAAAGCCTTGGCAGGCAGAACCAGTGATTCCCTGAGCTGCTCTACCAGAGGGAGAGGGGTACACCATCCCATGCAGGTTGATGTTGATGCTCTGTAGGGCAGCAGGGACCTCCCTCTTCTGCAGCTTGTGGGCTGTGATTTGGGGTGGTCCATGTTAAAGCTCATGGAAGAGGGGCTTTTTGTCTGTCCTGAACTGGGCATTGAGGTGACACGGGGTGCTGGCTCCGTGCCTCAGCAGCAGGAGATGTGGTCGCAGCTCCCAGCATCAAGCTCAGCTCTCTTCTAAGTTCCCCGACTCTCTCCTGTGCAGTTGGCCAACTTTAAAAAGAAATTAAGTCTCCTCTGGAGGGATGTGGCAGGCTTATTTATAAACACTTTCAAGTGCTCTGCAGATGAAAGGCGCTATTAAAATGCAAAGCGTGATCTTCTCATATATGCATTAACCTTTTGTCTGATACACAGCCCAAATTATTCCGCTGTGTGGAGCTTTTCCATTCATTTCCATTGCTCTGACAGCTCACTGTTGCCATCAGAAGGATGTATGCAACTTCTCCAGCAGTGGTAACGACTAGCTGCAGCACCCAGCCCCTTCTTTGCTGTCTCATAGCTATGGCCGGAGAGCTGGCTGTGTTTCCTGGGAAAGTGTGCACCTTGGAGCATGGATGGTAGATGCAGGGTGATAAAAACAGGTTTTACTTGTATTTACATGTCAGAAATGGGGCAGTGGGGTGTTCGGGCTGCACAGGCTCGTGGTTGAGTTGGTTTAACACGGACTTGGCACCTCCGCTGGAGGAACAGGCAGATCCCAGACTTGACAGCTCTGCCCATGGTGACTTCTTTCCATTTAATGTGTGACATCTCCAGTGAAAGCAAGGTCTGCCACAGCAGCTGGAGGAACAGAAGAGAGGGAAAGAAGAAGAAGAAAAAATTAGAGCCCAGACTGTTATCTGTGTGAATCTGCTTAGCCTGCACAGTTTCTGGGAGGCTTAGATGTGGTTGGGGCTCTGGCTCTGGAGGAGGTGGGAGGGCTGGCAGGCAGACAAGCATGACTGCAGCTCTGGGGATGTACTTTCCAATCAAGTGATCCCCCACAAGCTGGGTAAACATCCTTTGATTTGTGCAATGTTCCAACAGACAAAGAGATCCTGTCATTGTGCTCTACTGGCTCAGCAGGTCCCAGCTCCATCATGCTGCTGTCCAGGATCCAGCTGAACCATCTGACCCTCCCACTAAAATCCACAAAAATTCGAATCAGGAATCATTTGAGTTGGAAGGGACCTTAAAGGCCACCTGGTCCAACCCCCCCTGCAATGAGCAGGGACACCCACAGCTCCATCAGTGCTCAGAACCTTGTCCAGTCTGACCTTGTTTGTCTCCAGAAAACCTTCCCCAGTTCTCAGACTGGGGTCTGTCAGGTTAGCTCTGGAGGAAAGAGAAGTGTGGTTTTTATTATTTTCTCCTAAAGGGGTAATGGGTTGATGGCTTTCAGAAGTGTGCCTGCTGCCTTGATGTAAGGTAACTGAAGCCCTGAGACTACAACACCAGAATGGTTCTTGTGGCTTCTAGCCCTGGAAGAGCAGATATTTTCCCATAGAGGTTGGGATGGCGACTTAAGTGAACCTCAGTTTCTCTGGGATGGTCTGTTCACCAGGTCCCTGCTCCAGTGTTCCCTAATCTGAAGATTCTCAGGGCAGGAGCTGGGGAAACCCAACTTATCTCCATCCCAAGGCTCTGAACCTGACAGGCCCATCCCTGCCTTAGGGGGTCTGACCAGTCCTGGTGACTAGAATAAGCTACACCAAGCTATCTTCTCTCAGTTGCAAGATAATCCATGGCCATAAGTTCAGGGAGACATATTTCCTGTGTTTTGTATTCAGCTGGGGATATTTGTGCAGGAACATCCCCTTGTACCAGGCTGTTTCACACTATGGATGTTTTTGTCCCTTATTCCTTACTGCTCTCCATCTTTCACACCAGGCTGGGGATGGAGCTGTGCAATGCAATGCAAAATAACTCTACATCTGGTCTGGTCGTTTTGAGTACAGACTTTGTCCACTGTCAGCTGCAGAGCCATGCCCAGGTCAGGGACTGCGTGTGTTCCTACCCTTCCTGCCTCATAACTGGAGTTTAGCAGGTGGTTCGTGCATGTAAACACGAGCATCTAGTGCCTTCAGAGGTGGTCTGGCTTGTCCTATCTGACTTCTATCTTCGGATCAGGTCTGCAGGAGCCCTGTGCTGAGTCACTGGTGCTTTAACTACACTAACTTTTCTAAGACATCACTGGGTGCCCATGTCTGAGCTCCTGACTCCAGGCTGCAAAAAGTGTGGATGCTGCCCTACAGAGAATCCTTAATTTGACAACAGGGAAAGCTGGAGAAGTTATCAAGGGAGGGCAGAGTCTGGAGGGGTTCATTGAGGCAACCTGGTCCTGACTGCCTCTGGTGGGTGAGGATGGGCTCTCATGGAATGAATGGCCTATAAATTTAAAATACACAAGAGGAAATAATTCTTTGCTTGGCATGTGAGCAGCCTGAGGAATTTACTGCAGAGTGGGACAGTGATGGATGCAGTCTGTGGTTTAGAAAGGAGGTTGGAACCTTTAATGCTATGTTCCTGGTCCCATGGGTTCCCAGAGAGTTAATCCATCTCCTGCCCAGGGCTGGAGGAAGATGTGTGTCTGGAAGCCTTGTTAACTAGATGCACAGTGAAGTGCCACTTCTCTGAAGTGCCATCTGTTGGATAGTGCCACAGCATTCTTCAGAGTTGGGTTAAGGGGCAGCTCTCAGCTCTGCATCCTCAGAACTGGTGATTCCTTGCCATGGCCTCAGAGCAGCAATGTAGGAGCCATCAGTGTTAGTCCTATCTGCAAGAGTGCACAAAGTGTGTGCTCTTCGGGTTGCAGATCTTCTATGTAAGGTGGGAAAAGGCTGGAGGTAGAGCATGAATGTGATCACTCAGGTGGAGAGGGATGTTTCCAACTGACATATGTCTACTGAAGTGCAAGTGCCACCTATTGATGGATGTGTGGAGGGAGCAGTCTTGAAAACACCTCCTAATTAACCAAAGAAATAAGAATTCAGTTGGAAAGATGGGTAGGCGTTTCCCAAGACTTCATTCAGACTCATCTCAGAAAAGAGACTTAATGAGCAAATTTAGGCCAGAGTCCTCCTCAGTAATTGTGAGCTTGAAAGCAGAAAGTATATAAAACTTGACTATGTGCCTGTGCACAACAATCCAGAAGAGAGAGAAACCTTTGGATTATCTTCATAGAGCCAAGGCTGGTTTCCCTTCATTTCTTCTGTCTCCTTTATACTATTTGTGAATGTGTTTCTACTGTTTGACTCTTGGGAATATGTTTGCTTCCTTACACCATAAACCTGGCTTGTGTTGATGGTAATTTCCCAGCTGGCTGCCAGACTGTGAGTCATTACATCCCTCTGGGCGTAGCAGTCCCAAAAATCAGAGACTGAGTCTACCCTGCAGCCCACAGGCTGGAGATGATAGGCACAAACCATGCCTGACCTCTGCTTTGGGAGCCCCAGTGCCTCCTTGGTGCCTTCTAGGTGAGCACCAGCAGCACGACGGTGCTGAACAGGGTAGCTGGGTGGTTTGGTCTTGCTGAAGATGTTGGATTTCCTCTGAGAAAGCCTTCCACAAGAGCTTCAGCTCAGGGGAGAGCTGGTGGGTGGCAGCAAGAAGTGAGTGACAAGAGGTGGCACGTGGGGACGATGCTGCCACCTCTGTCCCCATGGGTCAGTGTGGAGTACATAAAGGCACAAATGCCAAGGGCAGCAAGAGTTTACTATACAATAAAAAAATCAGTTGTCCCCACATGAGAGCTAAAACACTGTGTACTGCAAGGCACCAAATGTGAATTGTGAGCAGTACCAGGCTTTAGGATTGCTGTACCAACCTTCCCTCCTTGTTGGGATATTTTGGGTCCAGGTTAGCTCAGCATTGTGTGCAGAGTGCTTTCGGCCTTGCTTGGAGCTGAGTTTCCAACCACATGCACAAGCTGCTAATGCATGGAGAAAGTCCCTTTCCTCCATCTCTGTTCACTTACTGCTGCTCTGCCAGTTAGAACTAAATGAAAACCATAGTGCCTTATGATCTGGGAAACATCCAGAAGAGGAATTATGAAATAATTTCCTCTTGGTGCAAGTAAGCAATCAATCTCTCTCAATGAAACTACTTGTAACTTTTATATAATTACATTGCTTTTCATGATGCTGGCTAATGATCCAGAGCATATTTCCTACCATGACTCTGACTTATTGCTGTTTTTGATGTGGGCATCTTTTATATTTCTTTTAAAACTGAAGAAGTATTATTCCGTGGTTTACTTGATGCACACATCCCAAATGTTTATGTATTTCAACAGCAGTATGTTTTCCTAAACTTCATATAGTTGCAAGTCATGGTTCCCTTCTTCTGGAAGCTCTTGACATGCACAAACGAGGCAGGAATTTCTGTCACTTGGTCCCCAATGAATGGTCCAGAGCATGGACTGTATAATATAATGCATTAAGTTAGTAGGGGCACAACAGGTCCCTAAATTCAACCCCAGTGCCTCAATTGATCACCTATGTCCCTGAAGCAGCAGCAAAGGGGAGGGCTCTGAGAATTGAGAAGTGTTTCCTGAGTGCCTCAGACCCTGGAGGGAGCCAGGGGGTCCTGCTGGTATTCCTGTGTCCATTTGTACTATCTGCTCAGTGCTGGCAGCCTGTCTCCACTATTCCTCCAAATGGCTCTCAGTTTTCATCCTCTTTGGTGATTTATTCCAGGATAACAGTCTGTGGTTTGAGTTTCATGTTGCCTTGCATGAATCACACAGTTCAACTCTGCTCCAGGCTGAGGAGCACACACTCTTGTCCCTATCATCTTTGTTTTTCATAACAAGACATGATTTCACCCATTCTTTCTTTAACAGCATCAGTCAGAGGAAAGGAAGGAAAATCAGAGCACAGTGTATGAATGTAGATATAGGAAATCTTCATCTTTTTCTCTGCATCTTCCTGTAAGTGCACAAAGAGGTTAGATCCTTTCCCATCCAAAGGAATCTAACTGCTGATTTTTCTGATGCCTGCAGCAATATGGTGGTATTTTTTGGGTGACACAGCCTGCAGCATTAAACCTAGGCACAATATACAGCTTTATCTAGAAGAGTCTTGTGGACAAGAGTGCATATTTGTTTTTGCTGGTTCCTGGAGCAGCAGGTGATGTATAAACCAGAATAGAGAAATAATTGTTAAAGACTGGATACCTGGAGAGCTGTTGAGGATCCCTTCCATGTGCAGAAGACCTGGCCAAGGAGCAGAGGCCTTCGAGTCTGGCTCTGCCTGTGGGTGAGGCAAGGCAAGGATACGTCTTCAGTTGCCCTGGACTGGGACTACTAAGGAGCAATGGAAACATCTGGGCAGATGTGCCCAAGACTTTTGGGTGCTATGGGTATCACAACCATCTCCACCCATTTCCAAGGGATATGAGCAGCCTGCAGCTCCCATGCATATATGCCAACCCCATGGGAATTTTCTTCCAGCATCCAAGCTGGCATTGGACACTAGTGTTTCAGGGGCTGAGCTTTTCCTCTTGCTCCCAGAAGATCTGTACTGCTGGAATGTGCCCTTCACTCTCTGTGGGTCTCTTGCACAAGGTGCCCTAGGAAGGAGGATGGAAAAGCAGCCTGCAGATGTTGTGGGAGTCTCATCTTTGGGGTGTTTCTTTATCCTGCTTTAAATTACCCTGTAAATTACCCTGCTTGGAGAAGGTACATGGGCTAGAGATCTACAGAGATCCCTTCCAACCTCAGTCACTCTGTACAGCACAAAACATAAATAAGTCAAAGATTTATTTGAAAGTAAGGTTCTAAATTTGGAGGAAAACCCAAAAAGTTAACATTTGCTCCAGAACAGATATGATAACAACTTTATACTCTGTAACACTAAGATGTTTCTTTCTGTTAACGTCAGAACACAAACATTAATATAATCACAAGACTGTTCAGCAGATATCCAAAGCATGATGCATTTACTCTTGTTAGAACATCGTTATTAACCATTAATCTAAAACACTGAAAGGCATAGCCTGTAAGCTCCAAACGCAACTGGCTTTCCACAGATACAAAATTAGAAATCAGACATTTCATTTTGGCCTGTGCTTGCGAAAAATTTTGGTTCCAGGGTGATCAAACCCTCCAGTGGGAAACTTGTTCTCAGAACAACTCATCTGCCGTGTGTGGTGAGGTTTTACCCTGCAGCCCTTGTTCCCATGTGCTCCATATTCATTTATTTTTGTCTTCTCACTCTCACGATCTTAAGATGGGTTTGGTTTCCTCTCCAGTCCTTCTAGTGCTGGCAGACCCCTCAGACCAGTTGGGCTTTGATGCCTTTAGAAGACTCTGTGTCTATTTAACATGTGGCTGAGAACCACATACCTCCTCTGCAGGACTTGGCATGTCCTCGGAGCTTAATCAAGATTGTCTTAGTACATAATCACCTTTCACTGCCCATGCTATTCTGGGGTACAACCTGATAAACAATTTTTCCATGTGGCTCTTTTCTGTGGAGGGACAACCTTGGAAGTAAAGATGCAAAGTGCTTGCCTGCTCCTCACTGCTAGCAACTAAGTATGACCTTTCATAACTGTGTCCCCATGTAAGCAGAATCCAACCCACCAGTTTGTGGATGAGATATGCATCCAGCTTGCAGGAGGAGCCATCACTGCTGTGCTCGCCTGAAGCACACCAAGCTAGTGTGAACACTGTAGTCCTGCCTCTCGTCTGCAGCGGTGGGTTAAGGCTGATCCCAGGCAAAACAGAACTTGAAGAAGCTGTTTTTTAGCAGTTCTGGTCATGGAGAGAAAGATCCTGGGCTCAGCATTTGCATTTGGTGGTGGAGTTCACCAATTGCTTTGCCAAAGGGCTTGGCTGGTTTGCTGTAAATAACTTCTGGAGCCTGACTGTCATGTCCAAGCTTGTGACGGCAAAAGATAATTGACTTCTGAGCACATGATCTCACTGGCCCCTGTCCATTGAAAAAACAGCTTGTGAAGGACTCGTTGATCAAGAACTGCCCTGTATAGTTGGGTCACTTACAATCTCTAACAATGTACATGCAAGTGCAGCCATGAATTATCTGACCACAAAATACTGTTGCTGAGGGATGTTTGGAGTCCAGCAGAGTCCACATGACCAGGCACATCAAGAATCGAGGCTGGAAGCCTGGCTCCTGCTTCAGCCTCAAGGAGCATCCCAAGACAAGGCTTTCAGACATTTATACCAGGCAGTAAGCACTGATCAAGCCTCTTCTTCCCTTGCTTTCCTATCCTTCTTTCAGTCTCAAGATCTTTTGCACCTCCTAGAGATGCTTCCTGCCAGGAGACCCTATTCCTATGGCCCTCTATCTTCCAGCAGTGCTCAGTAGCACTCTGACTTCTCTGGGAGGTGCCAAAGGCAGTTTGTTGCAGTTGTTAGTGTGCTACCTCTACACTCTCTAATCTTTTCTGTTCTTCATCATAGCCCCATGGGTTGCTCTCTTCTGGAATGTGTTGCTGGAAAGGCTTGCAATGTCTGTCCTTACAATGACATGCTGGGCAGGCAACTGATGTTCTTCCAGGTAGCAGAAAAATAACGAAATACTCCCTCCGTACCACTTTTCCAACCCTTCCAACTCAGCACATCTCAAAGGGGCTCAAGAGGGAGGCCTAAGAACATTGGAAGTATGCCCCATCCCAAAATGTAGCAATAAGGAGGACTAGAAGATGGACTTTCCTTCTGAATCAACCTCATCTCATCTTCCCATGGGTTAATGTGAGATTCCTTGCTCTGGTTTTCATCAGTTTAGAGGGAAGCAGATCTTGAACAGTACCTTAGGGAGTGCCTGTGGAAAGGGGAGACCAGATATGGAGGAGTAGGAGAGCCAATCTGTTCACCACCTCCCTATGGTATCTGAACTTTACAAATGCTAGAAAAGCCCACTTGTCTGCAAAGAAGAGCTTGAAAAATTTTGTGTAAGCCCTTCATAGGAACTGACATGTCAGAGATATATGGGCACAGGTCTGGAGGGGATAGAACTGATGTGTGCTGCACACCCAATGGGGATACAGGGGAGGAGGGAGGACAAAAATGAGAGCTGATGCCTAGGACAGGGTTAAAAAAGATGCTGATGACTGGGGGAAGGAGGGAGTTTCCATGGTGCACTCTTGCGTCCAGCTTGGGATATTAATCACTCGCTTTCATCAACATCAAAAAAAGATAGATCCCTCCCCCTCCATGATATAATAATCAGAAAATTCATCAGCTCCAGTTAAGCAGAGCCTAAAACTTCATTCTGGAAATTCTGTTCCATTTTTCAATGTCCGTATGCCTTTGAAACTAGCTCTTGATTTTATTGGGCTGACTCTCGCTTCCCAAAAAGAGCTCCAGCACCGTCTCCGCGGCCCTTCTTCCAAACCGTATGAATCACTCTGGCCTCAGGGAACTGTCACAAGTCACTTGAGTGGCTAAAAATATCTCAGAGGAAGAGGACAAAAATACGCTTCTCTGCTGCTGTAACGCTAGGCTGAGGAGGGCACGTACCAAATTAACTTGTTCCCTGTTCTGGTGCTTCGCTCCCTAAAGATTTACTTGTTAGCGAAAGCAGAGCTGAATAAATATAGAGGTTTATAGTAGATATTTTGAGAAAGGTGCTTTTTCAGGGAGGAGGAGGGTGGAAAAAAACACTCATTTGTTTCAAAGGTGGACCAAACCTCCAATTTCCAGTGTTTTCTAGCTTTGTAGAGTTGGGGCTTCCTCTCAAGGGGGGATTAGAGTTAACTGAGGGAGATGAAGTGCTTCTTCTGAGACCTTCTTCGTGTTTTAAAGTGTCAGCAGTGATTCACCTCCACCATTAACCACCTTCCAGGATTGTGTGTGTTTTTCTAAAGCATTTCCACGGGGAAAATTTTAGTCCAATGACTTTTAGTCCACTGGTAACAAGGGGACAGAAGGAAAATGCACAGCCATGCCTCTAGCTGTTGTGTGATGAGCCATGCCAGATGCTTTACCTGCTTGCTGGGATATGTACCATGCAATGGGTGCCTTTGGGAACTCGATCTAGGGGCTGAGGATGGACGTGCAGTCCTCACATTGAGAAGCAGCTGCAGTGACTCCCCAGGCTGCCCAACGCAGCATGGCCAGGAAAGGATTTCAGATTCCCATACATCTTAATAGGCCCAAACCAGCCAGAAGGAAATCTGTCTGGAAAACACACTCTTCCCACAGTACTAAATTTCCTGCCCCAACCATATCGAGCATCATCTTGGAGCAACAGGGGCACCCTTGAGAATCAATGGCGTTAAGTACATGTCAGCTTTAGGAGCTGTCACAGTTGGGAAAAGGAGATTGATCTCATCCAGTGTCCACAGACAGACTCTAAATTTCTTGTGTAATCACTTCTGTTCCATCTTATGTTTAGAATTCACAGCACTGTGCTTGTTTCCTCTCCTCCGTATTCAAAGGGAGCCTGGATGTGTGGCTCAGATGGAGACATCTGCACAGGGTGTGTTTACAGTCAGAGTGATGAGTCTGTCCTCACATATCCTCAGGGGAAACTATGTTGTCAGAAGACAATATGCCGTCACAACGTCCCACGACAGCACTGGGAAGCTTTCAGTACAGTGTGAAATCAAGTTCATACAACCCGACTGTCCTACATGCTCTGAGAAACATCACCTAAGTGATGAAAGGCCAACCAAATGCTGAGCGTTGATGCTCAATGTGTAAACACGTTTAGGAATATGTTTCCAGCCTGAGGATGGACGTGGAATGTTGTTTCAGCAGCTATAATATGTGACTACCTATGCCAAGGATAACAGATGCTCTCAATGTTGGTTGCTGTATATAGAATACATACTTAGGCTTTAGGACAACTTGGAAGAGTGCCGTGTCCTGAATGGAAACTGCAAATTAGGTTGACTGTTTCTCAACTTCTGAATCAAAAAATGCCGAAACATTATGGGAAAGACATTCAGGTTGTGGTAAGTATTAAAATATTGGTGTTAGACTGCATTGTATTGTTTCAGATGAATGCAGATACTGAAAACAAATCAAAGAATAATAATAAAAAAAAGAAAATGGTCAAATAAACATCCTCAGTGATGATGTTTCCAGACTCCAGAACCCGTGGTACAAAGCCAGCCTGGATTGTTTATGCTGGAAACCATCATATCCGAGTTGAGGATTATTGCATTCTCTTTCCAGAAATAGCCAGAAAATACAACCACTGAACATCATCTCTTGCACAAAGGTTATATCTGCTGGACAGGGCATACCAGAGCTCCTCAGACAGCTAATGCCCATGGGCTGATGTCATGCACATCAGTGCTTTGCTTGGCACTGCAGAAATATTTTTTTTGAGTGGAGGATACCCAGTATCAAATTGGCTGGCAGAAATCTGGGGCAAGTGATTGAAGCAATGCTTATTTCCTTGCAATTTAGCTGATTTCACACATCATCCATCTAGATTGCTGGAATTATTATTTCTTTTCCCCATTTCTCCTGTATTAGGGTGAGATGTGAGTACAGAGGACAGGCTGCCCAGCTGGAGACCTCCACGCTGCTGCACCCTCTACTTCTCCAAAAAAAATGACACCAAAATAGAGAGCAAAGCAAAGCAAATCAACCCACTTAAGTCCTTTTAACCAATTAACATTTGCTTTATTTAGGTAGTTCTTGGTTTCCCTTCCCCAGAGGGAAGCAAGAGAGAGGCTGGAGCTGCACATCCCTATGGAGAGCTTGGGGACAGCTGGTGCTCGTGGGCACACGGCCAAGGAGCTCCAGCGCTCCAGCTTGGGTTTCTTGGAGCAAAAGGAAACGTGACATGTGGGTCTTGGCCTGCACTCCAATCTGTTTACCCCATGCTGGCCCACAGGAGAGGGGATATTTTTTTCTCAGAAAACACTTACTGAGATCAATAAAGAAGTTAATAAGCCAAATGGAGACTGTCTCACTTTGCTGTGCTGCCTGGCTCCCTTCCAGCCTGTGCTGGGATAAAATTACTCACTGTGACTCCAGAAAGCAGGAACAAAGAGCCCTGCACACCAGCTTTCCTAGCAGCTTTTGTTTCGGGTTTGTGTCTATACCAGCCCAAAACACAAGCTGGGCAGCAGCACACCTCCACACAGCTCAGTGAGAAACTCACTGCACAGCTCCCTGTGGGTGCTGCAAAACCAGGCAGCACTGCAGATTTGGCTGTGTGCAATCTGTGTGCCAGAGCTTTGCCTCCAAAACAGCAACTGCGGGAGCACAAATTCTGTCCAAATTGGAGTGGAGTATGTTGGTCAGCTCAAAGGCAGGATGTTTATTTTAGGATCAGTGGAATCACAGAATTGTTTGAGTTGGAAGGGACTTTGCAGGTCCAACTGCCTGCAGAGAACAGGGCACCCACAGCTCCATCAGTGCTCAGAGCCCCGTCCAGCCTGACCTTGGCTGTCTGCAGGGACGGGGCACCAACACCTCTCTGGGAAACTTGTGCCACTGCCTCACCTCCCTGAGTGTGAAAAACTTTCACTGAGGTTATTTCTTCCTCGGTAAAATGATCTTGGAATCAAAAGCCATTGGGGAGGTGGTGACTTTCTTTAATGACCCATTTGGGCACACTGGGAAGAAGTGTCTCAAACGACTCACTGGGGAGCACAGGCATCTCTGGGAGCCTTCCTACCAAGGAGTTCCTCATTCAGGAGCTTTTTGTTATTACTCTTAAACAAGAGGACAATGAGGTTTGCATCCACATTTTCTTCACTTCTTTTTTCTTTTTTCTTTTTTTTTTTAAACCTATCTATGTAATGCTTTATATGGACAGATGAGGTTAATCTGAGACTCATCCTGTATCAGAACTGAGACACAGTGGGTTGTTGTGGTCTTTGCAGATCCGCTCATACATGGCACACACTGAGACATCCATAACTGCCACATGAGATCCCTTTAGTTTTGGAGAACAGAAACAACTGGGGCTTTCAGGTTCATGGTCAGACCCTTCCCTAACTCAAGAGAGCTAAGCCATCTGCTTGCTCACTCCTGATACACAGAGCTCCCAGCAAACCTGCTCTGAAGTTTCCACACTCGGTGATGGTGATTACCAGAAAAGTCAGCATTCATTTCAAGGAGAATGACTGAATCAGGTTGAGTGAATTTCATTTGCTGATATCATCATGCAGGTGTTTGAAGCTTAATGCACACAGCCAAACAAAACCTTTCCTACTTACCCCACACTGCAGTGCCGTTGCCTTTGTTCCACAGAGGCTGCCCTTACTTCTGAGGGATTGGGTGCCAGTCCTTGGCTGCGGTGACACTTCAGTCAATACATGTCTTAAATTTTGGTGCAAAAAGAGCGAAGTGGTCTCATTTTAAATATATTATGATGCATTTTTAAATGATTGTTATAAGCCTTTAACACTTGTACACAAAGCACTTTCCCTCTCTCAGGCCATCTGTACTGTATTAAGGACTATGAAGATCTCAGCTGGGCTGCTCCCACTGAATGCCAATGGAGAGGGCCACTTTATGAAGGGCTGCCTCAACTTTCCTTCATGTTTGACATGGAAAACACCAACCCCTCTGCAGTTCTTAAGCCCTTTGCTGTGGAAAGGAGCTTATAATCTTGATACTCAGCACTCAAGATCGCACAGTGAACTCACTCTGTGTTTTGCTATGTTTTGCATATGTGACTTGAGCAATCATCCAGCCACTTCTGGACAGAGTGATGACACAAGTATTTAAAAATTTGATGGCAATTGATGAATCATCATCAGAATTCAAACCATATGACTGAAACGTTTTTCACGTTTTCCAGTATTCCTAGAGCTGTTTCATCCCTGAAAGTAATCACACAGCAGACCGTTACAACCTACTGTAGGGAACCTGCCTTAGCAGTGGTTGGATTGGATGATCTCCAGAAGTCCTTTCCAACCCTTATAATTCTGTGATCACCCTTGTAATTGGGTAGTGATGACCAATCAAAAGCCTTTGAAATCCTCCAGCTTCAAGACTTCAGCAACCACCAAGAAAAGTATGAATATTTTAGCCATGTCTTGAATTATTTTCTCCAAAGAGGGGCTGATGTGTGACTGGTAATACATGAAGCTTTTGTCCGACCACAAAGCAGCACTGTAGCAATGGAAAACAACTGTATTTAATTTGCCATCACAACTGCGTTTCTCCATGAATGATTATGAGCACCACTCTGGTGCACATCTGTGTCTTTTGCAGTGATCGTTTGCTTATTTTTATGTTTTGCTATTTCTAGGCAACAAAAGGAAGCCTGAAGAGCTTTTCTTCTTAACAATTACACCAGGTTTGTTTTCATAACTCTCTCTTACACTTGACAGTGCACTGTGAGCATCTGAGAAATTTCCTCTGCTCAAACTGCAAAATGCCTTTGGACGTCTGTTCTCACCCCCATGAAATCCTTTCTCAGTTGTCATGGAAAACGCATCATCACTTTCAAGGCTTAAATTTGTAGAAAATTCCCATTGTAGTCAGTCATAGCCTAAATTGTCCTATGGGCCTTTGGCTCAGGATAATAGACAGAGGATTGGGATGAAACATTTAGCTATTGATTTTTTCCATCCCCCAAGCAGCAAGGCTTTGATTTAGGAGAGCTGTTCCCATTGCACAGCCTGGGTGTAGTCACTGTTGGGACACACACTGAGCACAGCACCGAGGAGCACAGTGGCATGGGAAGCACAAAAACTTTATCTTCAATCAAGATCTTCAAATATTTTCAATCTGGGAATGTTCCTGTGTTTCTTTAAAGCCAACCACTTCTATGGTAATATCAGAGTCAAAAATGATTTTAGTTTTTTTTCTTTTAGAAGAAAAACAAAAAACCTGTTCTGAGGATTTTCTCTCTGCCCTACTGACACTGAGGAGCCCTGGGATTCCCACTGTGATATGACCAACACTGCTGCTTGTTGTTCTGCCTGGCAATGTATAGACTCTGCTCTGCTGCTTTCACACATGGCTGGAAAATCATTTACTCCATAAAACTCCCACATTCCAGCTGGAGAAAGTCACAGCCATTCTTGCTCCAGATTCTGACAGATAGCCTCATCCCATGGGGCTTGATCCAGACCCCCTGCACCAAAGGTATCCCTTCCCCAGGGCACAGCTTGGGTCTCCCAGGGATATCTCTGGTTGTGGAGAGGTGCTGGAGGGAGGCAGTTCAGCTCCATTACCTCCGATGTTTCTCTGTGCCTGATGAGAACTTGGCCCTGTGTTTCCATCCTGACTCCTCCCTTCCTGCCTTTCCAGGCCACAAGTTCCCAAAATATCCCCCGTCCCTCATTCAGGGAAGCTGAAGGTAGCACTGATCTGTTTCGCAGACAGTGGCTGATCCTCCCCGCCCCCTCAGAAATTCTTTATAAACAGCTGTTAAGTGAAGAAATCACACCAAGATGGTCGATTATTATTTTATTTTATTTTGTAGCATGGCTACTAGAGGAGATCTGGGGTTTCCTTTGCTGGGTTTGCATTCAGAAGGTGAAGAAAGGCAAAGGACTGTCCCTTGTGAGAGCCTCTCCCCTGCAGGAGCCAGCAACGCACAAAGAGCCGCTGTAAATCAACCTGGCAGCAGCAATAACATCTGACAGTGCCAAAAGAGCCCCTCGTTGGCTCTGCTGTCTGGAAACGCCTGGCCGAAGGCAGGGTTTGTATTTATGCTTCTTGGTAATTTGTCCATACATCAGTTTATTTATAAGCAAAGCACTTGCCCAGAAAGGGCCGTGTTTTCTTTGGCCACCCCAAGGGTTTCTCTGTTTGGTTTCCAAAGCACACACGTGGAAAGTGGAGGGGTGTACTGCTGCACCAGGAAGAGTTAGTCATTTGTCCAGGATTATTTTTCCAGGTGGATTTTATAAGAAACACAAGGCAGGAGGAGGTATGGAGCAATGGAGTTGTCCTTCTAGCATGCAGTCTTGCTCCATCCTTTAGGCATGATCCCCTAAAGTATGAGAGCACCAGAAGAGAAGATGATGAAGATAAACTGGGCTAAAAAATGTACCTTTGGTTTTCTTTCAATGGGAGGAGCATCCAATGTGCTGAAGGATATTTTGGGGCTGCATCTGTTTTTTCATGCAACAAAACATAACTTGGTCCCAGAGGCTGGTTCTCAAGAGTCTGATCATGACACCAAACAACCCGATTGACCATGGCTTTTGGACTTGCCCTGGGTCTCCCGTAAAGGCAGAGGTTGAGGGTCTGATGCCCTGGGGCATCTCATGTAGTGGGGCCAATGTGGCCACAGCACTGGGAGCAGTGCCAGTGAGCTGAGGAAAATGGTGGCCCCATGTAAAGCAGTGGGAAAACTGCCACTGCTTGCAGTAGAGCCAAAATTTCAGCCTCTGAGTGATGTGGCTGTGAGCCAGGGCCTGACAGGGCCGTCTCAGCGATTTGCTGCACACCCAAGCTGGGAGCTGCTGGCTCCTGAATATGCTGGTAACTGGTACAGAGCAGTATTGGGGCATTTATATGCTGAAATGAAGTTAAATATCATGCAAAGAACACCAGCTATGTACATGGGGCTGAAAGACCCACGGGGTCCCTTTGGGATTCATCAGAGCATCTCCATATACCAGTAGAAACTTGTGTCTGGGCCAGTCTATCTTTTGTCACTGGGAAAAGTTTATCAGAGAAGAGTGGTATCTCCTCCTTCTACCATGGATAAGCGCTCCAACTCATGGCACCAAACCCCCATCTTGGCACTGCAAAGCTGACCAATGTTAAGCCAGATCTGAGCTTTAATCCAAAGCCAAGTTTGAAGGAATGGCTGGAATGCTGGAAAGCTGTTTCTGTGTTCCTCTGTGGGCCTCCTCTTCAACCTCATCCTCCCTTCCCTCTTTGCAGGGAGTGAAAAATCCTCCAGAGGGGTTTGACATCTGTATTCAAGGCTCCTGAAGCCCACGTTCAGCCACCTGCAAGGGATGCAGAGCCAGCTTGGCTCTTGGCTGGGCTGGCTGAGACCCAGAGCTGCTGACCAAGGTGGAGCTGTGCCAGACCGACAGGAACATGGCTGAAGTCTGTGATTGCGTGGTATCCTGTTCTGTCCATGCCCCTGGACCACCCTCATGCAAGCCAGGTCACTTCTGCAGAAGTTCAACAAAAGAGAGCCTGGGAGGCAATCCAACAAAGGATCACTTCCTGAGACAAATGCAGTGTGATAAACCCTACCAGGCAAATATATACAGCTTCTTTGTGTACAATGAGAAAAGCCATGGAAATAGAGAATACAGCAGGTTGAAGATTTTGACTTTCAGTAAAGAACCAGCTCTGAAATTTCTTCCGGATTCTATAGTGACCTTTGGAAGGAAACTTGTGTACTGAGACACAGGTGAGGCTCTGTAGGTTGCTGGTTTAACCCTCTGAGACAGCAGGTGTGAGCAGAGAGCATAGCTCAAATGCCTTCATGCAGGATGTGGAAGATGATGGAGCATTTGCAGACCCCATATCCCTGGGGAGAAACCCTGGGCAGCCAGCATAATGCCAGTCCAGAGGAAACTCTGATGGCCACTGAGATGCCCAAGAGCCTTTGCAGTGAAAAGACAAAGCTGGAAGAGACAGGAAAAAGGAGCTGATGGCATGATGCTATAGGCACAGGCACTCCCAGGGGAGCACATGAAGGTACATCACAAGTAATTCTATGATTCTATGATCAGAATATAGTCAGCACTGTCACTTCCTGCTGCTTGTAGAGTGTCCACCTAGCTGCTTTTACCCCAGTTGGCATTGCTGGCCTGAGGACCTGGTGAATACTGAATAACTGTTGCAGAGCTGTGCATAGCATTAGATGGGCTCTACAATGGCCAGCTCAGCTGCTCTGTGTAGATTTCCTTCCTAAATGGCACCAACCCATAGAGAGCTGAGCTTGGGTCTCCATGTGCCTGAAAGTTTGTTTTGGGGACAGAAATAACAGGATAAATTGTTTTGAGGAAGAGCAGGTGTTCTTGAGTTGCTTTATTATTTTTTTTCCTAAACATCCCAGATCAGTGACACCATTTGTCTACACAGAACTGCTGTCACCACTATGCTTTGGCTGCTTCTCCCACAACTTTGGCAATTTCTGCCTCAGTGCAGGGCCTGATGCTTGGACAAAGGGCGAGCCTACAGCTTGGCAATGCCACTTGTCCCATCTCAGCATGGATCTCTCACTCCAGCACATGCCCCAGTTCTTTGTACACTCACAGCAGAAGTCTCTCCTCTTGCACTGACCCAACACACTGGTTTCCAAAGAAGTTTTGGTTTCTTATCTCAGTCAGTTTCTGCTGGTCCTCTGCTGAGCACATAAATCCCACACTGATGCTATTCTGGAGTTTACTGCTGCTGTATATGTTACCAGGGAATGCTTATATCATTTTCTGCTCAGTCCTATGTAGGACAATTCTTATTTTTATAAAGGAAGTTCAAAGTCAAACTCCTCCCCAAAACTCCTTGAGAAGTGTATTAAGGTATGACCTAGTTTCTTACAAGTTCTTCAATCAGGACATGTTCTTCTCCACATCCTCCTCCATCCATCCCTCCACTGCGACTCCATAGGGAGCACACATCAGTTGTGCCCCATCCGCTTGGGGATCTGCTCCACCCCTCCTGCTCTCACCAGGTGCCCTAGTTATGTGTGTTTTGTGAGCAGGTAAGTGCTGTAGGGGATACTGTGAAGGCAAGCTGGATGATGTGACCTCCTTTTTTTTTCCTGGCCCAGTGATAATTTGAAAGATTTCTTTGCCTACTGCTGTTTCCCTGCATTAGTGAAACTCCCCTTTATTAGAGCAGAACTGGACAAGGAGATAAGAGCAGAGAGCCTGCAGGCTGGGAGCTGGCCTTGAGGTGGCCTGGTGACACCTGGAGGTGGTTTGCTATTGGCAGCCTAGTGGCTGAATCCAACTGTGGAAGAGCAATAAGCTTCATAGAATCATGAAGGTTGGAAAAGGGCTCTAAGATATCCAAGCACAACCCACCCCCAGCATGCCCACTGACCACATCCCAGTGCCACATCTCCACATTTCATGGGCACCTCCAGGGACAGTGACTCCAACACCTCTCTGTGCAGTCCGCAGCAGTGCCTCACCCCTCTTTCAGAGAAGTTTTTCTGGATCTGTAAGAACATCTTTTGTTTTGTAATGAGTTTCCTCCCAGCTCTTAAATGAACAGATGGCCTCCCTGTACATCATCTGTGCCCCAAATCATCCTTTCCAAAGAGACTCTAGCAGCCTAAGATGTGTACTTACCCAATCTTTACTCACAAAAAGACTACTTGCACTGTATTTAGGTCCTAAATCTTGATTCACTAGCGGTGAATTTGTCCATTTCTGCAATGAAGCAGCAGAAATTGCTCCGGACCTCCCAATGGGGTTTAGACCTCAGACACTGGCAGCCCTGTCCTGGCCAGCACAATATGCCCGGTGTGCCTGGGGGAAAGCAGGCACCGTCCCACTCTGAAGGCAGGAATGGGGTATGGAGAGGGCCCTAACCACAGCTAAGCACACCTGTGAGCAGCCACTCAGAAGCAGCAGGAGCACATCAGGTGGTGGAGAGACAGAGGTATCACTGAAGCGGGGGGGTGGGGGTGTGCTGGGGGTCAGAGCTGCAGTCCTGAGCAGTCTCCTCTGAGTCAGAGATGGGCATAAGGCTCTGGGTAGGATGAAGCCTTAATCCAAGCTGGCACAGCAGTTCCTTCAAACTCCCAGGAGTGCTGCAAGTGTTTACATACAGCAGCACCACTTCTGCCAAGATAATATCTGGATTAATATGACAAGGCAAGCACAATTTAAGTGGGAGTATGTTGCCTCTCTTCACCCTGAGCAGTTTTTCTGCTGATGGTACCTTGCTAATTTGCTTCCATCAGAAGAATAAATGAATCAACCAAGCCAGCTGTGCTCTACTGTTTTAAATTTTTTTGTTTGTTTGTTTGGATTGTTTCATTAGTACACAGAATTATAATTCCCTGGGCAAAAAATGATTCAAACAGGGAGAGGCATTTGCATGTGTAGAAGTCCCAGGCTGACTCTCCAGAAAGCACTGTGCACTTGGAACCCATCCTGCCCCTCACAAGTAGGTCTCACACCCTCCTGTGTGCTCCCCATACCACACAGGATCACAGCTATTTCCTCTGGCATATGCAACCAATTGCATCTGTGTAGAGAATTACAGAATAATTATGATTGTAAAAGACCACTAAGATCATCTAGTCCAACCATCAACCCATCCCTACTATGCCCACTAACTCTGTCCCTCTGTGCCACATCTCCACAGTTCTTGAACGCCTCCAGGGACGGTGACTTCACAAGAGGGTAAAGCTTGACCCCACAGCAGGGAGGATGATGGAGTTTGCCTCATGGTGAGACTGACACACAGCCACCTTACAGGGAGACTCTGGTGATCCCTAGATCCTTGGTGAAAGCATGGCCTTATCCTCTGCTCGGGGATGGAGGTCAGAGAGTCTCAGGGCTGGTGAATGCCTCCTGTGGTGAGTCAAAGCAGGGAGATGGCCATTAATTGAATGTTTTAATAGGTCAGGTTTGGCATCTTCCCTTTGTACCATCCCCAAGACCATCATGGCTATGAGCATGTGTCAACATCTCTTTACAGCTTGCTCAGCAACCTCCACAGCATTGGCTGCAGAAATAGAAAAACACTCCCTCCTGTTTCTCAGCCACGGGTGACTGTGCATGCAGAAAGCAGACAGCTAGGCAGGGAATCGTGGTCTTCCCTGTTTATTTCATCCCATATCTCTGGACCATCCTGTGCCTTCTGCTAGGAGCCTGTTTCTATTTGAGTTTTGTCCATAGAGATTTATCATAGAAACTGTAAATCTTGCATGAACAGAGAACGAGTGGAACATCTGTGTGTAGAAGCAGCAGAAGAAGGAAAAGGTTGATGGCATGGGTTGATGGCACTGTTCAAATCAGCAAGTATCAAGATTCCAGCACAGTTACATGCAGATCCTTGTACATTCCTTGAACCTTTGGTAAATGAAGGCCAAACTGAACCAAGGAACAGGTGGAAGAAATTATTAATAGTTTAGAATAGAAAGAGCAGGGTTGTAGCAGTAGGACACACAGATAGTGATGGAAAAGTCAGTGAGTAAATTAGCAGTGTTAACTTCTGAATCACAGAGATGAGACAAAATGGAGATCCAGAAGACAGGACAAGAGGAAATGGCCTCAAGTTGTGCCAGGGGAGGTTCAGGTTGGATAGTAGGAAAAACTACTTCCCCAAAAGAGTGGTTGGGCACTGAAAAAGGCTGTCCAGGGGGGTGGTGGAGTCACTGTCCCAGTTCAAGAAGCACAGAGATGTGATACTTAGTGACCTCACATGTGGTAACTTAGTGGGTTAGTAGGCAATACAGGTGATAAGTGGACAGTTGGACTAGATGATCTTGGAGGTCTTTACCAACCTTAATGATTCTGTGATTCTATGATTCTAAGGTCACAGTCACTGTCAGCTTCTAAGAGCTATGAAAGGCACATCCGAGCTCAGCATGTACTTGCCAACCAAAGAAAAACAGAAGAGGTGTGTAAGAGCTTTAATAGCAGCTGCCCCTTGTGCTCTATATTTCTGCAAGTGAAAGCCTGTGCTGTAGCACTGATGAGCTTCTATGTGTGAAAGAATGACTGAGAATGGCTGGACTTAAAATAAAATTCCCCTGCACTGAGCTTTCCCATCTTGAACATTGTTGCTCCAATGCTGCTGCATGTCTGCTGAAGTTTTTCACCCACCTGAACTTCCAGGTAGGAGAAGATCCTGGGAGAATTTTGTTTGCATTGCTGTGGTGACATCTGCCAAGTGCTCCTATAGGGTGTGCATGAGACTGCAGGGAGGAAAGATCAGCCATGGGGACAAGGCACTATACTTGACAAGGTCCATGTTCCTAGCCCACCTGCACTAAGAGATGGGCTTTGTTCTCCATCAAGCAGTTCCTGCGATGCAATTTGGAGCCCACAGCCTCTATATTTATGGCCTCAGCTACACAAATCTCAGCTGGGCAAGGCTGCCTGAGTCAGAAGGAGTCCAGCATGGAAAGGGATGATCTCTGCCATGTTGCAATTTTCCAACTCTGAAATAGGGAGTTGATGTCAGACTGAATTTGATTTTTTTTCCAGGATCTGTTACAGATGAAAGTTTCCTGGTACACACAGTCTGAGCTTCACTGAAGTTCGGCTTCACAAAGAGATATTTATGATCATTTCCCATTAAGTTGGAATCTTCCAAAAGACAGCAAGAAAGCTGTCTTGATGGTGTGGGACAAAATCTGTTCTCTGCAACAAAATCTCTCCCCACTGTGACCTGGTGGGTGTGATGAAGGCCAAAAGATGCCTGGGTTTTTTAATTCACAAAGTCAGGAGCAGTAGGCTATCACAGGCTTGGTTGGAAAGGAAGATATGTGGATTAAAGAGCCTGCCTTGGGACCAGAATCCTGGTTACAACCCTCTAGGATGTCTGGGCCTTTTGTAAAGCATCTCCTTCCCTCCAGGGCTGGGAGCTGGAGGGAAACGTGCAAACACAAGCAGAACTCAGGGCAGTGGGGATGTGTGCAAGGGTTCAACCTGGAGCCCTGAATTACAACTGCCTTGCGGTGCCTGAGGATGAAGGTGTACTTGAAGATGTTGAACTGGGTATACGTCTGCTTCCCAGCCATGCAGTTTCCTTCCAGTGTGGAACTGGGGTTACTCTTCTGTTCTGGATATTTCTGGTGTACTTGGTGACTTGGTGACTCTCTCAGATCTGACCATCGATCTTTCTAACACAAATGGGTGAGGTACAGGAGTGAGCATACTGAGAAGGAAAGTGTGTGTTGATGAGAAACGCTGGTTACCCCTCAAAAAAAAACTTGTTATTGACTTCCAGGGGTCTGGGTTTCATTCTGACTTCACAAATAAAAGGAAGAGACTCCCCGTAGGATGGGAGATGTAGTTGGGTAATAGGATAATTAACAGATAAAACCATTATTAAAGCTATTACCATCATCAAGTTTATTAAAATGCTTCCAACTAAATGGATGCGTTGATAATAACAAAACAAACAAGGCAACAACGTTGAGCTGACTTGTATGAAGTTAAGCATCTTTCCTCTTCACAGTTGCAGTACCGGTCCCACATGGCCACTTATTGTGAGACAGTATGCTGAAATCACAGCAAAAATAATTCCTAAGAGCTGGGAGAGCCAGCCAGTGAGTCATGGTTGCTGTTGATACCTACAAGATTTTCCTGACTGACAGGGGATACTCGAAATAGAAAATAAAGTTAAGGAGTGACTGAAAGAGATAAATCACCCCGAAGCCCTGATTCATCACTTCTTTGGCCATTAGCTATGTGGGAAAAAAGTCTCTGGCCTCGCATGAATAATGCTGTGTCTTTAATGATGACGTATCTTTGGAGAAAAGTTTGAGCCAACACTGAAACACTCAATTGTGTGAAGCCAAACTTGTCTCCACAGCGCCGGGTATTTTTAGAAGTGTAGATACTACAAATAATGCAGAACCTTATTCTTGTTCCTCCACTGCCTGACTCAAAGGCAACTGGGTGAAACCACAGATCAAAGGGACACAGTGAAGGAAAGTGAACATTGCCTGTTTGCTTGATTTCCTGGAAATACCTATTCTCATTAAGAAAAATTATACTTTCCTTCATGATTTTCTGGAAAGCAGGCAGGGAAACATTTCTCCCTGTCCCTGGGGAACCTATATTCCTGCTTACAAGTGCTCTGAAAGAGTTTAAGCCTGTCCTTTCTTCCCTTGAACTCAGTGGAATTTCCTTTTTTTTTTTGTCAATAAATCATGACTGTTATAGACATACAGTAATAACTTTTTATCACTGGCTGATATATTTCATTTTTCTGGTGTTTGTTTTTAATGCTCCAATCAGGTGGCTAGACACAAGGCTTGGCTTTCTTAGCCTTCTCTTATAATGAAAATGCCATTGTGTTGTGATCCCTGCTGAGGGTGCGGGACACTGACTGCTCCAGCAGAACACCAGCATTGGCTGTGGGCATCCCCTGGGCAGAGAACTGGGGACAAGGTGACAAATGCCATCTTGTCCATGCAGGTAGACTGCTGATCTCCCCTGTGAGCTCTATCTTGGGAAGACTGCTGAAGTGTTTTTTTTACATTTTTATCTATTAAATTGTTTGAAATAAACAAATCTTCATCCCTTTTGGTTTTCAGTAAGTCCTGAAGTGTTAAGTCCAGATTTTCTGGACATCTAAAGCACTTTTTAAACCATTTCCTACGGCCAAATGCCAACCAAACCATACTGGGCTCAACACAACAATTTTTCTTGCTAAAAAAAGAACTTCCAAACTTCCTGGCAAAATGCACTGCTGATTTTGAAATTACATATGGAACCACAGAATCATTTGAGTAGGAAGGGACCCTTGAAGGCCATCTCACCCACCTCCCTGCAATGAGCCCACAGCTCCATCGGTGCTCAGAGCCTTGTCCAGCCAGACCTTGGGTGTCTCCAGGGGCACCACCATCTCTCTGTTCCATAATATAGAGTATATTTCAGAGATCCCATTTGTGTGTGCTTCTTAGCACAGCCCAATGTATTGTGTCACCGTTATTTATTAAACCATATCAATTTCCTGGAAGCCAATAGCCCCGGGGTAGTATCAGGAGGACCCAGTTACAAGCCCTGGAGTTATGTCAATTTGCTCTTGTTGAAGCTTCAAATCTTTGTTTTTTATGATTTGATGGATAATTATTTCATTGTAAAAAGTCATCACCCTTGGAAGTAATTAATTTCTTGGAACCAAGCACAACAGATGGGCTTCTAATTTATTTGAGATCACCTAGGAAGCAGGAGAGTCTCTTCCCTAATTTGATAAACCGAGCATTTTAACCTGTCAGTTTATTCCCTTTCAGAGTTCTTAGGAAATATCCCTTTGGGTATTTGATGCTGGCTCGCTGCAGGGCTGAAAGGCTCAGGATATCATCAATTTATAAAACACGGGCTTGCTTCGATACTCTCAGGCACATTTCCTCTGGGCCGGATGTGCAAAAAAGCTCGATAGGAGCCATCCTGCTGTGGCGGCTGCTGAATTCATGACAGATTTATTAGGCTGGCCAGGTGGAGAGGTTCCCTGCAAACAGCTGGAGCTCTACTCACGCCTTCTTGACAAGGAGGATTTCTCACATGTTCCAGGCTTGCTCCAGCCCCCTGCTTGTTTCCCCACCACGGGGTAAATGGCTGCCCTCACTGCAGCCCTGCAGCGGGATCAATGCGGTGTTTCTCATCTCCACTCATGCAATGCTTTCCATTCATCCCAGAGACTGCCCATCTGCTCACTGAGTCCTAAATTTGCCTTCCTGCAGACTAAAAAGACAGCTGGGCTCTTGAATTTTGGGACATGAGATGGATGGACAGCTGGGAGGGCACAAAGCCCCTGGGCAAGTCAATGAAGAGGACAAAGCGAGAGCATGAGAGCCAGGGTTGCTCTAGTACAGGATGGGGAACAGAGCAGAGCCCCCCCCCGCCCCAGGCTGGTGGGGTGTCTGGCCAAAATCTGCACGCAGACAACAGGGAAGTAAACCCTGAATGCTGTGCACTGGGAAGGTGAGGATGCCCTGAGTCAATGGCGACCTGGTTCACTGCCCAGTTTTGGTTCCTGATTCCAGCTGCAGGTCCTCGGACTGTGCAGCTGGAGAAACCATGCCCACCATGTGTTCATGGGGACTGTGTCCCCAAAGCTCAGCAAAATGCTCTTTGAAAGTTGTCAGAAATGCTGGAAGAAACTTCTAAGGAAAATTGCAGTGAAAATACATTATTTTTTTGGCTTCAGTAATAGTGTTGGTGGAAAAATGTCTCTTCTTTCTCCTCCCCACCCACAATACCCAGCATTTCTGCAGCAATCTGACCTCTTCCAGGAATTAGGGTTGTTTTTTTTTGTTTTTTTTTGTTTTTTTTAAATTATTTTGTGTAAAACCAGTATTTCCCCCTGGAAAAATCTTTGTGTGGGACGCTTCTGGACAGCTGTGCTCTCTCTGTCGGATGTACATGAACGCAAATCCTTGAGTGAGAGCTCAGGGCAGATGAATACCAGAGGCTGCTGACAATGTGCAGCTATTTAATGTGCTGCCATTAAACACAGAGCCACGAGCAGAGAAGCAGTGAAGTCCTGAAGGCTCCCAGCTCAATGGGGAGCTCCTCAAAGCTGAGGGCTCTGGTTCCCCACCAATTCATTCACTCCAGGATTGTGTGGGTGATGAGCTCAGTCCTCTCTTCACCCACAACAGAAAAGTGGGGTGCAGATATCTTGAATCTCTGACATTTTCTGCCCTTGTGTTCTTGCTGAAAATGACCTAATCCTTACTATTGTTTCCTACTCCACTTGAATTTCCAATTACCCACATTTCCATTCTTCCAACAATTCTTAAAATACTTTTTGACCTTTTTACCAGGAAAGAAAGGAGACCTGACAATGACTTTCTTGTTCTCTTTGGGTAAAGTTCATTCCTTCCCAACATATTTCCTGTTCTATTTATATATTAGCAAAGAGAAGAAAAATGTAGAGCTCATTCATTTGCCTGAGGAAAGAGAAGATTTACATATTACAGCCCTTGTTCAAATCGGCCTTACCCTCACCATATTCATGCTTGTGTATTGGGCTGTATTGAATGCATTCAGCCCTCCCCAGCATGAGTTATGTTTAACTACTAGCAGCAGTAGTAGCTGCTCAGCATAGACTCTACCTTTGCTGCTGCCCTTATCCCTGATGGGCTGAGACCAGCATGGATCTGCCCAGCCTGGTTATGGTTTTCTTTATATATACATACGCACAGATATAGTCTCAGGATGGAGAGTGGCTGCACAGTCATCTTGACACATCGTGTTGGGTTTTCTTCAGCAATGATTCCAACTGGGAAACTCAAAGGTTTCTCTCTTTTGATGGGGTGTGTATAAGCTCATTTGTACACTCTGCTGCTGGGAACCATCCTTCAGTGGAACCCATCCTTTGGGCCAAATCTTTTGCAATCCATGGAGGCATCATTGAGTACAAGCTCAGTAGAATACAACCCCTTGGAGAGCATGCCTGAGGGCAGTTCCTTCAGATGCTCTGAATAGCTCCGTGTGCCTATCCCTTTCCAACCACTAAATGGAATTGCATTCACCAACTTCAAGAGCTTCACCGAGGTGCACAGATCTGGGGCAGTCAGGTAGGTTTGTAGGGCCATCAGGAAGAGTTGCATTCACAAAAAACACCGTGAAGATCCATAGTGATGACAGGTTGTGTCCCTTTGTGCAGATCTGGACAGTCTGCTTGAAGCTCACTGTGGAAGGGAATGTGCACATGATTATCCAGGGTCTTATTTTCTGATCTTCCTTTGGTCTTATATGGTGCAAAATGGCTGGAAACCTCTCACAGCAAGGAAGAGAAGGGATAACCCCTGTGGGATCATCCATCTGATTCTTCCTGCCCAAGGTCCCTGCAGCAGCTGGTAAATGTCTCTGTACTTCAGTGCCACAGAGTTAAAGCATCCTCTGAAAAAGAATCACAGCATGGATAAATTGTAAAACCAGACACGGGATATAAAAAGCATGCTTCTAAATTTAAACTCTGTTAAAAGCTAATTTAAGCAGCTCATTATACTAAATATGCATGAGGTCTAAATTTGCCAATTAAAAGTTAATTAAACAAAAACTCAGTGAGCTCCAATTTGTCAGTTGAATCCATCTGCTTCCTGAAGCTTCCTGCAGTCCCACAGCTTCAAAGCTCTCCCTGCACTGGGAACCATTCTGCAAGTCATTGCCATCAGACAGCTGTTCAAAACCCCCAAATAGCCCAGAGCTCACTAAAACCCAGGCACAATTAGCAGCCTCAGCCTTTGGAATCCTGCCCAAACTGCTCACAAAAGTGGTGGCCCTTCAAGAGATGAAGTCTCTGGGCACACTGGTTTGGGGTTGTGCCTGCTACATCTCTTCCCTGTGCTGCGTAAGTGCTGATGGGGTGACACGTACTAATGCAACAGTCCATTTGGTGGACAGTGCAGTGGGAATCATTCCTATCTGCCCTCTGTTCTGCACTGAGAGACCTCACCTGGCATACTGCATCCAGATGGGGAGTGATGAGTGCAGGAGAGATGTGGAGATGTTGGAATGCATCCAGAGGAGGGACACAAATATGTTCCCAAGGATGGAACACCTCCTATGAGGACAGGCTGAGAGCTGGGCTGTGCAGCACGAAGAAGGCTGCGGGGAGAGCTGAGAGCGGCCTGTCGGTACCTAACAGGGTGTAAGAAGGAGGGGGACAGACTCTTTAGCTTTGTCTGCTTGGATAGCACAAGGGGAAACAGTTTCCAGTTAAAAGATGAGAGATCTAGACTGGACATAAGGAAGAAGTTTTTTACAATAAGGGCAATGAGGTGGCACAGATTGCTCAGAGAGGTGGGGGTGCCCCATCCCTGCATACAGCCCAGCTCAGGCTGGACAGAGCTCTGAGCACTGATGGAGCTGTGGGTTTCCCTGTTCCCTGCAAGGAGTAAGACCAGATGGCCTTTAGTGATCCCTTCCAACCCAAACAATTCTATGGTTCTATAAATGCATCCACTCACATTAAATCTCCTCTTGTATTTTCCCTGCTTCACAAGGACTTCCCATCCTCTGTCTTCACTCAGAGTAGCCCCCTGAAAATGTGTCAGCACTTCGCAATATCCATGGCTGTGCTTCTATTGGGCTCTGGTGGTGGCCTTGTTAGTGACCTGGGGCTGCCTGACCCCTCTTCACTTTTTTTCACTTTGCAGGAAGCAGTGAGCTCATGGGTGCTGGGCTGTCACGCTGTGGTGGAGGCTGCAGTGTTGGCTGCTGTTAGCAGCTCAGCCAAGCTGATCCGCACATGACCAGTGGTCACAATATGGGACAATGTTCCGAGGCTCTCCCAGCTGCAATTGGCAGAACATTACACTTTTGATCACCCACACCTGGTGTAGGCTTTCTTATTGTGTTAGCTAAATAGAGCAGCAGTTTTAAAAAGGAAAACAAATCTAGATGTCAGCTCGTTCGCTTACAGCAGGAAGATCTGTAAAGCAGAGCCGCCACTGACGCACTGCGGGAGGGCTCTGCTCTTATCCTGTGTAGTGGGTACTAAATAAAAGAGAAGAACAGGATGCTCAGGTTCTTTGCTGCTAACACCAAGGAGTTCGTATGGTTCATGGGTTTGGCGTGCTCAGCTTGAGATCAAAGAAACTCTTCTCCAAAATAAGAAAAAAACAATTTATGACCCTCCCTCTCAATCTCAAGCAGCTCATGCTCTTCAGAGCAGAAGAAAGAAATTCGCTAAACTTTCCTCGGGCTTCATTTAAATTTCAAATAGATGCAAATGAATGCTCCACTGTCCAACCTCTGCTGTCACATAGGCTGCAGAGCTGGGCACTGTGCACACAGGGATGTGTACAGCTTGTCCATACTGCCAGCATGGTGACAGGCAGTGAGGCAGCTGAATAACTCAAGATGTGCATGGGTAGTCAGCTCTCACCCCTCCCATCCCACCCTCTGGTTTCTCCAAGCTGGGACCTGGCTCCTTGATGTTCAGCACCTGCATTTCTGCAGCTGCTGCCTCCCAGCACTGTCCCTGTGTTCCCAGTTCTGCTTTGATCTCTCTTTCTCTTAATTTTCTCTGCCACCCATGTGTTTCACAGCTGTAAGTCTTCAACTTTCTTTGTGACTTTTTCCCCATTCACTTTACTCCACCCTCCCCCCACCCCTCAATGTGTGAATGTTTTTATTCTGCTCCCTGCTGCATTTATCCTTCATGCAAGAGGTTTTGTCTTTTGTTTTCAAACAGCAGCATGATGGCCAGCATGTCAGCTACGTGGGGAATTAGGATGTGCTGTGGTGGTGATAGGAAACGTGTGCTCCTGGGGGTGGCTGTGGGGAGCAGGAATGGTCAGCTGGGTCAGGTACACGCTTCCCCAGAACAGGATTACAGTGTCTGGACACCAAGGCAAACATCAGTCATCCCTATGAGACCCTGTGCTCATCATTGAGTGGCCTTGCAGACAGTGTGTCCATGGAGCTACTGCAAGGGAGGACAGCTGTAGAATCAGCATAGAATCACAGAATTTCTTTAGTGGGATGGGAACATTAAAGGCCACCTGGTCCCACTCACTGTAGGGAACAGGGAAACCCACAGCTCCATCAGGGCTCAGAGCTCTGTCCAGCCTGAGCTGGGCTGTATGCAGGGATGGGGCATCTGGGCAACCTGTGTCACTGCCTCACTGCCCTTATTGCAAAAGAATTCTTCCTTATGTCCAGTCTAAATCTCTCATCTTTTAACTGGAAACTGTTTCCCCATGTGCTATCCAAGCAGATGAAGCTCCAGAGTCTGTCCCCTCCTTCTTACACCCTGTTAGGTACTGACAGGCTGCTCTCAGCTCTCCCCACAGCCTTCTCCGTGCTGCACAGCCCAGCTCTCAGCCTGTCCTCATAGGAGCTGTTCCATCCCTGGGATCATTTCTGTGCCCTCCTCCAGCAGCTCTGTGCCTCTCCTGCACTGAGCACTCCCCATCTGGACGCAGTGCTCCAGGTGAGGTCTCACAGCACAGAGCAGAGGAGCAGATCCCTTTTCTCCCCCACTCACATACTGCTTTGGATGCAGCCCAGGTCACGCTGCCAGGGAAGGGTGGGCACTTCTTGCTTTGTGGGCTGTCCTTAATGGGAATAAAACCTAGAGGGCATGAGAAGCCCTCAAGTTCACCGTGACAAGCTTTATGTCTTCAGAATGGCTTTCACAGCTGTCCGTCCTCAGCATCACCTCCACAGCACATCATCAGGGCAGAGCACAGTGCGGCTTCTGGCAGAGCCTCCTCATGCCTGGCTGCAACGGAGCCACATGCAGGGGGCCAGGAGCCCCCAGCTCCCCCTGAGGCAGAAACTTGTCATGGTTTTATGATTTTTGGTATTGGTATTCCACATCATAACATCATGTGTCACATTGAGAGTTAAAGAGTTAATGCTCCAGCTCCGTGGATCATCATTAGTTATGGGTAGAAAACCAGGTGGGGCCCCAATCCCACTGGTGCATTTCCAACCTGACACGGCGCAGCAGTACATGGAAGCACTGTGGTTGCAAGGAGGTGTGAGGCTAAACGGGAGAGAGAAAACCGTAACATCATCGTGTCAAGGCCTAAACCTGGGAGCAGCTGACTGCCAAACACAGGGCTGCTGGAGCTCCCCAGCACTCTGCTCTGGCACCAGCCCAAGCTCACGGCTGCTCCTCTCTGCTCCTGGTGCTCTGCTCTTTATGGGAACCGATTAAATAACACAATAACGCAGTTGGAGCCTGCAGCCGTGCTTCAGTCTGCAGCAAGCCTCTTCAAGAAAAATTATTATTAGTAGACACAGAGAGGACTGGTTTGTTTTACAAGGCTTTGGCGCAGAGAGCTGGCTTTATAAATGAGGTAGTGAGTCAGATCCTTCCTGGCTCTTATGAAAAATCCACCTATTGGAAAACCAACCACCCTTTGTTTATGTAAGCAATCTTATAGCCCGTGGCGATGTCTTAGAGACACATACTTGATCCTAAATTCTGGCCCTTCATAGTGGCAGCCTATTGGGGAGGCAATGCAGGCCATGAGCACAGCTATCGGAATTGCTGTTTGGATCTGCACAGAACCATGTGTGTTGGCACCAGAACTCAATGCCTCATCCCCATTGTGAGCCCAGTTGCTGCTGCACATGACATGAACGTGGTTGAAAGGGCGCACTGCTTTCTAAGTGTCTTCTGGGCACTGACTGCCTCTCCACAGCCTTTCTGCTTTGGCAAAGGGGGTTGTGTGCTCATACCTTCAGGATTTAGGGCATTATTCTTATAAACATATTGTTATCAGTTTGAGTATGACTGCAGCATTTTTTTCAGACATCCCTTCTGGGAGAAATTCACTCTGCTTTTTTTAAGTATGAAACATCTGAAATCTTTGGATGTGTTAATTTATCCCCCAAATCAGGATACTACACTGAAGAACTGTAATTGGGACTGTAGTGAGTCCTCCTCAGTGCCCAGTGAACTGTCCCTTCTTCCCTCCTGCTGGATGGGGCTACACAAATCATGTTGACCTCATGGTCAGCCATGGAGCTGGCACTGGATGACCGCTCTAAGCAGGGTGTGTGCCAAGGGACCTCCATGAGCTCCTCCTAGTTGGTGTTTCTGTTATAGTATCTGGGCATCAAGAGGAGCACTACAGAGGGAGCAGAAGCTAGCAGCAGCCCACAGCCCTGGGCAGCACACACATCCCCAGCAGGCAGCCTGGGAAGACTGGCTTCTCTCCCAAGATGCCAAAGAACACTTCTTCTTCTTTCACCCACAGCCATGGTCTTCAGTAAAGCTGGGAAGGGTCCACAGGGGCCTCCCCCAGACCACAGCTGGATTTCCAGCAGCCAGGAGGTGTTGGCTTTTTGCCTAGCTTTGATCAGTGCTGGGCTTTTTTTGGTTTCTCTGCCAATGATCATCTCCTTGCTTTGATAGCTTGGCTGTGGAAGGCAGTACAGAATTACTAAATCATAGAATGGCTTGGGTTGGAAGGGACCTCGAAAATCAACCAGTTTCCAACCTCCCTGCTGCGAGCAGAGCTGCTGACCACTAGACTGAGAACTAGATCAGGTTGCCCAGGGCCCTATCCAGACTGGCCATCAACCATTCAGCATTCTGCTTGTACTAACACCTGTCTGAGAGGGGAATCCATGTTGTTCAAACTAGCAGAGTCTCTTGCTGAAAGGAACATCAGGCTTTATTGACAGAAGGAGTAAATATTGACCACTGGAAAGTTAAAGCCAATATTTACTCTGAGCTTCCCTAAATCTAAATGTTTATAGTATGTGAAATGTGAAGTGCTGATCCCAACTTTCCCATTTGTGACAGTGCCTTGGTGTGCTGGGTTTGATGTCCAGGCCTGTTAGCATCATCTTTCCTGAAACACTGGCATGGGGATGGGGAGACCACGTTCTGCAGAGGGCAAAACTTTTAGGATCTGTTTTCATCTTTTCAACTGTTCACATTCCCCAAAAGTTGAGGTGCTAGTGTTGAAATCCATATTTGTCTGTTCTCAAAACAGAATATATACATATATACCATTATTTTTTGTATGTTGTGTCTGTACATTGCTGATGTGGTTTACACATCAGCATTTTCATGTTGGTTGTTTGGGGCCAAAGCAGCAGGAAAAGCACAGCCAGTCAGGCCTTGGTCTCACTACTCAACATCAATATTTGTTAGTGAGAGTCATTCCATGAGCAGATTTCAGTTGTTTATGGAGAAACATGCCATTCAGCTACACATTTCAGTTGGTTATACATGAAGTGCGTTGTTGTTCTCAAACTTTAGAATAAGACTTCCCTGCAAGATGTCATGCTCCAGGAGCAGATGGTTTCTCTCACTGGGCTCTGTGACCAACATGGATGCTGTTAGGAGGCTTGGTGAGAACGATAAAGTGTTTCCACTTCACTGTTCTGTGGGATCCTCTGTGGCCTGGAAATCTCTGTGTAATTTAGCAGCTTGTTTTGCAGAGCACCCATGTTCCCAAAGGGGGTGGCAGTGATGTGAGTGGCAGCAGGGCAAGCACCACACAGTGCTCCATCTGGCACATGAGTGACCAGATCTGACTGTGTCCAGATTCCTATCAGACCCCATCTTAACCGTTAAGTGCTCTTATTCTAACTGCCCTTTCAGAAGGGGCACCTCTGCCCTCTGAGAGTCCCCAGGCTTAACTCCTCTTGATCCTTCACCTTCCCATTAAATCCTTGGTTTCCTTGTGGCTCCACACAATCATGTGAGCCTAATAAGCCTCCCCTCCTGTTGCTATTTACAACCACACTGTTTTGATTTCCATGTCACAGATGTTCTTTTTAATGGATATTTACAGTTGAAAGAAATGGGGATCCAGCTGTGCTGATGGGACAGAAATAGAACCATGTTATCACTCCCGCATCCAGGCATGAAAGGCACAACCAAGATTGCAGAGAAACAAATGGTTTAATGCAGGCAAGTTATACTGTTTAGGATTTATTATGAGGACAAGGACCTGATATGGCCTCATGTTTAAGGTCCCACTGTTGCGAGTGTTAAAATGAAAATAAATACTGGGACAATATTTGTGGTTAAGAGTTGTTCCAATGGGATCAAATAATCATTCTCCATTATATTTTTATTAGTAGTTATTTTTAAGGATGGGCAATAAGATGCTTGGAGCTCAAGCTCTTTGCTATCATACTGAGCCTCCAGAGCCTGGCCAGGACTAGTAGCCTTGGGTCTGTGTTTCCAGGTAACAACCATCTCCTTGCCATTCTTTGCCATCTGAGGGCTTGGCTGTGAAGCCAAACTCTAGATTTTCTGGACCAGGTTCTTACTAATAAGGATGGGCTTGTTAGGGAAGTGAAGGTTAGGGGTAGATTGGGATGTAATGATCACGAGATGGTGGAGTTCAAGATCTTGAGTGGAAGAAGCAAACAAAAAAGTAGGATTGCTACCCTGGACTTCAGGAGAGCTGACTTTGATCTCTTCCAGGACCTTCTTGGAGCTATCCCCTGGGCTGTAGGGTGTTAGAAAGCAAGGGGGCCTGTGAGAGCTGGTCAGCATTTAAACAGCACTTCTTCCAAGCTCAGGATCAGTGCATCTCTGTGAGCAAGAAATTGGACAAGGGTGGCAGGAGACCTGTGTAGATGAGCAAGGAGCTCATGCTCAACTCAAATGGAAGAGAAAGATCCATGAAATGTGGAAAATGGGTCTGACCACTTGGGAAGAATATAGGAATGTTGTCAGGGCCTGCAGGGATGTGACAAGGAAGGCCAAGGCCAACCTGGAATTGGACCTGGCAAAAGAGATAAAGGATAATAATGAAACTTGTATTTTTTTAAGTATGTCAACAATAAAAGGAAGACTAGGGAAAATGTGGGGCCCTACTAACTGAGGCAGGTGTTCTGGTAACGGGAGATGCATAGAAGGCAGAGATGCTGAATGTCTTCTTTTCTTCTGTCTTCACTGTGGGAACTCCCCCTCAGGAATCCTGGACCATGGGGATAAGTCAGAGGGTGTGGGGAATGGAAAACTCCCCTTTGGTGAGGAAGGAGATGGTCTGAGAGCATTTATGCATCAGCAGTGTACATAACTCTATGGTTCCCAATGGGGTGCATCCACGTGTGCTGAGGGAGTTGGCAGAGGTGACTGCTGAACTGCTCTCTATCATCTTTGAGGGGTCATGGAGAATGGGAGAGGTGCCAGAGGACTGGAGGATAGCCCGTGTTACTCCAGTCTTCAAAAAAGGAAAGAAGGAGGATCCAGGGAACCACAGGCCAGTCAGCCTCACTTCTGTCCCAGGAAAGGGATGCTGTTTCCAGACAGTAGGAAGAAAAGGGACTTATCAGGAGTAGTGAGCATGGGTTCACCAGGGGAAGGTTGTGCTAGATCAAGCTGGTGGCTGTCTATGATGTCATTACTGTCTGGGGGGATGAGGGGAGAGCAGTGGATGTAGTCTACCTTGATTTCAGCAAGGCAATTGACACTGTCTCCAACACTAAGTTGAGGAGGTGTGGAACAGATGAGTGGACAGTGAGGTGGACTGGGATCTGACTGACTGGCAGAGCTCAGAGAGTTGTGGTCAGTGGCACAGAGTCCAGTTGGAGGCCTGTACTGAGCAGTGTTACTCAGGGGTTGGTGTTGGGTCCAGATCTGTTCAACATCTTCAACGATGACCTTAATGAGGGGATAGAGTCCACTCTCATCATGTTTGCTGACAATACAAAGCTGGGAGGAATGGCTGATGTGCCCGAAGGCTGTGCTGCCATTCAATGAGTCCTGGACAGGCTGGAGAGTTGGGCAGAAATGAACCAGATGAGGTTTAACAAGAGCAAGTGTAGAGTCTTGCGTCTAAGGAGGAATAACTGCATGCACCATTACAGGTTGGGAGATGAGCTGCTGGAGAGGAGCTCTGAGGAGAAGGACCTGGGTGTCCTGGTGGATGACAGGCTGGCCACGAGCCAGCAGTGTGCCCTGGTGGCCAAGAAGGCCAATGGGATCCTGGGGTGCATTAAGGAGAGCATGGCCAGCAAGTTGAGGGAGGTGATCTTACCCTTCTACTCTGCCTTGGTATGGTGTCCAGTTCTGGGCTCCTCAGTACAAAAAAGACAGGGATCTCCTGGAAAGAGTCCAGTGGAGGGCTACAAAGATGATAAAGGGCATGGAACACCTCCCTTTATGAGGCAGGGCTGAGAGACCTGGGGCTGTTCAGCCTTGGGAAAAGAAGACTCAGAGGGGATCTGATCCACAACTATAAATATCTGAGGAGTGGGAGGCAAAGGGATGAGGCCGGACTCTTCTCAGCAGTGTGTGGCAATAGGATGAGGGGAAATGGCCGCAAACTGAAGCATGGGAAGTTGTGCACCAATGTGTGTGGGAACTTCTTCCCAGTGCAGTGATGGAGCACTGGAGCTGCACACAGAGGTGGTGGGGTCTCCTTCTCTGGAGACGTTCAAGACCCACCTGGACACCTACCTGTGCACCCTGGGCTGGGAGCTGCTTTGGCAGGGGGTTGGACTCGATGATCTCCAGAGGTCCGTTCCAACCCCTACAATTATGTGATTTTGAATGCCTTTGGGCAGATGCCATCTACAGAGGTTCAGGACTCATTAGGTGCTCAGTATGATATGAGAGAATTGAGATATGCTGGCCTGAGTGTGTGAGACCCTCCTACCCCACAGCATCCCACTATACCTCATCACTTTCACTCCATTTTTGCCCTTGGATCTGAACTTTGGCAGGAGAGGACATCAGCACATGGGATGCACGGTGTAAGCCATTCCTTTCTTTCTCTCAGTCCCCCCAGGGGACACTGTCCTGAACATCTCTACCAGTGAAGGAACTGGATCAAATGTTAAAGACTACTGAGAAAAAGTTGAGGAGAAATGATCCCATCCTGTTCCAGTGCACAGTGTTTGCAGTGTAAAAGAAGATTGCTTTTTGCATAGAATAAACATGTTCTTGCTTTTTTCGCCTCAGGAATGTACTCCACTTCAAATTAAGAGTATAAATAGAGCCAGGAAAGACTTCATGTGGCAATAAAAACAGTCTGATACTCACTGAGCTCCCTCCAGGGCCCCTGTGACAGCTCTCTCCTCCTTCTTGACTGATTTAAGAAAAAGTTGCACTAACTCAGTACTTTTTCTTTTGGAAAACTATTTCTGGAATGTCTCTTGCTCCAACAGATTATGTAAAGCGACTCCAGCAGCTTTGTGGAGACTCAAAGGCTCTGCTGGAAAAGACCCATTGGATCACTCCAGTCCAGAGCCAACCCCTTGCCCACAAGCACGGAGTCCAGATGCTTTTAGGACAGTCTCCTTTTCACCTTTGCTTTATGCTTCTCCTTGTTCCTCCATCCAGCCCAATTCTTCCCTCACCCACTGTTAGTTTTCTCCTCGTTCCCTCTTACCTGAAGCTTCTGGCACATCCCATCTGGTCTCCTGTGCTCCACCTGCATGGCAGTGTGTCCCGTCCTGCCCTGCTGGCTCCCAGCCTGTGCTTCCACATCATGGCTGCGGTCAGCTACTGACCTAGTATTTATTTGCACATATTTTTTATCATCTTCCTTTATAGTTCTATGTTTGGAAGAATGGGACTAAGGATGAAATCATGAACAGGGTAATTGTGATGGCAGTGTTAATTGCTTGCACAGGCTGCTGATGCTGTGCAGTGTATCTGAGCCTGGGATTACCTCACATTGCATTCAGAGCTGCGTATTGCCATTCAGGACATCACCCCACTGCCTCTGGTCTAAACAACAAGCAATTTGGTATGTGTCCCAGTCATCCACCAAAAGAAAGAATGAATATTTGGGGAGATTTCTAATTAGTTTCCCAACATCCTGCCTGCTCTCTCCTGCTTCAGTCAGCCATTAGGATATGACAAGGTCCATTTTAGGGCATGGACCTGTCATCCGTAATCTGGGAAGAAACCTCTCAAACCCCAACGTGGTGTTAGAGAGCAGCAATCCTTTATTCCTCATGACATATACCAGGCGACTTGACAAATCAAGCACACTCTCTCAGAGTTCAATTTCTACATTTAAACAGTTAAGACATACATATACAATACATAGGCATACATATTCTTTTCCAAGAACTCATTAATATATGACAATGTGCTTCTGGGCATGCGTGGTAGGAGCCTATGGTGATCATAGACCACATACTTTCTCCTCATTTTTCCATCACCAGCTTCATCCCTGTGATTTTTGGCCGACCTTTAGCTGTTTTTCCCCAGTTTGGCAAATTTCCATTGCTTGCTATGCCATAATGTGCAACTTTCTGTCTTAGTACACTATAACCCAAAACAATATATGTGAAATCCGAGGAAGAATTCCTTGCACCTGGTGGATGCAAAGAGAAAAGTAGTCTACTGTGACTCCAGTGGTGCTGTGAAGCAGGATTGATGAGAAAAACAAGGCTGTTTTAGAACTAACACTTATTGGTTCCTTTTGCTAAACTAATATATTGGTCCTTAAACTGAGGCACTGATCCCTATTCCCAAACCAACCTTGATCAGCCCAAAAAACTCCCACTTTCCTAAAAGATTTTTTGGGGGCCGGGGCTGAAAAGGTTTTCAAATATTGTCATAGAACCACTCACTTCAAATTCACTGTATAAAAAGTGAAGAGCTTTCAGCAGGGCACCTTCTGGCTGGGAGGGAATTTATGTTGCCTGAAAGCCACGCTCTACACATCTCATGGTGCCTTATTTCCCACTGTCTCCTTGAAAACCCTACTGTGGCACTCCCAAATCTCTTGGCAGCATCTGTATTTTCTCCTCTGGACACTGCCTACATCTATGTGATGTGTGATCAATCCAGAGATGAGAACCAGGTACGTGCTGCCCACAGTGTGCACCTGATGCCAAGCATTGCTGCCAATCCCTGCCAACCCAGTCTGGATTTGCTTCCTCCATCAGTTGTCATAAAGACAGATCCAACCCAGAAACTCTGCATTTGTTTCCTCCCCTCATATCCAGTTGAAATTGCCAGTGGGTTCAAAGCAGATACTTAGGGAGGCGACACAAAACACTGGGTGCTTGTTTAGAGCTCATTTCTGGAGGAAACCATGGGTGGGTTGCCTTTGGACAGCAGGGGATGGCTCTGGGCAGACAGACAAGGTGGTGAGATATAGGGGAGACAGCAGTGCAGAACCATGCAGGCATCTTCCCAGCTGCAAGAAGCACGGCCTGAGCCATGAGCGTGACAAGTGGTGTGTGAAATACACATGCACACACTGTCTGCTGAAGTGTAGCTCTTCTCTTCTGTGCATGTGAATTGTCACCTACTTTAATCGCATGATCATGTATTTTGATTTTTACTGGCTAATTGCTTCTTAACGCTGTTATTCACAGAGAGTTTCTCTCCTTTGTTCTTATTTCATTGAAACTGAGACAAGAAAATGTCAAGAAATACCAAAACAAAAGCAAACCTCCTGTAAATGAAGCATTTAGGTGGCATAGTTGACAGAAAAAAGATGGGGAATGTGCCATTACAGATTTAGTGTTGCTGTGAAATCACCTTCATTTCAAGTTGTAGTTCCTGTACTGTTTTCTGTTTGTTTGATTAATATTTTACTAATTCTGACAGAAAATGCATCCTGTAAAGTACAAAAACAACATCCACAGTAATAAGCAGTCTCCTGAGCCTTCTCTTCTGTGCTTTCACTGCATCTGAATAAAATAGCACTGTCTAAATATCAAGAAGGATTTTTATTTTTATTGTAATGTATATATATATATATTTTTTTTTTATAGAGAAGTTATATATGGAAGAGTTATTTCTGAATCACTTCTGTTAGTTTTATTCATAAGCCTCAGGCCTGGAATGGAAAATAGATCGAAATGATCAGATATTTCCCCCAAATTATTTTGGAAACCTGGGAATGCGTCAACACCTTATAAACAAACCACACTCTGCATGCCTCATGTAAAGAAAATATGGGCTGCAACCAAAGCATCATCTGTGCTTGCAGCCCTCATCGAGCACAACTCCAGCGGCTCTTGGTCTGCAGGCACTGGGGACTGCATATCTATACAGCAAGAGCCAGCAGCTTCTGGGTTTGAGCCATTTGTTTTAGGTGTGTATTAATGGTTTCTCCAGTGAAGAGCTCTCTTTCAGCTTTCACAGGAAGGTCTGTGTGTGCGGTGGGAACACCATTCCAGCAGGCACAAAAACTGGCATCCACTGTAAATGCAACTGCAGAGAGCACGAGATACTGATGAGAACTCTTCTGTCATCTCCTCCAATCAAAACGACAGTGATTGTATGAAATAATGATCCTAATTAAAGGTTCAAACTCCACTTCTGGATCAGCTGGTTCCAGAAGGTTGGTGCAGTGGATGGTGGCCAGTCCACCAGCTACGTTGCTGTGTGGGCACTTCTGAGTATGCATGAATGCATTTTGCTGTACTTTATACACTTTTGTACATAGATACGATTTTGTATTGTATTATTTTGACCAGAAAATGGAATATGCAGAGGAAGGCAGTCACACAGCTTGCTCTTCAACATAAGGAACAAACTCAAACCTTCAAAAGTGTTTGCTCCCTGATAACCTGGTCTGACAGAACAAGCCACAGGGGAGAAAAGAGCTCACACCCCAATTCTGTTGACTTTTCACGTCAGCTCTTTCTCTTGACTCAGGTGCCACTGTCATGTTGGAGGCATGAAAGCCAGAATGACCCACAAGGGCAGAACCTTCACTGCCATCACCTTCAGGGACCAAATCCCAGCTCTGTTCCAAATGGACTGCTGGCAGCAGGGCACAGTAAGACCCCCAAAACTGCTATGTTTGTTGTGGAAGATCCCATCTGCTGATTCACCCCTTCCAACAAAGTGAGTCTGATTGCGAAGCTCTTCATAGCCACCGCCTCTGTCGCTGTTTAAGGGTTCGTATTGGCCCTGTGATGGGTCATGGCTGCTTTTGGCCAACCTCTACGTGGAGACGTGCCCAAATCCAAAGCCAAAAGAGGTTCCTCTCACCTCCATCCCATCCCTACTCATCCAGGCACCCTACTGTCACAGTATACGTGAGATGTGTCATTCTTTACACTGATTTTCTGCCAGTTTCGCTGAGATGAGAACTACCACCCTCCTTTAAAGCTCTCCTCTCCCCCACTTTATTGAGTTATGGTCCAACCAATACACGTCAGCGTCGCAATTGTCACCTCTGGGATCATAGCCACGGCCTTTCTGCTGTGTTCATTTAAACCATGCTGTGGTTCAGAAGAAAAAAGCTCTCCTTACTCTCACAGCCATCAGCCCACAGCCTGGGTGGGTGCACATCTGCAGTGAAGCAGCTGTGAAGGGTTAGTGGCCGCTTTTGGGCACTGCTGTCCTCGCCCATGTGGCAGCCACCAGGGTGGGATCTGATAGACAGGAGACTCGGAACCCCCACACAGATTTTAGCTCAGTGCTCTTGCAGCATAAGTGGCTGGGAAGGGACTGGCAGGAAATCTTACTGAACAAAAGCGAATATGGAATTGTCATTTACTGGTGACCTGATTTTTATTTTTATTTTTTTTTATTTTTTATTATTTTTTGGAGGAAAAAAGGATGATACTCAGCCATTTGTTGAACTAATGTTATTTTCTGCAGGTATACTTTCCTTGGCTCACTCTTGTTTCCCATCAGAGGAGCACAGAATGCCACCCACAGACACCATAGGGTACTACTTAATGCAGCTCTGCTGATGCTCACAGACGCTGTGGGGGATTGCTTGTTCATTGTGGTTTCTAACGCAAACTTCATTCTCCTGCTTTGCCAAAGTCTGCTCTTCAGCTCCTCATTCTCATTTTCCACTCTTGGGTGTGGGAGCAAGAGGAGGCATTTCACATATGCTCCCCAGGTCTTCTAAGCAGAGATGGAGTCTGTGGCAGCCTGGGCAGGGGGAGCGGGGCTGGGGGTCCCTGCAAAGGCTCAGCTGCTTCCCACTGCCCACCCCTGCTCCACAGAATCCCCACAGAGCAGAGCAGGGATGGCAACCAGGCTGTGCACAGGAGTAAACAGCTGTGTCCAGTGGGACAAAATGTGGCTCCTGGCTGCGGAATGCCACTTATTTCCCTCCTTGCTTCATTTGAGCACAGGAATCTCGGATGGAGAGATAGCATTGCTGATATCCCTCAGGTCCTCTCAAGCCTCCCATCTGAGCACAGGACGCCTTGTCCTGGAGCAGCTGCCCTCTGTTTTTCAACTTTCTTGTGAAGTGCCTGCAGGGAATTTTTTTGAAGCCATGTAAGAGCGCGGTGGGGGTTTGCAGGGCTCTGAGCACTGCTGCTCATCCTTCCATTGCAAACAGGGCCTTCGTGGTCCAGCACTTAAGGATCTGGGGCAGCACAGGGCTGCAGATGGGGCAGGATGAGCTCTGCAGAGCCAGTGCGGGACATGTGCAGAGCCTTCACAGGACCTGTACTGGGCTCAATGGATTACCAGTGCCAGACCCCATTTGTGGCACTGGGTCCCTGCTGGCGCCGTGGCCAATCATGGGCCATCTCTGACCTTGGGTCATGCCAACTCAGGTGGGTTAGAGACTGAAGAAGAGCTCAGAAGATCTGAAGTGAGCTCCAAGAGAAGGCAGGGAGTAGAAGGATACCATGCCCATGGCTGCTTTTATGTTCATAGTGTAGATTCAAAACAGAAGATATTTTCCTTGTCTGCAAGTTGAGAGAAGGAAGAAGGCTCAAGTGTACCCACTGTGCCAACTACGATGTGATTGAGAATCATGACACATTCCCCCTGATCATAAATTTGACTTTCTTGTGGTGTTCCCTCTCAAGAAAAGAAATCCAATTATTATTTTACCTTCCACTTTTGTGTTTTCAGGTTCATGCTTATGTCATAGTTTCTGCGAAATGTTCTTTCTCTGTTATGAGACTATTTTTAGCTTGACAGAAATGAGCAATCTTACGTAATTCTGTGACTCTTGAAGGACAGAACATAAGCAAAAGTTCAAATGTTGCAGGAAAACACAAATCTTGGTAGCAGCCTTCACTTTTTGAAGTTTCTCCTCTTCCAGTACTTCAGATGCTTCTATAACTATTGGCTCTAAGCAGGAAGCTGGTTCACATCCATTTGTTCTTTCTGTGTTTCCTTCTCTAACATGAAGCCCTTCTGCTAAATCCACACTTGGAGCAACACTGATGAAACTACTCAAGGATCTCCTGGCATTGCTACCCTAAAAGGCATCAAAATCTCATCTGATGATTTACTGCAGTTTTAGAAAAGGGGCAGTGTGGGGTAGGGCTGGGCCCCAAGTGCAGGGAACAAAACAGCTTCTATGGGAATTCAGAAATCAGCTAAAATATCATCTGGCACTAATCCTGCTTGGCACTGAATCACAGTTGGGATCTCCATGAGTTGTGGGGTAACTTCTTCCTGACCTGTCTGCTGCTGTCGGGTGCATTTCATCCTGCCTCAATGGGGAGAGCTCGAGTGTTCCCAGCACCTGTTCTTAAACGTGGTGCTGCTGACAGGAAGGACGTGTGGGTGCAACCAGAGAAGGGCCCCCACTGGGCCCATCTGTCAGCACATTGCTGGGGGAAAGCTGCTGGCCTCCTGCAGCTGGTCAGTCTGCAGTAAGGAGGGAAAAAGGATCAAAATCTGCAAGGGAGGAGGGGACAGGTGTGGTTATGGCCAAGCTTTGAGAGGGAGCTGTTGGGTGCTCAAAGGGCTGAGTGGGGGCTCGTGAGCTCTGAGTAGGATGAGCTGGAGAAGTGACATCCTCTACCATCACCACTCACTGTCAGAGCAAATATGCCTTTAGGAAAAGGTCTGTAGAAGTGAGAGAGAAAATATAGGATGTGAGTAGTTTGTAGGTTGATTTGGTAGAGAGCTCAGTGCTGTTTGCACACTGAAATCCATGAGTAAGAGCACAGGGATTTGGGTGATGGTGCACACCTTGCTGCTGGTGAGTTTGCTCGAGTAAATCATGGCACCAGTAAGTGACCAAGTGACCAAAACCAGCTTCAGCCCCAGCCTTGCCGGAGCAGAGCAGCCTCAAGGATCACAGCATGACAACCTTCCACAGACCTTTGCCTGGACAGCATGGTCCAGCTGAGCACTCCACATGACCAGGTCATGCCACCACTCCTGAAGGGCTTTGGCACACCCCTAAACCTGCAAGACACATTGGATGAAGTCTCTTCCACCGACTATTCTTGTAGCTGCATAACAGCTGGCAAAAGAACAGAATCCTCATGACATTTTCTTGCTGAGGGCTTCTTGGCAGCTACCACCCAGCATAATGTGAGGAAGAGTGGCAGGTGGCTGCATTGACTTCAGTCGCTGAGCAGCAGGAAATGACAACAAGGGGATTTGCAGTTTGTAGTGCCAGGAAATGGGGTTTCCTGCTACCTGACTCATGACTTCCACCAGTCACGTTGCCCACAGCCCACGTTGCCTCTCCCACTGCCCCCAAACTTCCACATCCCTTCCCAGCTCTGCTGCAGCTCCTATCCACCTCTCTTTTGACCTTCCTGCAGGCTGCAGTGTGTGGCCAGAAATTTCAGGTATTTCTTACTGTTTCCATTACCTGTGCTTTGGAGCAAAGACTGGCAACACCTGTGTTAGCTTTGAAAAGCTACAGGGTTGCTCTCCCCTGCTCCCACTGTCCAGTGTGGGATTTTCAGATGTAACCTCTCATAACCACCTTCAGATTAGGCAGGTGATTCTTCTCTGAAAGCATCTGAGCCTCTTGGGAGCATCCCTTTACCACTGTAACAGTATTTCACAGGGAGCTTCTGGGACGCAGTGGGAGCACAGCCCCTTTGGCCCCAGGTTCCACGATGTCTTCACTGTGAGCTGGGAATGCAAAACAAGAGGTGAACTGAAGGTGAGCAAGTGAAATCCTCAGTGCCTGTGAGCAATCCGTGCTCTGCAGAGAAACCTTTCCAGCTGAACTGGTTCTGTGAGGACATTGTGCTCAGGAGCCACATACCAGGAAAATGAAGAGGAAAAACTTACAGTCACTGCAGCCTTACTGGGTGACTATTTTCTTACCTCCAGCTCACAGGTCTTTTCCCTTCTCCATTTAATGCTCAACCTGAATCAACCCATTGGAGGTTAACTTCCATGTGCTATGGGCACAGTTTTGCTGCCCCTGCTGTAAGAGCTTGCAGGAGAGTCACTCCTATGTGATTGTCATTCCCAGTCATTCCTATGCTATTGTACAGTCCCTGATATTTGTGCACACTCATTGTCCCTGTTCATTGCAGGAGAATTGGGCCAGATGGCCGTGGAGAGTCCCTTCCAACTCAAGCGATTCACGATTCTATGATTTGATAAGAGCCTCATAATCAGCACATCAGCTCCTAAGGATCTACGTGAAGCTAAATCTCAGTGTCATCTGAATTCTCATTCCAGGGTCTTGCTCATATGTGGGCAAGAGAAGTGTGGGGTTGGTGCTTGTGTCTGGTGACATTCTGCAGCAGGATGGCTAATAAAATGCACCCTGCAGACATCTGCCCTTGGGTCCTTCTCCTGGGTCACTTACTACTTGGCATTTCTTGAGTTTCAGGCTGCTTCTGAAGCTAAACTCTGGGTCTGTCTGCAGATGGGGTGACCAGTGGCTGACCAGGTGAGAAATAACCAGTGTTTTCTTGACCTAAATCTACAGTATGTGGAATGCCAGTTAAGTGCCATTTGTCTCTGCACTGTTTGCTTCTGATTTGCTTTGTGCAATGTGTCCTGAACCCAAAAACCACACTTCTGCCTTCAATTGCTGTCCATTTTCCCCCGTGAGATCCCAAGTAGATCTCGTTTGTATTCCATGTGGGGAGCAGTGTAAAATTAGCACTTTATTTCCCTCAATATGAGTCACTACCTCAGTGTTTGATTAATTCCCTACTTCTGAAGAAACTAAGTGTCTGGAAGCCCCAGAGGAAAGCTATGGTACAGGAGAAAATAGAAACAGTAGAACAGTGTTGCTTAAATTAGTGGGGCCAGAAGGAAAGGACATCAACCATTTGTTGCATCAGAATATATGATTTCAAAGCTCACTCTTCTCACCTTGCAGAGAGGGCATCCCCTTGCCCTAGTGCCTGTGGAATTCTGCATGAATCCCTTCCATGGGAATATCATCCCTCTTGATTGCAAGTTTGGAGTTATAACACCAACATCACATGTATGGCACTGGTGGACCTGTGGGGCACGGCAGCACCCAGCATGGAAAAAGGTGTTACTTGAGTCAGGGATGATTCCAGCACAGAGGAGGCTCTGGATAACATCCAGGCTCTGGATTAGGTCCAGGGCTGGGCTCAGAGCTGCAATGAGGATAAAATTTACCTTGGGGTAAAGACTCAGAATATGCAATATTTACACTTGGAAAAGCAGATCTCCAGCTGAGGGAAATGGCTGGAGTGTCTCAAGTTGTGGTGGTGTGCGCCAGTTGAGGCTCTGCCCTGAGGCTATGAAAGGTGTTGAAATGGAGCCAAGGCTGCATTTTGGCCATCTGCTTGGCTGGGGCCAGGGGGCTGAATTTGCCATTAGTGTTTTGTGAAATATAAAACAAGAGTTGAGGTCGTCTCTGGTCTTCATTAACACATGGAAATGCCAGGGGGAATATCACATCTGACTATGGGGCCAGCACGAGTCAGCAGAGAATCTAACATTTCAGTTCCCACTCAGGAAAACCCAACGGCTTTGTTTCAGCTCTGACTGCTCATTCCAAAATCAACCGAGACAACCAGTTATTGTGAAAAAAGTTCTTTGCAAATGAAACCATCTGAAAAGGTTCATTCTTTTCTCTTTGGGGATATTCATCTTTTTATTTTTGGTCTATGCTCAATCTATGAATTTAATAGCAGAAAACTAATGCTTGGAACTACTCCTTACATCCTCTGTGCCTTCACATTCATGTTCTTGATAAGTGATGAGGTTTGATGAGTTTATCCTGGTCTCAGCCTTGACACGAACTTCTCCTGGTCTGATCCTTGAAAAGATAGATCCTTAATTGATGTTATTAGTGGAGCATCAATGCCAATGCAACTATTGTGCTTTCCACCAGCACTGACGCAGCTGTGAACAGCTGACTGCGTTCAAATCAGGAAGCACTTGCCCAGTTCCCAGGAAAATTACCTCTGCAAACAAAAACAGAGTAGCTCCTACAACATGGCTTCCTTCAAAAGCGAATGTGCCACCCCCTGGAAGCATTCAGATGGACAACCATGTGATATATACTGTCTGCTGAAATTGCTCATTTGGTTCCCAGCCAGAAAGACCCGAATATAGTGAGTAGCTTGTTTGTGCTCAGCCCCATGAAAGCATTCTCTGCACTCCGGCGTATGCTGAACCACTCAGCACTGTGCAAATTGGATCCTGCTTCTCCCACTGCTTCAGGGAGGGAAGGAACGAACAAAGACAAATAAAAGCAAATGCACATCTCAATCAGTTTTGCCTCCCCGGGAAAGGAAACAAAAGAAAAAGGCAAACAGCAGGCTCCCTTATGTGCTACAGACATCACTGCTCAGCTCTGGGGCTGCTGAGAGCTCAGGAATTACTGCTGTGGGTGGATAGGAAACCCAGCGGTGCGGCTGCAGCCTCAGACTCATGATCCCTGTCCGGTCCTCACAAATTCTTGAAATGCTTTGGTTACAGCAGCTGAGAAAACAAAACAAAATACAATTCACCTCCGTTCTGAGAGGAAGTAGGAGAATTTCTTGGTGTTTTGAGAGGTAAAACTGACAATAGCAAGAAGCAAACAGGCCAGCTGCGCAGGAAAGTTGTGCGAGAGCATTAGTGCAGAGCCATCATCGCATAACTGAGTCTCAGAGCTGAGCTAAAATTGCTCTCCGTGGGTTTGCTGAATGTTGTCGGAGGAGCCTGATGCCGCTTTGCTGGAGCTCTGCTCTCAGGTGCTGCCCTCTCATGGTGAGGAGTACAGCCCCGGGACTCACAGTGCACGAGAGGCCACAGCAAATGGTGGTGGGCTTTTCAAGACCCCAGGTTTGATGCTGGTAGCAGTGCTCCGTCTCTTCTGGCACCAGGGTTATGCTGAAAGGTATTGTTGGGCACTATAGGCAAGCAGGGACAGAGCAGCCCTGCCAGGCTCTCCCACTCTTGCTTGCCTCAGTGGAGGACTAATGCCTCCTGGTGGTCCCAAACACATCTCACTGATGGCACAGGAAAGGGCTTGTGCCCCTTCCAGTGCTAACAAGGTCATCTGACTGCTGGGATGCCTGGGGAAGGCACCAGAATGATCCCATCCCCTATCTGCAACTCATGAGGGGATGCTCTGGGCACCAAGCAGGAAGGCTCAGAGTGACAGAAAAGAGGCAAGAGACAGAGGCCAGGTAGTGGAGAAAGGGCAGAGGCTGACCATGGTGGTGCAGCAAAACTGAGGTCTGTCAGAACTTCTGAAAGCTTCAGTCCTGAAGGGAATCCAGACACAGTGTGGGCTGCCTTAACCAGGGACAAAGAGAGCAATCACAGAAATGTGAACTCGAAGCTTCATTAGCAAAGTCCCATAGTTTAATGAGGTCTCGCTCAGTCTGACACAGAGCAAGGCTATGGAAGAGAGCAGGGCTATGGCACAGAGTAGTCCATAGCACAGAGTCAGACTGTGGCACACAGCAGGGTTATGGCACACAGTAAAGCTATGGCACAGAGCAGAGTTGTGCAGGGATAGAAGTTCTCTCAATGAAAAAAAAAAAATCTTTGGATGAAAAATACTGTAAACATGAAGAAAACCAGAAGATCTTCTGAATGGAAAATGATGCAGTTCTGCACCACAGGATGGAGGGGAAATAGAGATGGAGTGATGATGGGACAGCTCTGCGGGAGGAGGAGGATGGAGGGTGGGTATTTCATCAGCAGCAGTTCCAACAGAACTTAATAGCTGGCCTAACAAACATAATTAGATTGTCAAATCTGGTGAGAGACAGCTATGAGAACATGAAGCCCAGCCAGTGCTGCCTGCACAATTTGCCCTGCTGCAGTTCGCTAGGTGCCATTGCCAAGGACTTTGGGCAGAGATTTGAGCTGTGTACTAGCAATGGGAAAGCTGTACATCAAGATCATTGTACTCCATCCCCATTCTATCATAGCAAGTTTAAGGTAAACTGGGTTCAAGTGGCCCAGGAGAATGAAAAGAACTGAAGAAAAACAAAGACAAATTCAAAGCTTTCATCAGAAATCAATTAAAGTCCCTATCATTTACTGGGAGCACACCAAATGGCCTTTATTACAGCCATTTTTATGAGCACAAAAGCTACTTTCAGTGACACAGGAATCCTTACCAACTTGCAAGAATCAAGGAGCATCCTGCCAAAACCCTTTGTCATGAAACAAATTATGAAAGGCTATAAATAGATGACCACTGTTAGAGCAACTGAGCTGCCTAACTAGGCTTGCTGCACAGGGAATGAGCTGTTTCCCCACAGGCAGGGGGGAGGAGAAGCAATCAACAGGTCCATCACACACTACCCAGGGTGGAGGAGAAAACAAGCTCACAGTCATTACCTCCTGCTTCTGCAAACAGCGGAAGCATTTGGAGAAATTAGTGGTAGAAATACACATGGACATGCACGTGTATTCCCAGCGCTGAGCAGGGGACAGGAGGGGAGCTCGTGGCTCATGCAGTCCAGCAGTCATCCATCTCCTTCACGGGTTTGCTCCTCCTGTTGCTGAGGCTGTTTGAGAACATGACTCCTCTGCTTGTTAGAAACGTGCTGCTGAATTCCAGTTGGATATATTCATTCATGTCGTCATTTTGTTTCAGTAGTTCTTTCTCCTTCTGGTTGTTTACACCTGTAGTATTTCTATGAGATCATCATGTTTACCTTCAGCCCTTCTGCTGTGACACTCAATATAAGATACTCCATAAACTCCTCACTGATGGAGAATCTCTGATCTCCTGATCTCATCTCTCACTGATGAGAATCTCTGTTACTCTGCTGTACCTGCATAGCAGACTCCTACCCCTGTCCTGAGTTTGCCTTAAGTTCCTATCTTCATGGCAAGGAGCCTGGGTGGGAGCGGAGGTGGTTGGCTGTACTTCAGTTAAATTTTCTGTAACTACAGTGATTACCCATTTTTCCCTGTCTCTCATGGAGGTGTGGACTACTGTAATGAGTGCATGTGCTGCGATGGTGAGCACAAGGTCACCTTGCGTTCAGCCTGCACCCATCGAGTCAGTGGTATCTCAGTGGTCAGGAGAAGAATTAAGTTTTGCTTGTTTGCTTAGTTTTGTAGATGGGGAAATTGTGAAAGTGAGCTCCGTGGTCAGTAAGGGGATGGGATGGTGCAGCACATCTAGAAGCAGGTTGTCTTGAAAACCAACCCAAAAGTTACAGAAGAGTCTTAAATCCTGACCCATCAGCCTGTAGCTTTGTCACAAACTGTTGCTGCTGCTATCTGGCTGTGGGTACTTTTGTCCCCACGTGGACTGTTGTGTGGGGATTTTCACCTTGAAGCAGGGTGTTATCCTTCCCACACATCCCTGCGGAGGTGCTGGTGACACAGTGATCCTGACCAGAAGCTGCAGATTGCAGGCTGCTCTGCTTGTCTTCAGCATGGAGATCACTTGTGCCAGCTGCCAGGGCTCCTGTGCTTGTAAGAGACTCATGTTCAAAAGAAATGGGCAGCTGGTGATAGGTCATCAAGACTTTGAAGATTTCTGTGAAGACGACCTCTCAGTATGCAGTGCTGGCAGGCCTGAGGAGCACCAAAGCCTCATCAACATCAGTTTTAGTGCATGAACTCTGTGCATTCAGACTTTCTCGGCAGTCAAAAACTCACTGAAGCTGTTGTATTATTGGGCATTACAGTAATACTTGTCTTGGAGTCTTGGAGTTCAGGAGAAGAGATGGTTTCTTTGGGAGAAATGTTGCATCTGAGGTTGGGTGATATCCATCCACCCTGTGCACAGCTCTCCCTGTTGGTCCACTGGAGTGGCAGAGCGGAGCTCACCGTGCCTGGAGTGGGTTCCAGCAGACACGTGGTGGCACGCTGCTTCTGGAGAATGTCTCTGTCCTCCAGCCAGGTGGGAAACTTGACTTTTCTGGGTATAAGACTGCTATTGCAGTTTTATTGATTTTAGTACATTTCTCCTGGGGTGTGGGATCAAAGCTGCCATTCAGTAGTCCATGTATTTTAATCAACATTGTATTTCTAAATCAGTAAACAGAGGAACATTTTCACTGGCACTTACTCTAAGTTTTCATCTCTGGATTAAATGCTTTATCATTTTTTTCCATATTGTTTAACAAATGGCTCCATTGAGACATATATGGCCTTTACCAGAACTTGTTTAACTTCTCAAAACCAAAGTAAGAGGAATGGTAAGAAGGACTTTGGATTTCATCTTGAAGAAAACTTCACACCAAGAACTTCAAGGTAATTGTGGGAGGCCAATGGATGAGGCCCTTCTCTTCTTGGTGTGGAATGATAGGGCAAGGAGCAATGGCCTAAAACTTGAACATAGTAAGTTCCATACAAACATGCAGAAGAACTTCTTTACAGTAAGGATGACAGAGCACTGGAACAGAGTGCCCAGAGAGATGGTGGAATCTGCTAGGGAGGTATTCAAGACCTGCCTGGACACCCAGCAGTGTGATGTAATGTAGGTACCTGCTTTGGACTCGAGGATCTCTTGAGGTCCCTTTTGATCCCTGTGGTTCTATGATTCTGTAACAAGGAACTTTTCAACCCTGAAAAGGAAATAAACAAAGATGGAAATTTTAACTGCATATAACCAAGCCTGTGCAACATAGGGCATTCTCTATGCTATATAGGCTGAACTGCTGGCTGTAGACCCTGTGCTCAGACAAATGCAGAAACTCAGCTCTGTTAATGAGGTCCTTGGGTTCAGAGCAGGACCATGGGCACCGCAGTGATCCAGCTGCTGCCCCACAAAGGTCAGTGCTCTTTATGTTGAAATAAATGATTGCTCTGTCCAGCTTGATGCAACCTTTGGAGGGAGACCCAGGAATGAAAAACATGACGGAGAAATGCAAAGTATCTGGGATGTTACTGTGTCTTTTCTTTCTTTCTTTCTTTCTTTCTTTCTTTCTTTCTTTCTTTCTTTCTTTCTTTCTTTCTTTCTTTCTTTCTTTCTTTCTTTCTTTCTTTCTTTCTTTCTTTCTTTCTTTCTTTCTTTCTTTCTTTCTTTCTTTCTTTCTTTCTTTCTTTTCTTTCTTTTTTCTTTTTTAATAGGAATGGTATTCTGAAGTCTTCAGAGAACATGAAAAACCAGTTTTCTGGAATGTACAGAATGATGCCTTTAAATCTCTCTAAAGAAAGCAATAAAAGACTGCCTAGGTATGAGTTAGGACAGGTCATGAGTTTAAAGAGAAGAAATTCTTCCTGAGGGGGACCAACCATCTTACAGTCCTTGTGCAGAGCTGCACAGCCTTTTGTGCACCACTGCACAGGCTGATGAAGATGAGGAACCAGCCTTCATTACCCCAAAATTTAATGGGCTTCAGGATACTGGCCTGAAGCACTTGGCCCTCTTGCCCTCCCTTCCAGGCTCTGTCTTTGCTTTCAGCAGAACCAGAGATGATGGAACACTGATGTGAAGGCGTTGAGCCAGGACTGGTCCAAGGGCCACTGTTAAAGCCATCTGTGCACCGGGCTCATGCCTTACATTTGGTGTTACATATTGCAACAGGTCTGCTGGATGAGAAAGAGTTTTTACATTAACATTAAGTAGATTAAGAATTCAGCAAAACATACCCTGAACATTTGTCATTTGTGCAGAGATAAGAGGCATTAATTTTTCAGAGGATTGTTTCCATCACTGTTGAGCTCAGCTGAGCTGTAGTTGGGAGCCTGAGCACAGAAGTGATTGTGAGCCACCAGGATGCCTTTGGCTCTTGCTCAGTGGCGTGATAGGACAGCAAAATAAGGAGATAAGATAGAATGAGGGGCAGGGTGAACAGGCACATAGCCACAGCAGTCTGGAGACAAATTCCCTTTTAGTAAAACACCATCAAGTCTTTTCATTTTCCAGTATCTTGGTTTAAAATAACAATTTCTGCTAGTCTATTTGGCTGCAGATTATTGGGAACCAGCTGACTTTTGTTTCTTTAGCCTCGCTGTGACATACACAAAGGAAAGCTAGGAAACTCCCGCAGGTCACTTCTCATGTGGAGAAAATGCATCAGCCCTCTAACAGTGGAATGTGCTCTCTGCTTTGGGAAAGCAGAGCTGCATGGGAATGGGATGAAGGGAACCACTGGGCTCCATGTCCTTGATGGCACCCAGTGTCGAGCTCCACAGAACACAAGCGTTTCAGACACTTCTGTGCCCTGGATGGAAAAGTCCCTTTTCAAATCCTGAAATGTCCTTTCACTTTCCTATGGATGTCACCCAACCCCATGGTGCAACATTTCTCCCAGGCAAACTCCACTCCAAAACAGGAAACTTATGTGAAAAAGAGTAAAAAATATGGAAAATGTGTCAAGGCAGAAGACAATACCCTGCAAATCTGAACTGCAACACGCTGATCTCAGGGTACAACACAAATATCATTCCTTGCTCTTAAAAGTGGGAATTTTCTTGCCTCCTCCCCAACAAACTCTGCGAAGACCAATGTCACTTCTCCTCCACACATCGTATTTGTTATTTCACAGCCAACTCTGAAATTACGGAGCTCTGGAAACATAATTTGATTGTTGTGTTGAAGTACAAAGAAATGAACCAGATCTGTCTGGGTTTCCAGCAGCTATTTCAGCTTCTCTCATCAACGAGTTTTTTACAAAGTGTGTGGGATTCGTTATTAGTTTTTTCCTATCTCTGATTTCTGTACTTTAATAACATCTCAGTGCACTTGGCTTAACTCTGTCCTTTGCTGTTTCTTGATGCTTCTCACTGCTGCCTATTGGCATAGGTGCTCTGTGATGCATCTCACTTACTCTGGGATGCTCGCAAAAATGATGCAAGTGTTCTTCTGGGGAAAAGTGAAAGCATAGGGCTGGAGGTCTTTGCAAGTTGAATGATAACCCCAGGCTCCAGTGAGATTTGAACTCACGACCCCTGATTTACTAGACCAGTGCTCTAACCCCTGAGCTATGGAGCCTTTGGTTTGCATGGTTTTTTTCACTGCCAAACATTTCATATCCTAATTTTCTCAGTGAATTTTGGAGTATGAACAAAATGTGTTCTGCTGGAAGGTGCAGCTCCAAGGATTTTCTCATCCCTTTCCAGAAGTCTTCAGCACAGATCAGAGCCACAAGACCAGCAACACCTTGGGCCAACCCAAACCCAGACTTTACTCTCCTTCAAGCATCCCAGCAAGGACATCATAACCGACAGACGCTTCAGAAAGTGATTACTTTTGATAGGTAGAGATATTTTCACTCTTTGCAACTGTTGCACTGAATTAACAAAGACAGGAATTAAGGTTCTAAAAAAGTGCTCTGCGGGTCCCACTGCTTCCCTTCAGACACTGGCTTTGTGTTTGCTTTCCTCCTCTCAATTCTTCCAACATGCTGATGGCTTCTTAGGAGCCCAAGACGTACTTTGGGTACTGTGGCTGAAGTGTGCACTTCTGAGCTGGTCTTTGGCATATGAATTTTCACTGTTTTCCTTCTTCCTGAAGTTTCCTTCTCCACTGAAGGCAGCCAGAAGGGCTGGCATAAAAGCACTCCCACCTCTCATCCCATTTTCCCCTCATTAATCCTCATTAGATATTAATGTGTGCCATTATCTCAGTGTTGCCATCAACAAAGAACATTTCTCTGCTGGTTTTGACATTTGCATGGCACAGTCCTCAGCTGTGGTGTGACTTTTTTGAGGAAGGATTTGCTGTTTATTATTAACCAGGGACTGAGATTCTCCAACACAACACCCTCATTCCAAGTTGGGTTGGGCTGTATTTCACTACATTTCATTGGTATGCTCAAGTGAATCTCCAAAGTACACACCCAGCAGGGACCTCCTGCCCCTTTCTTCTCTTACTTCTACAGTTTACTCCCCTGTGGCAGCGCGAGGCAGAAGTTACAGCCATCTGAGATGTGTGATTATGTGATTGTGTGATTTCTCTTCTTTCCATCTTGCTACAGAAGTCTTTGCCTTAGACTCCCTGACTTCAGAAACTGATGGCTGTCACTGGGCTCCTGCTCATCGCATCACCATTCATCATGTTGGCATTCATCGTGTTTGTATCAATCACTTGAAGCTCCAGTTGGTGCCTGAATGGGGATGTTCAGCACCACGATCTTTGCAAACACAGTCTGCACCATCGGCCTCCTCCTACCTTCAGTTTCTGAACCGTTTGCATGCATTGTCCTAAGTTGCAGCTTCGGAGCATTACAATCAAATAATCCAGTGATGGCTTACCAAAGGCAAGTAAACCACAGAAGAAAATCCTTTCAGAGCGGATAATGTCCACATCAAGTGCTTTCAGGCAGGTGGAAGTAACATCCTGAAGAAGCTGTTGTGTGCAGGTATGGCCAGGACACAGGCTGATAGAAGGGCACAGCGTAACAGTGCTCCGTTTGGGGCAAGCTTGGCTCCTGTGGCTGCAGCCACGCTGCAGTCTTGCCTCCAATTTTCCTTGTTTCTGTGAATTTGAAGCCAAGTTCCATAGTAACCAAACATTTTTTAATATTTTAATATTTTTCCAGATGTGAGAATGAAATATTGGCTGGAATGGAGTAAGTGTGGAGAGAGGCAGAAGCAGATGGGGTGGGACAGGGCTTAGTACGTAGCATTTGACCAAGCACAGGGCAACAAGAGACCCTGTTATCTCCAATAGCAGTGTAAAAGTGGTAAAGATAGGTTGATCCAGGCTGGTTGGGCGAGCCATGTCCAGTCTCAGTGTGGTGCACTGAATTGTCCCCTGGATGATTTTCAGGTGCCCGAGAAATTGTGCTCCATCCCCACAGAGGCCCTGGTGCTTGGTGTCTTCATGTCAAAGAGTTAAGTCCTGCAGAGCTGGGGGAGAGAAGCCCACTCTGGTGAACACCAAATTTAAGAGCAGTGTTTATGGAGACTGTCAGCCCAGAGAAGATCAGAGAGAAGATGCTAGGGGTGCATGGAGCCCTGAGGCACTGAAATGTCTTGTGGCAGGGAAAGTGTACAGCCGTAACTAAAGAGGATGCTGAGATCCAGTCTTAGTCAGGAGATGCACAAAGGAAATCATCAGTAGGAATGGTTAAAGGGCACTCAGAATAAGCCACGTTGTATCTATTATTCTTGGTCTTTTTATGGAAGAAAATTGCTTTCTTTGAAAGAAATCGGAAATTAAGACTTTCCAGCCTCCCAAGCATAGAAAAACACAAACCCTCATTAGGTGGGCTGAAAAGCAATTCTCAGGCCTTTATCTGACACACTAAGAGCATGGCTCTGTCTATAGCATTCAGGGAGAAATGATGAATTACTTGGCATGGGTTCAGTGTCTGAGCCTGGCATTGGGCAAGCACACAAAGAAGCTCGAAGCCAATCATCTAACTTTGTCCAAACCCTGCCGAAAGCAGCCCTTCATGGAGACAGTGAGGACACAAGACAATAATATAATTCTGAACATCCCATGCAAGGACATGTGCTTGGAGCATGGCTTGCAGGAGCAGCTGGGCTCATAGTGTGGGAGCACATGTCCGAGCCATGAGAGGCACTGTCTGGCAGAAGGAAATAGGGGACACTGCTTGGTACAGGCTGTTTTCAGTACTTTGAACACACACTGCTTTGAACAATAGTATGGTTTAAATGTGTACAGATGCTGGAAGCCTTTTGGTGAGATGTTAATGCTGCTGGTAATAAAAAGTGATGTGGTGATGCAAACAGGAAAGGCTTGCTGGTGCAGAACTGCATTGGAAAAGTTGTTAAGCCCTGTCCAGCAGGAAGGAGGTTTGCACCTTGCCTTGTGACCACGACTCCAAGCAGGACATCCTCTGCAGGGATGGGGGACTACCACCTCTCTGAGCAACCTATGTCAGTACCTCACCACCCTCATTGTATTTTGTGGGTGCTGGTGCAGTTATGCAAGGGATGTTATCCCACTGAAGGCTTTCTGCTCGTTGGGAAGCTGTGATGAACTTTCACCAGATCAGAAATTGCCAGCTACACTGGCAGTGCAGCCAGGATCACTTAGCAAAGCACACGAGCAGCTACCTAGTTGTGCAGGCTGTGTGAACAAAGCAGCCCTGTTACATCTGTGCCTCCTGCTCTACAGATGGAAATGCTGCTGTGAAGAATACTAGAAGGAGTAATATTGGTAAAAGAGATGTAAATATTTACCTGTTTGATAGGTTCATGCTGTGCCTCCTACACTGCTACCAACAGGTTTGGTGGCAAAGGAACCTTCTGCTGTATCCCAAAGCATCTGGAACATCAGATCCTTGGGAGCCTTCCACACATTGCCTTATCACATCATAGAGTGGCTTAGGCGGAGGGGACCTTACATACGATCCAGTGCCAAGCTCCCTGCCATGGGCAAGGTTGCCAACCACCAGACCAGGCTGCCCAAGGCCCCATCCAACACAGCCTTGAATGCCTCCAGAGGTGGAACATTCACAACCACTCTGTGCAAAAGTCCTTGGCCAAGTCCTTCAGGAGGGGTTGCCCAGGGTCATTATGTTAATGGCAGCATCAGTGCTGGATTTTCTTGTTCAGTGTGAGTTACACTAACGAGAAGCTGTCTCACGATTTGTGTTTTGCTGTATGCTGTGGTGCACTGCCTGGATCCAAACTGCATTTACAGCCTGGCTTCTACTCCAGAAAGCACTTGACCATCAAAACATCTAAAGCTCTCCCTCAGCATTTCTACAGGAGATGTTTCTCCAGTTCAAAACCAGCACTGATAAATTATGAGTGAGGACAACGTTTAAGTGCACTGTTGCTTTTCTTCTGGAATACAACCTCCTTCTTCTCACAGGAAGAGAATCATCCTCTGCCAGGTGGGACTCTGGTTCTCTGCTGCCTTCTCTTTGCTCCTGGAGCACCACTGTGACCAGTATTGACTGCTGTCACTTAAACCTCTTTTTAGCTGCAACAATCAAGCAAAATATCACTTTGGCAACAGCAGCATAGGGACCCCAATGCTTACTGCAGATTTCCAGCACCAAAAAATAAAAAATCTTATCTGATGGTTTCCATCTGCGTTCCTGTTCTTTTCTGATCCAGACTGCCCGACGGTGCCATTGAGTTGTCCTAGTTTTACCTATGAGACGTGGAGTATGAAGAGCAGAACTTGACAGTTGAAATGCTTCTGCTTTTCATGGGAAATAAAAGCTTCCACTGTGTTCTTTGCTTTTACTCAGAGATGAGGGAAATTGCTACAAATTGGAAATGTTTTTGTACAAAAATTAGACCTTATTGGCATGAATCAAGGATAATTTTAGCAATCTTCAAAAATATATCCTGAATAAAAGTCATATAAAGGGAGTCACAGGATAGTGACATCCCGCTGCTATGTATGGGCCAAAGCTCAGCAATGGGCACCGTCTCTTGCAATAAAGCAACAAAGCCAAGCTCAGATGTTTGTTTTCCACAGCTGGAAAGATCCGTCCTGAAGTAACACCAAGCTTTGGTAACAGGGCTATTTATCTACAGCAAAATAAAGTGTTACATCACATTGATTTTTTGGCAAACCAACAATAACAGCCCATCGGAGCCCGGCTTTCAACTCAAATTTTGTGATGCTACAGACAGGAGACCATCTCATACACAAATAAAGGCTGTAAGATGTGATGGACTCTGTAAACAGTACGCATAGACCCCAGCAATCATTCCATCAGAAGATAATAAGCTGTATATACAACCGATTATAAGAAACCCATCCATTTTCAGCAGCCCATTTGATCCGATGCATGGAGAAGAAAAAAAGTATGCTGTTCTTGTACCTGCAGCTGTATTTGAATAATTTTTTAAATTACATTGTATATATATATTAGATCATTCCAATAGTGGGATGAGGAAGGGAAAGCTGAAAAGGTTAATGTGATTCTGTGGACACAGGGCTGCTCCTGCCCTTAAAAGGACCCCTGAAGTCAGAGTTGACTCTCCCAGCTGCAACCATTACCTTCACATTCCTTCTTTCCTTTAAAGTACTCTTGTAAAGTTTTCTTGGGAGTCAGAAAGAGTTCAAGCTCTGGAAAACTTGTCTTATATTTAGAAGAAACATCTTGCTCCAAGGGTGCCCACTTTGTTCCCTGTACTGATAGAACACAAGTCATTTCTGGAATGCTGCTGCCCCTTATTAACTGCTCCCTGGAGTCCCCCGTGGAATATAAAGCTGGCCGAAATTTTGCCCTTGACCCACTTCAGATTAGCAAAGAGCAAAATCTGACTTCTTCTGAGAACGGAGCATAGCTGTCAGTGCTGGTTCTGCCTAGTGAGATCAGCAGGCACAAGTTGAAGGCTGCCTTTCCAAGAATTTACAAGAACACTTTCACAACTCCTAAAAAATTCTATTTCTTAGTATCATATCACGTACTGCCAGTGCCCGCGAAGGATGGGGTTTTGTGCTGGCAGCTTCCACACCTCATCTGCATTTAGCAGGCCCATCAGCTCCATCCTGATCCACGGGCACCCCCAGCTCTGCTCATGGGCATCCCCATCTCTTCCCGTGGGTACCCTCAGCCTGGTTCATGAGCATCCCCAACTTCGTCCACGGGCACTCCTGGCTCGGTCCACCCGAGGGGCCGCAGTGAGCCCAGGGCCAGCACCCCGGGCAGATGGTGCCCACCGCACCCCGATGCCCCCAGTCCAGGGGGTGCGGGCAGTGCCAGATCCGTTAACGAGTTCCGTCATTGTCCGGGAGTAAAACCACCGCTAATGACAACCATTAGCACCTGTCAGCACAACAGCCCGTAATAGAGGAGGATGTTTTATTGTCAGATGCCCTTAATTACAGATAAGTTGCTAAGCTACGGGCACTTAACTATTTCTGAGCCATGCCAAATCCCTCAGCGTTCCTGTCGGCTGCAGAAGAAAAATGACTTTAGTTTATTGAGTAAGCCCCGATGCTGATCTACACGTTAATCACAGCAGAAGAAATAATGGCAGTTTCCTGAACTCGGGATGAGAGATGCAGTATGTCATGGCCTCTCACGCAGTAATTGCTGGGATAGGTTAATTAAGTAAGTAAGTGTGTAAAAATAGGGATTTACACTTCTGTTCTATGTGAGTAACTGCTTCAGCAGATGCAGATGTAAGAGCTGTAGCGCTTCAGTGCTGTAAAGCACAGTGGTTCAGTGAGAAAATAAGCAAACACTGCCACTGCCATTTTGTTATGCTACAAATCAGACCCATAAGTGCCCGTTCCTTCCATGCCAGTGTCTGTGTTTCATCCCCGTGCAGCTCTTCCCCAACTACTCATCCTCTGATGAACTGTTGTCGGAAGCACAGAACTGCTGACAGTTCAAATATCTATCTCAACTCTGTAGGAATAAAAAAAAAAGGATACTACAAATGCAACAAACACAGCAAACTATCAGGAAGAGATCCTTTATGCCAAAACCTCCTCTGTTTGGATCCAGCAAACTGGAGATACATCCTCCTGTCCGGCAGTTATAAGCTAGTAAAAAAGGAGAGCAAGGAGGGAATGGGGAGTCCAACGGTGCCTGGGTCCTGCAGTAAACTTGTCTTGTCAGCTGAAAATCTCTCCCAGTAAAGCTGTGAAGCTGAAAGCAACGGCAGTGGCAAGGTCTTCCACCCGCACTGGTGGCCTTTGTGTTGCTGCTCTATAAAAGCCAGAGCAGAGCAGAGCAGGAAACCAGCACAGATGGTCTGATTCAGAGCTACACGTTATCATGTGCCATGAGATTTATGCCGTGTTCCCAGTGATCCCTCACACCTCCACCTGACAGTGATGGGGGAGAATCTCTCACACTTTTTCATTTCCAGCAGACTTGCTCTAGATGGTTTTTGCTCTAGCTGAGACAGCTCCACAAGGCAGGTCTGCAGAATAATGAAATTTTAAGAGGGAATACTAAACTCACTGTAAGAATCTCTTGGAATGCGATGTTGCTTTGATTGCATTGGCTCAGACCTGGTTCACAGAGGAGCACAGTTTAGGGACCTAAGGGGTGAGAGGTGACAACAGGAGCAACAAAGCTGCAACAAGGGATGTGCACATTGAGGTGGCTGAGCCTGGCCCAGTGCTCATGGAAAAGAGAGAGTCCACGACTCACACACTCTGTGGCTGAGGTTACAGTTCCCTGGGCCTCAGTATGGTCCTGTGTGTATTCCTCTTGTTACTCCACACCAACCATTGATACCTGAACTAATATTTGCACTCTGGCTTATTCAAGTTCCTGAAGATATCCTCTGTATCAGCCACTCTTAGGCCAGAAGGAGGCACTTCTGTAGGACTCAACAAACAAATGTCATAGATTCACAAAAGCTGGAAAATACCTCTAAGATCATCCAGTCCAACTGTCCTATCACCAATATCACCCACTAAACCATGTCCCTAAGTGACACTTCGCCACGTTTCTTGAACACTTCCAGGTACAGTGACTCCACTGCTTCCCTGGGCAGCCCATTACAGAGCATTACCTCTTTTTCAGAGAAGTTTTCCCTAATATCCAACCTGAACCTCTTCTGGCAAAAATTGATGCCATCTCCTCTTGTCCTATTGCAGTTACCTGGAAACAGAGGCTGGCCCTCACCTCGCCACAACCTCCTTTCAAGGAGTTGTAGAGAGCAATAAGGTCTCTCCTGACATCAGAGGTCCATGCAGAATGACCAGAGTCAGGTAGAGAGCAGTCTTCTGGGTGCCCTCAGGAAGCTGCCCCTGAAATCTCTTTCCCATCAGGTCCTCTAGTAGCATACAGTCACATTTCTGCTCTTGTGCTGAGCAAAACTCCATTGGAGTCTCTTGGAAAGGCCGCTGTTCATTATCTCTTAGGGCATTAAGAACAACCAGCATGTTTTCTTTATTTCTTGGCTTTCACCATTCTAATGGCCCTGATAAAAGCAAAACAAACAAAAGCCTTAAGCACACCAAAATGACTGGCTGGCAAGAAGGAGCCAAAGGAGCATTTGGTTTGCCTCCATTTGATATAATTGGTTGCCTGGAGTTCAGTGGTTTGCACCGAATCCACTGTTAATCCAGTCAATGAGAACATAACATGTTGCAAGAAGCACCCCAGACTTTCCATGGCTTGCTGTGTGCTGTTCACACCCTCAAGCTCGGACTTGAGGGTGTCTGGCTTTTATTTCTGTGGACAAGCAACATCTGGGGGAAATTAAGTCATCTGACAATCTGCCCTTAAGTTTGGGGAAATGTCTTACTGAGAGACACATTAACTGCTTTTTCCACAGTTGTGCAATGTGCCAGAAGTGCCCCAAATCCAACGCTTTGTCTTCGTTACTATCATGCTGTGGTTTGGGTGATTGTTAGCAAGGAAGCACTGCATTTGTCTTTCTCTTCTGCAATCCCTCGCAAATAAATAAATCTAGTTAAGTAATAAAGTAATTTAGAAGAAGTATATTAGTAAATAAAGTAATTTTGGGGATTTAATGAGCAAAGCATGGCAGCAAAGGAAATGTGTCTTACTCAGAATCATCAGGCTTAAATTATGGCAAAGAGACAAAGCATTTTTTAACGTGAAAAGGACCCTGCAGTCCTTCTGGCATTGGTGAGCTTGCCCAGGACAAGCTCAGCCCAAGGGTTGTCCACCAAAGCTGAAACAGCCCTGTGACCAGGGGTCTCTCTTTTTGTGGGTGCCATCATCAGTAAGTAGGCTGACTGTAGCAGGAATGATAAAGCTCACAATGAGCCAGCGACAAAATGAACACTCCAGGGACTAACGTGGGATCAATAACTGTTCGCACAAGCAGAGAAGCAGATGGTGTCTAAATCAATTACAACGTACTTAGGGATGTTTGCCTATCATTCAGAGCACAGTGTGACGGGATTGCAGGGGTCTCAATATCCCTATTTAGATGACCTCTGAAATGCTGTCCATGCTAAGAGCTGAGATTCAATATGTTGCCTTGTGCAAGATGAGCTTAGGTCAGCGATGGTCTACACACGAGTTGGGCCCTTCCAGAAGGTCTCCCAGATGGCTACAAGGGAGATGGAGGGAGGCTCGCATACTTTCCATTTTCCTACTTATGCTTTGGAAAGGGTGCTGGGATGCATCTAAAAGCAGTTTAGCTAGAAGGTGCTGGAGCTTCTAGGAAAATAGGTTTCCATACCAGGTCCAAGGAGAAGCTTTTCTGTTGGGCCTTCTGTTAGCATGGAGGCAGATACTAACTGCATTTAGGGACACGGATGCTTCCTTTCTGCAGCAGGCTGCTGTTGCATGACTTAGGAACGGCAGTAGCAAGGCTGCAAAACCTGAGGGGTGGGGGCTCTGTACCACATGTCACAGCCTACTTGAAAGCCTGTGGTGCTGGTGCTCAGAGGAACGTGGTTTGGGGGCAGATCTGCAGACACCAAAGCTGTTTGTTCCCTGAGTTGTGATGAGGCAGAAGACGGAAGTTACTTTCTAAAGGCATCCAGCGCAGTACTGCTTTGTTAGAGTTATTTACTTGAATGTTAACTAAAATACTGATTAGGAAGATGATAAAATACTGATAGGAAAGATGGTCCAAATCCAGTTTGCCCTCCTATTGGCCTACAGAAGTCAATTGAGGATGTTTTGCTCCTCCATGCTTCAGGAGTTGGGAGAGAAATCCCTGTTGCAAAAAAGACTTGAACACATAAACTCAGTGTTTACCCAGTCCTTCCTTAACAGCCAGGGTATGTTTCGGCTTTGAGGAACCTACACATACGTACAGTCTGCCTGATGCACACCCAACACCCCCTGCTGCAGGAGCTCAGTCCTGCATCCATCCCCAGCACAAGCACAGCCCCCTCTGCCGAAGCTTATTTGCCCCATTAGAATCAGAAATGTTAATAGTGAGGCCATTCAGCCAATATAGCTTTCAGCTCCTTGGGAAACTAAAACACAATCCTTTTTCTCCTTTATTTAGGCACCACAATGATTTGTTATTCTATCCCTAAAGCAAGGGCAGGGCAGAGGTGCTTATAAGGGAGTTTTCAGGCAGCAGCAGCAGGCTCTCAGACCTTCATAATTAAACTGGCTGCAGACAGGAAAGTTGTTATCTGGTGCTCAGCACTACCCTACAGTAGATATGATGTGGGAAATGTATTTGCCATACATATTTCATATCAACTGAACTGAGCCCTATAAACATCACACAAAGGAATCTGATCCCCGTGGGTCTTGGTTTTGGCTGGCCAGCCTGCAACAATCACCTGAACTGCTCAGCATGGACAGGCCCACTATGGGGACCAGGCACCCCTGCCTGGTGCCTGGGGCCCCTTCAGCACACCTGAAACAACCCAGGAGAATGCAAGCTCCCTTGTCTGCTTGAAACTCCTCCTGAAAGGCAGGGCTGCCTTTCCATGGATGATGAGACCTGCACTTTGTCCCTGGTGATGCCAGAGGAAGGGGATGAAAGGCCGAAAGTTGTCTGAGGGTTACAGCATGGCAGCCCCTCCTGCAGCAGCTGTCTGGATCCCCCCCTGCGCGCTGGTCTGACTGCAGCATTGCAAATGCCCATCCTAGATCCTATCCTAAAGCATCAGCGTAACGTTTGCATGGCAAGAGTGCCCTCTAGTGCAGAAGAAACTCTTCCGCCGTCACCTCAACCTCGGTGTGTGTCCCAGAAAAGGATCCCTGCCCTGACCCCTTACAGTGAACGTGCTCCGTGGACACTCCACATGGCCAAGCTACTGATGCCTTTGCCACGGGAATGCCAAGAAGGAAAAGAAAAAAGAAAAGAAAAGAAAAGAAAAAAGAAAAGAAAAGAAAAGAAAAGAAAAGAAAAGAAAAGAAAAGAAAAGAAAAGAAAAGAAAAGAAAAGAAAAGAAAAGAAAAGAAAAGAAAAGAAAAGAAAAGAAAAGAAAAGAAAAGAAAAGAAAAGAAAAGAAAAGAAAAGAAAAGAAAAGGAAAGGAAAGAAAAGAAAAGAAAAGAAAAGAAAAGAAAAGAAAAGAAAAGAAAAGAAAAGAAAAGAAAAGAAAAGAAAAGAAAAGAAAAGAAAAGAAAAGAAAAGAAAAGAAAAGAAAAGAAAAGAAAAGAGGAAGGAAGGAAGGAAGGAAGGAAGGAAGGAAGGAAGGAAGGAAGGAAGGAAGGAAGGAAGGAAGGAAGGAAGGAAGGAAGGAAGGAAGGAAGGAAGGAAGGAAGGAAGGAAGGAAGGAAGGAAGGAAGGAAGGAAGGAAGGAAGGAAGGAAGGAAGGAAGGAAGGAAGGAAGGAAGGAAGGAAGGAAGGAAGGAAGGAAGGAAGGAAGGAAGGAAGGAAGGAAGGAAGGAAGGAAGGAAGGAAGGAAGGAAGGAAGGAAGGAAGGAAGGAAGGAAGGAAGGAAGGAAGGAAGGAAGGAAGGAAGGAGAAGGAAAATAGCTGTTTTAAAAGATTTCTGATGCTTAAAATAGTTCAGTTTAAATCATTTTAAATAAGGATGAGATTTTGGTACTGTTGCGGAAATTACCTTTCTGATACCACAATTCTAATCTTGTTCACATGGCATATAAGAGGAAAACCAGGTGAGAAGCATCTCCCATGGGGTGTCACTGAGCAGTAAGATGATGCTGAAACATGTCCCATCTGCAGGATGTCACAGCAGAAATCCAACCAAAGGCTTTCCCTGCAGGAGAAGCTCCCACCAAGGAGAGCCCAGCTTGCATTGGAATCCTTCCCTGCAGGGAAGGAGCATTACCCATGGGATACACCAAAGGATTTTGGGTGTTTTTATGTGTTTTTTTTTTTTTGTTGTTGTTGTTGTTATGTGTGTGTGTGTGTGTGGTTTTTCTTTCTTTTTTGGCTGTGCTAATTGCAAGGTGTTTTGGAGGTGCACCCTCTGGTCTTGTATATACTGGGCATCCTTTCCTCCTCGGACTAAATCTTGAGCATCCCAGAGAGCTATCCTTAGAAAACTCATTGCTGAGATGTTATAAATTGGCACTGCCTAGTTAATGGAAAGGGAAGACTCTAAAAGGCACCACTGAGGTGGGCAGGCTGGAGGCACTGAAGTTTCACAGCAAATTCTGTTCTGCTCTCTATTTTGCGAACTGTTTCTCTGTGGTTGTTTCCAGTATCCCTCCATAGCCCACTGAGAAAGGACAGACACAATACTCCTACCACCAACACTGTAGCCCAAAAGTGATTCTCTGAAATGAGGATCCAAGGGTTTTAGCTAAATTTCCTTCAAAAATCCCTAAATGAAGCTGCCCTAAATTATGCCATTTAATCTAATGTGACAGCGTCTGTGAAAATTACATTTTCCCAATTGTTGGCTCCTCCTGAATTTGGGAGCATGTTAATTTTCTAGAGCAGCTAAATAGTTTCCTCTGATGATTAAAAAATGAATCATAATAGCTGTGCCTGCCTTCCCGAGGCTCGTGTAGGACTTACCAGCAAGAAATTAAACACAGTAGGAAATTCCTTGAAAGAGTTAGAAAACAAATGGTTGATATGATCTCTCCTCCCTCCCGGCTCTGTGATCTGCTTTTAGAATGATTATTAAACACAGCGAAATTCATTTGGTACTGTAACATGAACAAGACAAATTACAGTCTCTGGAGCTCAGTTAATTGCTAAAGAACATACTGACCCTCTATGGGTTCATCAGTTATGGTAACTAATGAAATGAAACGTAAGCCTTGCTACGTGGGTCCACAGCAGTACTATTCTCCTGCTGTGTGTGGAGAGCCACCCCAACCCTGTGTGCTTTGGGGTAGATAATGTGAAATGAAACCTCTGCACTACTCTACTGGTCAAAATAAAAAGCTGCTCATGCTTAGGACTCAATGAGAGTATATATTTTGGTGACTGCATTTGCCACAGCTATCCTGAAGATCCTTGCTAAGACATCGAGTCTTCCTGGATATGTGGATGGATGAAATCTTCCTGGAGTCTTTGGGTATTTGGAGAGGAGGCTTCGGGTTGCAGGCAGAATTATGGACACCTAATGCAAAGCATCTTCCTGTTATCTACGTTCTATTTATATAAGAGCTGTAATCTACATTCTCCCAATAGCTGATGGAAACCTTACCATCAGAGCCCAGTGATTCAGCTGGCCAGATGCTGATTCCCATATTAGGATGTGTTGGATGGGTCCAATTTCACTATGAATGAGCTCTCCAAAGAGAGTTTTGAGAGCTTGGACACTGACAGCACATCTTGAGGTAAGTATGTGGAGATACTTGAATGTAGGCACCAGCAGAGTGGAGCTGAATTGTCCCTAGACACCTGTTTTAGGCTGATTGGTGGAGAAGCCAATGATGATATAACACACATGGAGACAGATGGCTACAGCAGGGCAGGTAAACTACTGTCTGAAAGCTCCCTTTCCCTTCCACCGTGGAAAAAGAATACAGAAGACAAAATGAATTGCAGTAAAGGAGCAGCCATGAGAGAGTAAAGCTTTGCATTTTAGAGCAAAACACGGGGACATTACTGAAATTACACACTGATCATCCACCTAATGTGAACTGTGCCAAAGGAAGAGTTTTTGGACATAATAAAAGCACTTGGAATTCTCTCAGATAGAACAGACTGCTCAGAGAAGTGGTGGTGCCCCGTCCTTGGACACACTCAAGGTCAGGCTGGATGGGGCTCTGAGCACCTCATGGAGCTGTAGGTGTCCTTGTTCATCGCAGGGGTTTGGACCAGGTGAACTTTAAAGGCTCCTTCACACTGAAATGATTCTACAATTCTATGAAAATTTCATTGTATGTTAGACCACACAGAACAGATCCCCAGGCTTTATATAGCCACGAAGATCCAGTTCTGATGCAGCTGGAAATAATCCACTGTATCCATTGGGTTCACCATTATCTGGCAACGCTTGTGGACATTTTCCCTTACCCCTGTCACCAAGAGCAAGTCAGCACTGCTTTGGCAGTTTCAGACCTTCCTGAGAGCTTACTAGCATGATCCAAATTATCATGGCAAGCTGACTTTGAAAGATCACAAGATTTCACTAAAAATCACTGGGGTACCATGCAGGGAGGTAAGCTTTTTCAGGTGCTTGTTTCAAATTTTTTGGTGTCAGGACAGAGGTAGAAGTCTGAGATTTGCATGCGGACTCTCAGTGCCCATTGCAGGAGCTGTAAGAAGAGTGCTGTGCATCAGAGGAGTCATGATAAATTCATGACTGCTTACAACACTGAGTACAGTTTCATAAACAGATTCATTGCTCTGTTTTCATGAAAACATGACCAGATTATTATTTTTTTCCCCCCACTGTATTGTACTGGGCTGAGATGCAAAATTATTAATAGAAGAGATCATTAATTTTATGATATTTCATTATTCAATTATTTCCTCCATTATTCTTCCACATTAAATCTGAATAATTTATTCAGTGAATTTTGCAAGCAAAATGTTCAATGCATAATTTTCTCCTTTGTTAATATTCTCCTGGTTCTAATTGTCCGTGAGAATTTGATCTAATGTTCTACAAAAGAACAACCTGAAGACAAAAGGCACAATATAGTGCTGTGCTGAGCATGACTGTTTGTGATTGCTCCCTGTTTGGGCTCTCAGCATCCCATGGCTTCACTGGCAGTAGGAAGCAGTGGGGCTGTATCTAGCACAGGAGCCAGAAGCATCTCATGGTACACGTGAGCAATGTAATCTCATTTAAGAACGGAGTGCAAAGCCTCCAGTAGAGTAGGAAAGTGGTGACATACTTGACTGACTTCTCCCAAAACTGTCCTTTCTGATCCTGTGCAAAGAGCTTTCATCAATATGAGAATACAACAATGGATTTCCCACCCTGCATCAAACCTGTGTTGACCTCTTCTGGAAGCCTGGACCTATAGGTCTCTCTGTGAGTACATCTGTGCCCTCTTTCCTGTCCCCTCTTTCCTACACAAGTGGCCTTAAGTAGACAACTAGAGACAAAGCTTTGAGAAGGCAGAAACTGGATAATGGAAATCCTACTGCATAGGTGTTCAAACTGTTGGCTCATCTGGGCTGCATCGAGTGAAGAGGAATTGCCTCAAGTCACATATAAAACATATAATATAATTAATATATATAACTAGCAAAACTTGTTTTTAATATATTTATTTTATTATTCTTAGAAAAATAGCAACAGAAACAAGCGAGATGTTTGACCTTGTTTTTGTGAAACTAGTGCATCAGTCTGGTTTATTGGAAGTGGCTGCAGTTCTTAGTGAGTTCTCATGGAATTTGCAAGAGATTTTTGATCAATTTTTACTCCTCTTGGTCTTCATCCTTGAGAACAGTTGATCACAAATGTATGCACTGTCAAAAAGCGATGACATGAATAAGGCGTGATTGTGAAGCAAGGCATATTTTCCCTGTTAAGACAGGGCTTATAAAAGTCTAGGAGAGACAGATGAGATTATTGAGTTGAATGTCTGATTGCAACTGTACACTTTCCATTTGAAAATTCACAGGTAATATGTTTATGCCAACTGAAAATGGAATTGCAAACATACAAAAAAAATCAATGTGTTTTGGGGGACTTTTGAAACCTATTCTTGAGTAACTGAAGAGGGTCAGAACCTGCTGAACAAGGACAGCTTCTGCTGAGAGGAATGAATGAAATGCTTTTAGACGACAGATCAGAAAATAGTAAATAATGTACTTTTTAGTGTGGATAATCATTCAAGCAAAAATGTTGGGGAACTTTTGGAATTCACTTCTGTTTCTATGAAAGTTCAACCATTGCTGGGATGTTTTTAGCAAATATGGTGAATTCTCAGAATTTCCCACTTAAAAAGCACAAGTGATCTGAGCCCTTTTGCTTTCATTAGAAACCATTGACCAATCATCCACCTTGTGTTTACTTGGCTCAGCTGCCTGTGCTGTTTTATAGACGATATCCCATTAAAAAGGGCACAGTTCTCTGTATTAAGAGACTATTGGAGCCACAACGAACTCAGTGCTGGCATTGTAACAGTTACAGTCAGGGAACAACATTTTTCTAAGCCTAGTCAATAAATTTGTGGTAGAAATAGTGGTAGTGTGGTGTGGTAAAAATAGAGTCCCACAAATGCAAGTTTTCCATGGTAAAAGCTAATAACTACTATTTTCTAAAATAACAGATCAGTGCTTACCAGCTCAGCAGAAACATATGGACTGTATCAGTGTAGTGCAAGTCTTCCACCAGCCCCACTTGGGCAAGAGTGTCCAGAAATATACCTGCCTCCAGTTGCCTGGAAGTAGACGTGCTCAAGGCACAAAGAACAATGGGGCTACAGTGAAACCCAAGCACTCTGGCAACCCACAGAGCCAAGTCACCAGCTGAGAATCCCCGCGCTGAGTCCTGCAGAGCTTTAGGGCAGTCACAGCTTCAGTGCTGCCCTGCCAGGAATGGGAATGTCTCCAGCTACGTTGTCCCTTGGTGGTTTGTGGTTTGCAATGGCTATTTGGAGAGGCCAAAACAAACCAGCCTGGAGCCTGGATTTCTCCAGAGAACTCTGTTTTCTGCATGAGGTTGTATGAATGAGCTGATGCCTCTGCATCAGTCCCAGTGGGACTTTCTCGGCAGATCTGGGGCTGCCCTGAGCTCTGTAAGGGTGACCAGGAGAAAATCCTTCCTAAGTGTTTGTTCTGAGGGGAATTGCCTTTGCTGATGGCAGCTGGCATTGTTGAACTGGTGTTTACAGAGCTGGAGACCCTGGTCTGGATGGAGAAGAGGGGCAGGGAGAGCCTCAGGAATTATTTCACACACACCAAGAGAGGAGCAGGTCTTGGCTTTTCAGCACTGTGGGTGACCTGTTTGAGCAGCCGTGTTGTCAGGTGCTTGGACCTTCCTTCTGTCTTGCCCAAAATGGGTGTAAGAAACCAACCAAGGAAAGAATGCTCTTTTAAAGGCTTCACACGTGGTGCCTGACAAAACCAAAGTGCTGGGATTGCAACAAAATGCAGCCCGTACCATACAGGCACCCAGACACCATGAGCTGAGTTCCCTCAATGGGAAACCTTGTACTTTTATAAATCATTAAGGGGAAAAAAAGGTAGATTAAATATGGTATTTTCTATGCAACATGGAACACACATTAATTCTGACCTTTTGAAAGCCTGAAGAGGAGGACCCATGCTCTGAGCAAAAGCTCAGCACAATGCAGCAAGGTGTTTGCAATGGGCTGCATGGGGGACGTCACCTGCAGTTGCAATACCTCTAATAAGGGTTAGAGGATAGCTAAATCAGGCTGGGTGATGATAACAAGGGAGAAAACAGAGAAAGCTGTTAGCTGAATCAGGGCAGGGTGATGATAACAAGGGAGAAAACAGAGAAAGCAGATGTGGGAGAGGGAAAGGTGTTTTTTATTTGTTTGTTAGTTGGTTTAGCAGGACTGCTGTGATAGTAGTGGATGAGTACTGTGACCATAGAACATCAAATGGGAATATTAGCTTTTCAAATTGAAACTGAAAAGAGAAAAATAGTCTAGATACTTACTGTATAGAGCTGAGAACCTGTGAATCCACTTTGGGGCCATTCATTATGGCTTAATTAAAGCAAGGAGCATTTTTCAGGGTATATGATAGCAGTTAACGTCTGGTTCTCCTGAGAGACACAGATGGCAGTACAGAAACAGCAAGTTCCTTTCACAAAGGACAGCTGATTTCCTTGGGAGAGGAAGAGAAGTGATGATGGAGTGCATTGTCATGTGTGTCATGTGTGCTGGAAACAGAGCCCCATGAGCACGGCTGTGACCAAGGCTCATTGCTGGGCTCCAAGGGCCAGGGCCATGCTGCACCAATTGCTTTAGAGAACTCCCATAATGGGTGCTGTAATTGAAGGCAGCAGCACGTCCTTCCAGCAGGTGCCTCTTGGCAGACACCCATGGCTTGGCTCCTGCTGTTCAGGACCTTCTTCTAACTCCCAGCCAAACCTGCTCGCAGTTATCTCTGCAGCTCTGCTCTAGCGCTAGCATTGCTCTTCAGACAGCTCTTCCTTCCCTAAAGTTTATGGCGTTGTTTAATTTATAAAGATCAATCACTCCTCTTTCAGCCTGGCTTCATGAGCCAAGCTTTTCATCTCCCCCTGGAGAACAGACTCTTCATGCCCCTTTGTTGTACTTGCTCCAATTTTTGCTCACCTTTTTGAACTGCAGCTGTATGTGGTGTTTCAGATGAGGCTTGATCAACAGCTTGTGCAGGTACATTAACATGCAATACTTCCTTTGGAAACGCTTTATATGATATCTCAGATATGCCTCCTATCTCAGTTTTCACAGTAACACTGTGGTAGTGGAAATACAACAGTTGTATTCGAGTATTTCTCTTCCTCTTCTTGCATCCAGCTGGAAGCCCTAGTATACAGCAGAAATTCTTGCACTGAGTCATAAATGCATAACCTAAAGCCTCACTTGGGAATTTCATTGCATTTCCTGTGCTTCAGTCCTTAAAGACACCAAACTCTTCAGATCCTCCACTTGACCTGGTTTCTACTTTCTCTGCCAAGGTCACTGAGCAAAAGATGGGTTTGATCTATTCCAAGGTTGAGTTATGAAACCTCACCACTCCCCTCCCCAACCGTATGGTTCCCCATTCAGCACTGTGACTATCTTTTTTAGATAAGACCTTAGCTCCTCACAATTCTTTCATTAATCCCCATCTTTTCCAGATTAAATAATGATTTCCCAGGAGGCACTGTATCAAATATGTTACTGAAGTCCATGCAGATTAGATCTGCATTTCTTTTGCCTTGAGCATCTGGTACCCAATTGAAAGGTGGTATTGGGTTAGTCTGTCTTGAGCTATTTTGGATGAATCAGTGTTCTTTGTCCTCCTAGCCTCTATTTATCTTCCTGTTTTCCATCTTTCCTTCAAAATTCATTTTCAACTCCCATGTACCACAGGTTACAAACAGCACTGCTCCACAGGTTCCAGATCACCTCGATAAGTTCAGTGCAGTAAATCAGAGTAATAAGTGCTCTGATTTGGGCTCTCTCAGAAATGCAAAAGCCCACTCAGAGTTCTCATTCATCAGCCCTTTCTAGTGAAATGTCAATATACTAGTGTGGAGCTCTTCGCCTTATTTTAAACCTTGCTAGTAGTCCCACTTCCTCTCTCATCCTCCTTTTACTTGTAAGTCTAAACATTGCTTGGAGAAGAGTTCCTGCATGTATTCAAGAAATATGTAGATGTTGCACTGAATGACATTGTTCCGTGGGCATGGTGGGGAAGGATTGATTGTTGGACTAGATGGCCATAGCAGTCTTTTCCAACCTTAATGATTCTATGATTCTGTGATTCTAACAGCGTCTTTTCTACTAGGAGCCTGCAACACCATGGCACGATGCAATCTTCCTCTGCTGTCTGCTTCTCACCTCTTCCATGGAACCTCCTTTGCTGCTCAGCCCTTTTCTCCCATCCTCAGTCCTCACGCATTTCCTTTCTTGTTTGAGGAGCTGGCCTCCCCTCCTGCTTCCCTCTCCCACTGTAGGGTTGTAAATTCCATATGGTTTTGGACCTTTAACTTAGAGAAATCCCACGCCTCCTCCATGTTTAACTCCCTAAGCATCTGTGTCCAGCTGACTTCCCTAAACAGTTTTCATAGTTTCTCCTAGTTTGCCATTTCTGAAACAAACAAACAAAAAACCTACTTACAGGCTTTGTTTTATTCCTCCTTCCTTCCAATGAAACAGAATCAACTCCTGATCATGCAATCCATTTCTATTTTCTATTACCAGCTCTTCTAAGAATCTTCATCACTTGATTAAAACCACATCAAAAATAACATCCACCTATTATTGTTTCCACAACTAACAGGTGAGGAAAGTGGTCACTGTTCCACCAAGGAATACCTGCCTTCTTATATTAATCGTTCTCCAATATACAGCCTATAAGATGATGCTTACTGCCATATTCTTGCTACCAGACCACTGGCTCTCAGAATGAGCTCTGTAATTCCTTGAATGAATTTTAAGTTGGCTCAGTCTGTGCAGGAAGGCAGCTTTAAGGAGCTGTTGCAGTGAATTGCTGTATCTTGGTACCAAATCTGGTTCCAGGAATGAGGATATCCCTTATCTTATAATTTACTCAGGAAAAGGAGCTGGATAAAGCAAAGGTGCTGCTTGATAGATGGACAGCATCCTTTATTTTACTTTCAAGGTACTGTTTCGGGCTTTGAAACTGTCCTTTAGGAAATGCAAATAGATCTATTGCCATTCAATATTCATACTGGAAAACTTCTGAAAAAATGTGTTCAAACACACTGAAATAATCTGTCTCTATATTATAGCTTTGCAAAGAGATGGATGGTTACAAATGAACTTATCTGGAAAGAAAATTTGTCCATCAATAGCTTTGAAAAATTATAAACCTTCATCTTAGACTCTGAATTGCACTGTCATTTTCCAGTACAGTGCTTAATCTAAACACGCTCGTGATGAAACCACTTGTTCCTATTGTCTTGTGTTGGACACAGTGCTCACGAGGATGCAGCATGTTAGGACATGAAGGACGGGACACAAGGCCAGGCAGGAATTAGCTACTGGCCTCTGCTGGTACAGTGTCTCACATATTATATTTATTAGCAGCAATAGCAGGGAAAGGCAGAGTTTGGGTACAGTGACTGTGTAATTTTATAAGACTCTTACTTTCGGTTTTCCCAGCTTAACTATGTTTCTAATCAGACAAAATTTACAGCCTAGTGATTCCTGTAACTGCTGAGTACAAAGCAGAATTAGATGATTGCTCCATCCTTACTGAGCCTTACAACCTCAAAATCACAAAACAGGGACTCAGTGCAGCATCTTCATGGGATCTTGTCTGCCTGATTCTCCATTTTCCAAGAAGGGAAGCAATATTTGTGGTGGGTGGTGTGACAGCTTCCTCACAAAGGGCTCGGTGGGGCTGTGCCACGTCTCCCTGCTGTGCTCTGAGAGGGATGGAGATGTGGTATTGCTATGGCTGAGCTGCCCACATGCAAAATTCCAGAACACTTCTCTTTTTGTAAAACTCCGGGTTGCTTTTGGACCACTAGAGGGAGGTGCCCGTGCTGATGCGGAGCAGAGCCAGCGCTGTGACTTTAAAGCGTTTGTAAATAACATGAAAACATCAAAAAGGAATTTGAATCTGTGTTACTGGGCTGACAAATGGCAAATGAAATATAAAGTAAAAGCTGTCAACTAACAAATGTGCTGCTGAGGGTATGGAGAGCTATCGAAAGGGAAGGCTGTGGGAGCAGCTCTGCCGTTACGTGAAGGTGGGGAATGGCTGGAAATGAGTGTGCCACAAAAATGGATGGGAAGGAAACGAATTTTAAGCTAAAAGGTGTGAAATCTCCAGAATCAAATTCTCTGCACATTCTACTCTGAATCAGGTGCCTGGCTTGGAGCACTGTGACTCTGCTGAACACCCCGCTCTGTGCTGCCCATGTCCCCATACGTGGCATCTTCAGGGCTGTAGGGTGGGCTCATGGGGAACAGGCAGTGGGACAACTATGGAGAGCGAGGGGGAGGTTGGACTGGGTCTGGATTGGTTGTAGTTTGATGAAGGTGAAACTCACCTTGCACCATGTACGCAAAGCTTCGAGCAATTACATTTCTCATGGCTATAAGTGCAGCAAAGCTGAGAGAGACAAGGGAGAGAGAGAAAAGAGGGCCGTGGTGTGAGATGGGCCACGGAGGGGCCCTTCGGTGTGTCTTCGTATGGGATGGTGTCACTGTCACTGTGTGTGCAGAGCTGCAGGAATGGAAACACCGCAGCTCGACTGCTGCTCGGGCGCTGCTCTCACGTGCTGCCTTTGCTGTCATATCCATCCCTGTAGCCCGGCGTCAGGATGCCTTTCCTTGTCTGTCACTTTGTTGTAGGGAATGTACAGCAATTAGCTGCTCAGACTTCTGACTGTTTCCTGGTTTTTGCTTTTTCTTTCATATATTATTCATCTTTCCTACTTGTATTAGATGTTTGCAAGTCTTCCTCCTTTGAGATGTGAAGAGAGCATTGGGCTTGAAATGCTTGATGGTAGTGACATCTTGGATTTTTTATGTTAGTGTTTGCTTGAACAATTTTGTGTATGAAAGTGGAATTGATGAGCCAGGAGGAGAGGGGTGAGATCTGTGAACAGATCTGCATGGCTGCCATCTGCTGAAAGCATCCTGACTGCTGTGTAAGGCTCCTTCCCATTCCAGGACAGGTCTGCCTGAGAAATGAAGGATAGTGAGGAAGAAAGAAGGCTTGAATGCTTTTAGATGATCTATTTTTTGGTATAATTTCTGTAAAATTATCTTCTCCAAAAAGGCCCTTGTAAGGCAATTTATCCAAGCTTTTTTCATCCAAAATACAAAAGACTGAGCTCTGTGTCCTATAACATTGAAAAAAATCTTAATTGCTTCTAAGTTAGTGCCTCTTACTTGTGCAAAAATCTTTTATTTGTTCCTGAAAGATCTATTAATAAAACTGGGTATTAAATAAAACAAACAAACAGCCCCCCAAAAAAGAACCAGAACAGTGTTTAAAAAAAGCCAGAAAAGTGTTCAGAAAAGTTTAAAAAAGGGGAATAAAAGGCATTAATAGAAGGAAAGTCATTTTGGTGAAAGCCACTTTGCATGAAAAATGTTGATGAACTCTTCTGTAGGAGGAAAGGTGGCACCTCTGCTTTCCTCTCCCTCTGTGCTATGTGGCATCATCTGACTGTGCTGACCCACAGAGGCAGCGTATGGATGAAGGACCGTGCAACAGCTGGGTTTGCACAGCATCCAGATCCTACATAGAGCATGTCAGGACAGGGAAACCAAGATCCCCGTTTCCTCTCATTGACTATGTGATGAGCAAATCCTTGGGCAGTTCTGATCCTTTTGTCCACTAGAAAAAATCTACAGCTTTTGCAAACAGGGTTTTAGAATACATGGCTAAAAGGAGCCAACTGATTTCTTATTTTTCATTTTATCTAATTTCCCACATTTCCTAAAATGTGAGCAGAAATGTACATATACAGGATAAGATTTTTGACAATCACACTAGCATGGAGTGGAGAAACTTGCAGTTGAATTGAGCTGATTATTCTGGTGGAAGGTTGCAGTAATGGCAACAAACCTCAGCTTGTGCAAATTCACCCATTAGCATTTCCTAAAATCTCTGTTTCCACCAGCACCCTGAGTATGCTTCTGTAAGGTGTTGCAGAGTGAATTATTTATTGGAGGAGGTTGGCTGTGAATAGGCAACATGACATAGGCTGAGAAGCACACTTCCAGGCCCAAATGCAAAACTGAGATGGTATCAGGAGGAACATTTAACAGCACAGGCTCCAGTATGACTTTTATTTGAGAACTGCCAGGCAGTGATTTAAAAATGCAGCATCTGAAAAGGTGTTTGCCTTTCAGCATTGAAACAATGATTTTAAAATCAGTTCACACATCAATAACATCCTTTGAAGACAGGACCTGGCATTTATTTCAGCTGGAGTTGCAAGTGCCGAGCTCTTGTGAAAATACAGAATTGAGAGTGGTGCTGCCCACAAATATATTAAAAAATCTTGCTCTTAAATCTTTGAAACATGCTACGTGAATTTTGAAGGGTTCCCTTTCAGTGTTAGACATATTCAATATTTTTTCCTTTAAAATCTGGTTTCAGCACAAGCTTCAGAAGCCTGTTGTTTTGATAAGGCTGTCAAAAAATAAAAGATTTTGACAGAAAATTTTGAATAAGGAACATATACTTGGGGGCAATTCTCATTTTTGTCCGAATAAAAATCCAAATTCCAGAAGATTTTAGTCATGCTGGATCAGGATAACTTTAGTCCGACTTTCCAGAGAAATCAAATCAAATTGCTGCAAATAATCCTTTTATACAAAGTTAAATTCTTCTCAGAATGGGAAAAGAACACTCATTCATTTAAGAATAATAACTTTGGTGGCATTTTTTCCTCTTCCAGCCACCCTAGAACAGTACTGGAAGCACTGATATACCGTTCAGCATTATGGTGGTATTAGTGTTTTATCACACTGGAGGAGTGGTTCTGTCCATTCTTCTTATGAGTTTGGTTTATGTATCCAGACTGCTGGACTCTGTTGTGTCTCCAAAATGTCCCCCAGGCAGAAGTAATCCCTAGAGATAAGTATTGAGAGATGGAGCAAGTCAGTCCCTATGCAGTGAGTATAGAAACATCCACAGGGACTTACTTGGGCCAAACCATGCCATAAAGGAAAATTCAAGATGAAACATGTGGAAAACAAAAATCAGTGAGAAGCATTTCAGTTGTGTCCTCAGCAATGTGCAGGTTTGGGATAACTCTGTTAAAAGTCCTAAAAAGTCTTCAGGAAGGGTGGTGGAGTCACTGTCCCTGGAGGTGTTCAAGAATTGTGGAGGTGTGGTGCTTGTGGACATGATTCAGTGGGCAGTGTTGGTGGATGGCTGGACTAGATGATCCTAGAGGTCTTTTGCAACCTTTACGATTCTCTGATTTGGCAATAGACATCCTGTTGTCATATCCATAGAGAAATAATGAGGACCAACGCTTTTCCTCGAAGAAAAAATTAAGAAAAAAGAATTCTACATTTGTTTTTGTAATGGAAGACAGCGAGACCAAGAAGATACTTGGGGAAGCTTAAAAGGATTCAGTGGTTGAGAGGAGCGGAGATGGGGCAGGTGACAAAGACTTCTCCATGTATCATGCAACTTGGTGGAGATCACGCTGTGTGAGCAGTGGGTAATTCAGGGCTCAATCCTTGCTCTGACCAAACTGCATGTGGTATCTGACCTGCTAGGGTAGGACTCACATAACAGGATACAACCTAATCTCAAGTTTCATGCAGGAAGGCCTGCACATACCTCACACCACGTGCAGGGTGAAAGCCAATGTGATGGAGTAGGCCAGAAACAGCTGAGACCCTGGAAGTCCTCAGCACTGAGCTGCAGCTTGGCACTGCAGGGCTTCAAAGGTCACTTTCCCAGTGGGCAATGAATTAGCCATTTCAGCCTGGGGAAAAAGATTCTACTTTTAACAGAATGGGTAAGCTTCATTTGATGCATGGCATAGCTCCGTGGGCTCTATCAGATGGGATATCACGGCAGGAGTGGACTCTACTGAGGAAGCCCAACTATTTTAATATTAATAGTCGTCAAGGTTTTGTACTCAGTACAGACGTGCCTGGAACTACAAAAACAGCTCCAGGGAGTTGCAAAGGGTACAAAAAAATTACATTAAAAACTGTCCAAATTGGAATAATTTAAAGAGAGTTAAAAAAGGGTATTCAAGAATAGACTTGTTCTAAATGTCTCCATGCTGATTTCACTGCCTCCAAATGTGAGGTACAGGTATTTGCAGAGTTATAAGTAGGTCAGTTATTTTTGTCACTCATTATTACTTGTGAAAAATGTGTGTAGCAAACGTACTAACATACTGTAGCAGCTGAATTTGGGACGCTAGCATTTCTTTTACACGTTTTTAGGATATGTCTAAATGACACGATTTCCTGATTGCAATGTAAAAACCAATTATTTCCAAAGTCCAGCATATTGGGACATGCTGCATGAAGCTCCATTCTGCTGTCAGGAAACTGCCTCTGAAAATATTTTTGCAGCTTTGCTGCACCATGGTTCTCAAAGGAGATGAATGCACCTTGCAAAAGTTTGGTGAGCTCAAGAATTTCACCTGAGCTGCAGAATAAATTTATTTTTCTGCTGCTATTTGCAAAAATGTGTTCAGTCCTACAAAGCAATGAGTCTGAGAGTATTCAGGACTCTCAGGCAGAGCGCGCATAATATCACACTAAGGTTGCATCTCATCTTGCTTCAAGTCTATGCTGGCTGTCTCTATCGTCAGCAAGAGAGATTTGGGCACACTCAGTGGGAGATCCACCTCACTTGAAGGTGGGGGCTTAACTTTCTCAGAGAGATTTTTGTCTCTCCATGGACTTTTGGGCATTGTACATTTTAAAAACAGTGGAGTTAACATCAGTGGAGATATTCCCATCAACTGCAGATACTGTTGGTGTCCAAAACAGCCCTATTGTAGTCAGATGTGATGCTTTAGTTATAGTGTGAAGAAAGTCAAGTAGAAATCTCCAGGAGTAACTCCTGGTAATACAGCTGAGCATTTGGGGTAGCTGTGGTGCCACTGAGGACTCATCACTCTTGTATACCAAAGAATGACAGCTGTAGGGAAAAGAGATGTTTTCTCTTGAACTTACGAAGAGCTCCAAGAGATAGATCAGTTTTCCTATCCCTAAAGGTATGTGGTTGGTTACAGAGGAAAAATGAAGTTTTGGGCTACGTAGCATGTGGTCTTAAGCTGGGTGCCAGCACAAAGCACAATAAAAACAGTGGCTACACAGTTTCAGGATAAATCAGCTCTATTGGGAAAGTTGTTGAATGTGGTGACTTTGGTTCTGCCCTTTCCAAATGACAGCTCATCTTCCAGCATCCCTTGAAGAGGACACTGCATCCATCTGTTCACTGTCAGAATATAGGTTCATAGGTTCATTAGGTTGGAAAGGACCTACAAGATCATCTAGTCCAACCATCCTCCTATCACTATCCCTACCCAACTACTAAATCAAATCCCTTAGCACCTCATCTAAACGCTTCTTGAACAGCGCTAGGGATGGTGCCTCACCCACCTCCCTAGGCAGGCCATCCCAGTGCCTGACTACTCCTTCAGAGAAAAAATGCTTCCTCAGGTCTAATCTAAATCTTCCCCAGCGCAACTTGTGGCCATTCCCTCTCATCCTGTCATTATTTATCAGGGAGAAGAGGCCCACCCCCTCCTCACCACAACCCCCCTTCAGGAAGTGGTAGAGTGCAATAAGGTCTCCTCTGAGCCTCCTCTTCTCCAGACTGAACAATCCCAGCTCCCTCAGCCGCTCCTCATAATACTTGTGCTCCAGACCCCTCCCCAGTTTTGTTGCCCTTCTCTGAACACGCTCCAGGGCCTCAATGTCCTTCTTGTAGTGAGGGGCCCAAAACTGAACACAGTACTCGAGGTGCGGCCGTACCAGAGCTGAGTACAGGGGGATGATCACCTCCCTGCTCCTGCTGGCTACACTATTTCTAATACAGGCCAGGATGCCGTTGGCCTTCTTGGCCACCTGGGCACACTGCCGGCTCATGTTGAGCCGAGCATCAACCAACACCCCCAGGTCCTTTTCCTCTCTCCATTCTTCAAGCCATTCTGCCCCAAGCCTATAGCATTGCATGGGGTTATTGTGGCCAAAGTGCAGGACCCGGCACTTGGTCTTATTGAACCTCATCCCATTGAGCTCAGCCCAGCTGTTCAGCCTATCCAAATCCCTCTGAAGGGCCTCCCTACCCTCAGGCAGTTTGACACATCCTCCCAACTTGGTGTCATCTGCAAACTTACTGAGGGTACACTCAATTCCCTCATCTAGGTCATCAATAAAGATATTAAACAAGATGGGCCCCAAAACTGACCCTTGGGGGACACCACTCGTAACAGGACGCCAGCTGGACTTAACTCCATTAACCACCACCCTCTGGGCACGGCCCTCCAGCCAGTTCTCCACCCAGAGAAGAGTGAACCTGTCCACACCACGGGCTGCCGTATAATCTAAAATACAGATGACAAACGTGTATGAAAATCTTGGGTTAAGGACAGTGGGAATGAGAACTCCCTCTTGCTCTCCGACTGCTTCTGCTTCCAGCACTTCCAGCAGTGGTTGATAGGTGGAATACTGCAGCAGAGTCACTTCTGTGCACAGAATATGTGCAGAGCTCCTGGAAACAACACCTATGGGCTGGTCATTTCAGACTGGACTTTGCTGGGATTTCCCTCATGATCCTTGGGGTATGAATGCAGAGGTGATTGCAGAGAGGATGGGTTCCTGCTCTGATGCCTCAGTTTGTGCTTAGAAATGTCAGAAACAATCTAGAGATTCTGTCAGTGCTGGCAATGTTCACTAGAGTTCGAAAGAAAATTTTACATATCTTCCAGGTAAAAATAATGTTTTCCCCACTTCCTCATTCTGGATAATCTCTTGGGGCCTTTCTCTCTCTTTGGGGAATAAGAGAAAAAGAAAAAAAAATTCTATTTCTTGCACTACTGAAATTATGGCCTGTAGGCAAAGTTGTGACACTGAGATCCTCAGAGAGAACACTGAATTTTCCTTCGGTATTTTTAAGTTTCACATCATTCAGCTTCAAAGCATGGTGTTCTGGCATTCAAAATACGAAAATACCGAATCATAAAATGGCTTCTTTCCACTAGATCATACAATATTTCCCATTACCTTACCTAGTTCCCACTTTTTTATCTCCTTCAAACCTTATTACTGCCTATATTTGAAGTCTGTTTTCACAAAAGAGCTCTTGTCTTTCTATAGCACCTAGTTTGAGATGAAATTCTGCTATACAGAAACGCCTAAGGGTGATCCTCAAAGATGTTTAAACATCTAAATTCCACAGAAATTGGAGGGAACCATGTTTCTAAATGCTTTTGAAAAGCCAGGGCTTGCACTTCTGCATTAGATGCATTTGAAAGCGCAGCTCTGAGCAGAACCGAGTGCAGCCTCAGGGATGACATGCAGACAATCCGGGCAGTGGCTTTAGGATGTCTCTTGGTTATTTTTTCACTCATTCAGAAAAATCAGTGAAAATACCTCTGTAGAAAATTTCTGAGCCTGTTTGAACACGTTCTCAAAGTGAATCTGTAATTTTATTCCAATAATTACACGAGAAATTTTAAAATATTCTCCTACTTCAAAAAGTTGACCAAAATCAGAGAAATTGCACACAGATTGAAAAATGAATCCCTTTAGACAAATAAGGCATTTGCTATTGAGTTGGCAAGCACCTGTGTGTAGTCAAGACCACTGGTGCCACTTCTCTTGTTATGGCACTGGCCTATGGACACAGCTATCCAGTCTGAAATAGCTATTTCTCCTCAAACAGTATTTTAGGCTCCCAGTTTTCCCTTTTATTTGGATCATTCCAGTCATCAAATCTGACTTTTAAATTTGTCAGAGGTGGATAGCATTAACTCAATCAAAATTCCAGTTCAAAATCTGGATTCCCTTAAGATTCATGGTATTGCAGTGCTAGCAAGCACTGGATTCAGCTGCAGAGGGGCAGTCTGACAAAACAATGCCTGACATGGAAGTGTGTATGAAGGAAAGCTGTGTCATGCATTTCCTCCACGTGGAAAATATTGCATCCATTAATATTCTCTGATGCTGAGCTGATGGAGACCAAAGAGTGGATGTGAGCGCAGCGAAGCCCTGGGTGGTGCATTTCAGCAGTGGTGTCAGTGGGTCATCTCTGCTGGTGCAGACTTCTACAAGCACGGCTTGCAGCTCTTGTTCATCACTGGAAAAAAAAATGCATAGCCAATGGTAGTGACTATGTTGGAAAACAGCATTTTGTAGCTGAGAATTTGCCCTATCAAATAGGTCGATGTGCTCTTTGCATCTGTTGTAGTTTCCATGCAAATAAATTGAAGGCATTACTTTCAGAACTACCTACATATGAAAGGAAACCAAAGGCTGCTTAATCTGAGCAGGAAGGCATCCCTTCTAATTATGAATGAATCCCAGATTCTTTTTGTGACTTGGTCCTAGGAAACCTCTGCAAAAGATAATGGCCTTCCAAATGGTAGATCCCTGCTTCCACAGAGGCAGATTAAAGCAGTCGCAGTTGGAAAGGAGCAGAAAACATCCTGAATTCTGGATGTTGTTGCCCTGATTTAGAGTCTTCTACCACTGAGAGGGTTGAAACACATCATGTCTTACCGATGAGAGCTTTGTGTGTGTCGTAAGGTAAAACATGACTTGAATCTGTATTATGTTATGGCTTTTAAAAACAACAACAAAAAAAAGCAGGCTAATTCCAGACATCATTACTTGTTTCTAAACCAGGCTTTTCTTTGCTGCAGCTTGACAAACCATTTTTAATAACTGAGATGAAACATCAGACTGTGACCTATCACATCACATTGCATCAGTCAAATTGTGTTACATCCAATAATAAACTACTGCAAGTGATGTTACCCAACATGACAAGCCAAATATAAACCTCGAGCTGGAGAATTCAAAGAAAAATGCAGTTTTGATAAGCCAAGATCTTAACAAATTCTGAGCTGCTTTTGATGGTGATTTTTAGATTTATTCTGAAGTCTAAAATCCTTGGAGAAATTGGACTGGCTGTGAGCAGGCTGTTTTTTTCTAGTAAGTTTTGAGTATAAATGTCCTTTAATTGCTTTTAATTTAAATTTCGGCTACCATTTCTACAGAAGCAGCAGATTCTTACATACAGCAGGCAGTGCAGGAAGAACGGGAAAAGAAGGACCTCTTGAAATGTATGGTGACTGTTGTATTTGACTTTTATTAATCCAAAAATCCAGCTCCAGTATGCTCCAGGCTAGTGGTGACTTCTTGTCAAAAGAAGAGTGGGTAAAGATGTGGAGGAAAAATTGAGCTTTTCTGACTTCTCATCGTCATGTGACTCAGTTAAAAATCGAGTTGTAAGGGAATGTTTAATAAAAAGAAGAAAAATCTCAGAAATCAAGTCAGAATAGCTTTGGGTGAAATCTTTTGACAATTTTGCACTCGGAGAGCTTTGTTGCTGTAGCCAAAAGGACACAGAAGGTATATTTTGGTTTTAAAGAGAATGCAATATAAGTACAAAGTCTTTCACACTGGAACTGAAGGAGTAGCTCAGTCATTTGCCAAGCTCCAATTCTTGTTCTTTCAGAATTCGTAGCATTGTTGTTCCCTACGTTCACTGAGTTTGATGGCTGTGCACAAGGTGTATTAGAAGGAGAATGAATGATGGATTCAGATCTGTGTGCATTTCAGAGCCCTTTTCAAAACATAAATATCTTGGCATATTTTCACCCAGATTTTTTCTTAGCAGTTTCTGGTCTGGTTTAGTTTCACACTTTGTCATTGTGTCATGGCCAAAAAAAAGAAGGGGATCGTACTGCAGTATGACCAGGGATAATCACATAAAGAGATCAAGAGGAACATTTCAAACAAACTACGTTTACAAAACTACTTTGATCAGGAATTTGAAAGATACTCATGCATTCAAGATGTAGGTGCTTGCAGATAAAATCCTACTAGAAGCTGTTGTCTCAGAGTCTAAATGTCAGCAGCAGCACTAGGCTATGCAGGATCACCAGCTATCACAGAACTGTCATTATTTTGAACTGTGAAAAACTCATACAATCGGCCAATTCTGTTGGTAAGCACTGTTTTGTGTCAAAATCTCATGGGAGCAGCTGGTCCTTTGAAATTTCAGCCACAGCCTGATTCCTTTGTTCTGAGCTCTGTGTTCTCTACATAAGTGTGTTTGGCAACAAATGCCTGCATGCAGTGTAGTTGAAATCACTGAGTGATATGGCCGTGGGGATTCTACATCACAAATTATAAATCACTGAAATGAAAAATTGTATTAAAATTCAAAGTATGTTACTGCTAAAAAGAAATAAAATACAATCAAAAACTCCCGAATTCTGAAATGTCTCAGTCTGTTTACTGGATGCTTTGATATTAAACAAAATTCTATCAAGTTGCATCTACATTTAATATTTCTACGACCATGGAAAAAATAGCATATATGCTTTATCTACTGTTTCGTATTCCTTTTCCTTTATTTTGCACAGAAAGAGAAAAGAGATTGATAGAGCTGAAATTTGAAGCCAATCTCAGGGGATTAGTTTCATATTCACTTAGTTTCCTCTAAAGCTTCTGAATTTATAGTTATTTTTAAAGAAAAACTAAACTGAAGGTTGAAAGCCATTAGCAATAACTCACTTGGATTTTAACTCATTCTGATGTTTACTTATTTTGATTTTAATGTACTCTGATATTCTTATGCCGCTTGTTGGCATATTTCCATGTATTCAAGGAGCCAAATTGTTCTTATTTGCAATTCTGAAAGAAGGAATACAGAAAACCAGATCCACCAAATAATCAAAGTCCTTAAGATTTAATCTATCCATTTGTTTTTGATTGGTAATGATTTAATTAACCCCTTCAGAAATTTCATTGTCATCCAGCCTGATACAGTTGCATTCAAATTCATGGAAGAGTTTCTTGAGGGGTAAAGAATCTCAGAACTGCAGTGAGCAGAAATATTTTTGCATGTGATGTTACCACAAGGGTGAAAAGCACAAACCAACCTGCTGAATGCTCCTTGCCCACGTTGACATGGGCTGTGTTTGAATGAAAGCTTTCTGGTGCTCTAGTGTCCAGATGGCATTTTTTGGGTGGCAGTGTGTCCAGGTGGAGAATAAAGTAAGTGTGAGGTCCAGTGTGTGTGGCAGGAATTGGTGCACAGCACAAGAGGAGAGTCTACTTATAAAATAATAGAGCAGAGTAACTCAAAAAGAGAAGGACATGCACAGGCAAATAAAATAAAATAAAATAAAATGCTTATGTACAAATACAGAGTAATTGCCCAGCCAGTCTCAACAGTAGCCAAATCCACCATCAGTCTGGGCTGATATAGCAGCAGTCTCACATGGAAATAAGATATGGGAAATAATTATTTTGCTCTATTTGGCATTCATACGGCCTGAGCCAGAGTCTGTGTCCAGTTCAAGGTGCCACATGAAAAGTATTGGAGAGAATCCAGAGAAGAACAGTAAAAATGAAGAGATTGAAAATCTTGACCTCTGAAGACAGGTTAAAAATACTGAATTTTTTCTGGTCTAGAAAAGTGGAACAGTCAATCATTTTTCAAGGCTGCTTTGGAACGATTTGTAGGAAAAAAGGTTACACTGTCCTTAGGATATGATATTGGGATGATTTTGTGTTGACCTAGATTATCTAGGACGGTTGTACAGCCACATAAACTGGAATTCAGGGGAGTGGTACTCTGTGCATCTCAGGGAGTGCAGCACACGTTTGGTTGGAACCTCTCGCCTGATGTCACACTGGCAGGAATGGAAGAAGAGGATGCTGACCTGCACCCTGCTCCAGGAAATTGGGAGCAAGTGCATATGCATAGATGCTAGTAGCCTGCCATCAACCAAAGGTGATATTCCAGGGAGGCAGCCCAAATTGCTCTGTGGTTTGCTCCAGTGGTTTATGTGACTTTCAGATACATTTCACTAAGTTTGTTTTCATCTTCCACACTGGTTCGAGATGTCTCATCTTCCAGGTTATTAATGGTCTGCTCTGTTACCCAGCATTTCTCCCCATAAACAGCATAAAATCACTTCACCATCTTTTGTAAACAGAGGCCATAAAGCTGTCAAAGTCCTACTGGAAATATTCACCTTTGATGCTGTTCCTCACTGGCACTTACTGCACCTGATTCATATTAAAGGAGCTGAAAACACTGAAAAAAGAAAACCCAAAGTTGGAACAAAAATTGGAAGCATCAAACCTTTAAGACTGAATGTTCAGAAAGCTGTTCTTTGGGCCATTTGATGTTACTGCTGGTAACCACTCACCATGAACTTAGCCCTGCCATCCCCATGTTATCATGGGCACCATATCATTGTTATCTTCCAAAATAAAAACTGAGTTGCAAATTCTGCTTGGAATCTTGCCCTTAAGTCTAAGTTTAAGCTAAGTCTGTGAGCTAAGCTTCACTATCAATTCTTTACTTGCTTACTTCCAATTAGCATTGCTTTGACTACACTATCTCTCTTGCTCTCTTGGGTTGCTGTTAGATACTGGCACACCACACTCCATCCATTGTGTCAGTCTCAATCACATCTGCAATGTGCAAAAAAAAAGTTAAATTTTTTTTGCACATTGCAGATGAAAAGGAAATTAAGTTAATCTGAATCAGTTTTTTGGTTTTTTTTTCCATAAAATCCTGTTATTACCTTTGCTTTCAGTAGCAGGTGGAGCTGTTTCTGCCTTTTCCATCATTCTGCCAGGACTGATGTTGGTTTGCAGTTTCCTGAGGTAACCTCCCTGCCCTCTTGGTATCCAATTACCTCTCCCATTTTCAGATTTTTGCCTTGAACTCCCAAATGAGTTTAGAAAAACACCCATAAAACTGAGACTTTGATCAGCTCTCTTCGGACTGTAGGTGCAAGCCACCCAAGACTGCTGTTCTTAAAATGTTCTTGTACAGCAGATGTAGCTTAGTGTTTTATCTTTGGTTACTGATGACTCTGTAAATACTTCATTGACTTTACATGGGAAAATATATCAATGTCCTTCTTTCCAATTATATAACAAATATTTATTGCACATAGTTATTCCCATTTTAAATATCCTCTTGACAGCAAATAACTAGCAAAGTAATAGGTATTTTCAAAAGTATTACTACCGGGCAATCTGCTGGAAAATAGGAAAGTACGTGGTTGTCTCCAGGCAATGTGGATGCAAAGAGTCCCTCTTCTTTTAGTGATGTGCACATTGCTGAGGCATCCCTTCTAGAGCACAAAAAACACTAGCCTATGCCTCACACAATTACAAAAACAATCTCCAGAGTGGTATCAAAACAGTATAACTGGGGTTGTTAACAACAGGATAGACTGCAGGAGAAAGAGGAGGAGACTGGAGTGCAGCATCTAACATCAAGAAGGAATAAACAGCAGGGCTGCTAAACAACAGATCATGCCAGCCAAACCTGATGTATTTTAGTTTGCTGTATTGTTCAGATGGTTCAGCTGTTAAAGCTCTGTGACTTCTTTTTCCTTGAAAATTAATCTTTTTCAATCTGTTTATTGTGAAGGTCATGATGCAAAAGGAAACAAAAAAATAGAGTGAGGAAAACACCACAGAAGGATTTGTTTTTCAAGAAAAAGTGAAAGTTCTAACTGTATTAAAATATTTAGATGAATAGCAGTACCACAGTGTAAATTCTGTGCTCAGCATGTCAACTCAAACACAAGTAGTGAAACAAGTTAAACAATTAGAGTCCTATGAGATTTTTTAACTCTGCCTCATCCTCCTTCCACAGACCTGTGAGGACTGGTTTGAGTAGTGTTCTAAAACACTACATAAATGATCTGCTTCAGAGTTTTCTTCATATTTTGGCAGAAGACCAGAGCTTGTATTTGACATCAACAACAGCACAATACAATGGGTAATTCCCAGTCTGAAAAGCCAACTGGAGAAGGCAGTCTTTTGTCTAATCAGAACAAGAGCAACGACACATAAGAACCACCAGGCAATACCGATATGAGATTCTCTAGATGTTTAATTTCTGACTCCCTTCTTCTTGTTGCATAGTCAGAACGCTACACTTGCTTCTAAAGGTGACTTTGCTAAAACAGCTGTAGCAAAGGAGCTGTTAAGATTTGTGCTGAACCATGCTGACTGAAGATAACCAATGAGCAGATGAATAAAAGCATCACCTTTCAACTTTCAGCTAACGTGCAGATTTTCCATTCCTGACCTATTGAACTGAATCTGGACCTGACTATAAGGGGAATTAAAGTCTGTAAAAATTTCATCACTTTTCCCAAAATTGTATAAAACTTTGCCTTTCATTGTTGTGGTCAACTCAACAAAAACCACTGATAACAGAGGCCAAACCATAGTGGGACAAAGAGCTTCATGCATCTTTTATAGCAAAAACTGGTGGATAGAAAGTGACCTCCAGTACAGCTGTCCTGATGAGACAGAAGTCAAGCTAAGACCTGCTTGGATTTGTCCTCTTCAGATTGTCTCAAAGTCATCCTGCCAATGTTACAAAGAACATAGTTGTGACGTTATCAGTTCCCAGGAGAAATCTGAACATGATTTCCAGTTCAGGACATGAGCAAAAAGTTGACACATCAAATGGACTGGAAATTCTGGCCAGCAGTGAGGGGGAGCTGCTGCTGGTTCCGCCCAGACTGCAAGCAGGACCTCAGTCATGGTACTAAGAATGAGGCATAAATAGTGAGTGATATTTCATGTTTTGGTGAGATTGAGAACATCCCCCTGCTGCATGTAGGATGATGAGGACCTCTGCCATAAAATAACACAGCTAGAATGACAGCGTTTTTCTCCAAGATTTAGCAAGTCAGAAAATGGAAATTCCAGCCTTGACCCATGAGCAGCTCTGTACTTCACCTTTTAATTCAAGCCAGTTTTGTATTTCAGTCCCTATTCTGCTGTAGGAGAAACTGAATAACTGCCAATACCAAATTTGTCAGCTCTGAAGGGCTGAATCCAATAGGGTTTCCATCTTGTTTTCCCTTCCCCAGTTGTCCTTTGTCAGTGGGAAGAAGCAACAAGGAAACTGAGAGCATACTCACCTGGTGCTTCTTTAAAACACACAGGAGATGTTCAGAGATAAATACCAACAATTAGCACCAAAGGAGGATTAAGATCTTGGTCAAACAAGTTGTTTCCACCTTTAATAAACATGTTCCAGTAGCGTACAGAAGAGTACCTGTGCACATCAGTGGATGACATTTAAGGTATGTATTTTGGATGGCCCTTGTTCTAATCCATTTGTGCAGTGATTTATCACACATTATCTTTCCTGATGATCTGCTTGTCATCAGCTCTCAGCCCATGGTTCAAGGTTTCCTCTAGGAGCTGCTTCAGTGGGGAACAGTTGACATACATTTTGCCATTTTTGTCTAAAACTTTTTCATCTAGATGATCCTACCATTTATAATTCCAGAAGTGCCTAACGTCTTCTGAATTAAGCAAAATAAATGGAATTTTCCAGTATCTCTGGTGCCTATACCTGGAAAGGTAAAGGAGGTGAAAGAGGCTTTGAAATGGAGTGCAGGCACCTGAAGGAGCTTTTGGAACATCTGTCCATGTGAACTCATCCTGTGTTTGGAGCCCAGCAGATCTCAGGAATCTGTGCTAGCTGTTTCCATGTTGACTAGCAGCTGGTCACTAGAGATCGTTCTAACCTCAAAAGTTCTGTGATTCCATTCTTCTTGTTCTCTTTCTTACTTTTCCCTTTTCATCCCAGGCCTTCTCCATCTCTTCCTGCCATGCTGCGCAGGTGGGCTGATACACTGAGATGAAGTTACCAAGCTGCTCTAAGATCCTTTCATACCTTGTAAAATGATCATGATTCCTACCTGTATGGCAGGAGAAGGTTATTTCACTACATCAGTGTCCAAGGTATCATAGAATCATAGAATCACCAAGGTTGGAAAAGACCTAAAAGATCATCCAGTCCAACCATTCACTCATCATCCAGCTCCCACTAAATCATGTCCCGCAACACAACGTCTGAACATATCACCTTCTTCTACATCAAAACATGCAGTAACAGTTCATGCAAAGCACGGAGTTGTCACAGAACAATATGCTATTCAAATTTCTTCAAGATTGTTTACAGGGGAATTTGCCTTGGAAGGATTTCTGCCAAGGTCTGCTGTTGCCTGTTCTACAGACTGCAAAAAAAGCTAACATATATACAATGTCACATGGTCTAGTTAATCCAACAGGAATGTGATCAATGCTCTACCTTGATCTAGACCAAACTTGTACTGAATGGTGAGCTGAGGTTGCACAGACGTATGGTCAGACTGGCCTCAGAAATGTTATTATTTGAAAATAGAGCAAAAGTATTGCTTTACTGAAACAACAACACTGGGGAAAAAAGAAAAGGAAAAAAATGAGCACTACATTAATCCTCAGCTGCTTTGAGGAGAATAAGCAACAAACATCCTGCAGCCGGATCCTATTAACTTCCAGTTTCCATCATCAAGGTCCCATGTGAACCCTGTCAGCAGAAAGTCTGATCACTCCATGGGGCACCTACCATGCATCCCTATTAGCTGTTAGGAAAACATGGGGGCTGACCCATTGCCCTGATCTCTGTGAGCAAGAAAAAAGCTCACCTTGTCAAAGTGCCCTTCTTAGCACACAGGAAAATTTGCTAGAGTTCTGAGGAGATCTGAAGGGTACAAAATAAAAAGCAAGTTGCAAACCCAGCCCCAGCAATAGTGGCTGGAAGGATGGTGGAACGCTTTGCTTTCCCTGTGAAGTGCTGTCAGTTCATGCTGAGGCTGGAATCTCAAATAAAATGAACCTGTTTTTCCTGCCTGGAAACATCTCAGGACTTCCAAGCAATCACATTGCCAGCAGTGTTGGGCAAATGATTTATTCCACAGTTTTGGTATCTTTTTTTTCTCTCAATGTGAGCAGCTCAGGATGTCTTCAAATACACAGCTTGATCAGATTTCTTCAGTGAAATGATGGCAGGGCTCTTTTCCAGTCCATGATCATTATGCTAGGAGAATGAGATTCCTGCAATACAGAGATCTGTGCTACGGTTTCTGTTCCCACACTTCCTTCTTGGCTGAACTTAGAGCTTTCAGAAGTTACCCTAAGAAGGCCTGGGTAAATGTGTGCTAGGATTTTGGTTGCCTAATGTATGCCATTAACAGTTGTTCAAAGTAAAAAGAGCAGTACTCCTGTCTGAGTCAAGTGCTATCCTTTTTAAATTGATGATATGTCCCTGAGCCCAAGAAGAGGCCTCTCACAGAGATCTGCTCTCTTGCAGCCCAACAGCATATCCCAGCACCCAACCTAGGTGCAAAAGACCAGAGCCACCAACATGACTGGACTCTGGGTGCCTCATCAGAATGATAAAGTCTCAGTGAAATATCTGTGAAGCTAGGAAGAGAGACAGGCATGATGGACTCAACACACCCACCCATTTAAGAGACCTAAGAATTGGAGGCTTCACTACTCCAGAAAAATTATTGTAAAAAATAAGAAGCTCACTAAGTATGTGCAACAACTCTGTGAAGTGTGGGACAGTGCACATGGAGTGAGGCATATTGAATTTATAAATTTATTGAATTTATATCACAAGGTAGGAGGGAAATTCTGGAGGCAGCTGAAAATTTTTACTCCCAGCTTGGCAGAGTTTAGAGTGAACTAGCAAGAAAGAAACAGTAAAGGTATGGTGGAAAAATGGGATTTGATTAAACAGGAAAATTGGTATAAAAATAATTTAATATACTCTTTAAATGCTCAATGTAACAGACAGTAAGTTGCAACAGTGTTTTAGAAATATATTTCATTGCAAATATATATATATATATATATAAAACCAAACTTTTATATAAAACCAATCAACTTTTATATAAAGTTTGGTTTTATATATATATTTTTTCAGATAAATGTTTCTCTTTTGGCAGACATCTAAAGAAATTTACTGAACAAAGAATGGAGAGTGGCCTCGCAATAAATGTAATCCGTGTGAAGAGGTTTGGAGTAGAAACAAAAATAACTACAGGCAGCAGTGCATAGATGTGCTGACACTTTCTACTATGAGACTCAATTCTCACTTTCTGATAACTTTGCTACTTCTTTTCACTTGGGTTGCACTCTCCCACCACAGCTTTTCTTCAGTTTGGGTTTGGAAACTTTCTGCTATGGGGTGGAGGTCTCTGAATTTATTAGACTGGACTATGACAACAGCTCGTGCAAGAGGCCAAAATGATTCTGAGTTTTTTCCTCCAAAATGTTTTAAAAATCTGGAAGCTCATCCAAGTATTACATTAAAAGGAAAGTGAGGCTCTAAAGGGGAGCACCAAGGAATTTGAAAATGTCAGAGTCGGCTGCCCTGATCTGTTGGCCATATGGCCCAAGAGGCCCAGCTTGTCTGCCAGGCAGAGTGGTTGTCTAATATCATTGCAAGAAGTCAAGAGATTATAATACCACATAACACTAGATTTTCCATTTTAGCCTTGGAGAAAAAAGATCTGTAAAAATATGACTTTCACATTATAATTTCACTTGAAATATTTATTGCTGTTTGTGCATAGCTTCGGCAGTGGAGAGAATCTCCCATTACAGCATTGTTATGACTATTTCAGGGAGGATCATTGCTTACATCCACAAATGGCTTTCAGTGCCTAAATATCTCTTCTGTTTAAATCCAACTTACAGACCCCTCTGACACTCACCAGTGTTCTTCATAGCCATCATATTGTCTTTTCAGACCCATATTCTTCATGTTTCTACTCAAAATCTGGATCTGACTCTCTGCTTCTGACCCTGATAACAACCTGCTTCTTGCCAAATCTTGGGTTAGTTCTTCGTGTCTGACACAGACGTGCTTTCCCAGCAGTTCAGTGTGATGATCACAGAAAGACTGTACCAAACACAAATTTGCACTCCTGCAGAGAGAGCTAAGTGTCCTCTCTAGAGGGGTGAACAGTCCAATGTTGTCATGCTTTTCTTGTCTCCCACACAAGCTACTCACTGGGCAGGAAGGAATACTCTGGAGATAGCTTTCATGCAGCTCAATGGCTTTGATTTTTGCTGGATGTGGTGGATGGCTGGACTAGCCCTCTCCTGTTTCACTATTCTCAGCCCCAGAGCAGGTCGTCTACCCAGGTGTGGGGTCTCCATTCTTGGAGACATTCAAAACCTAATGGGACTTAGTCCTGAGCAACCTGTTCTTGTAACAAGTAGATGATACAGAATCACAGAATGACTTAGGTTGGAAGAGACCTTGGAGTTCATATAGTTCCACTCCCTGCCATGGACAGGGTTGAATATCCTAGCAGTCCTTCCAACATCTGATTCTGTGATACTTTACAGTTATTTCAGATTCCTGTCTTCTGAAGACCCACATCCCATTGAAAAGTGAATGATGAGTGAGATCCTTTATTTTACACAGACTGGATAAACTCTTATGAAATGTAATGCTTTTATGTAAGGAAAATGCTAGTGTTAGATGACAGGATTCTGGGGTAATATGAGCTGAATTTGATTTTAGGTTAGTCCTTGGAACAGAACTTTTCAGTGCTCAGAAAGCTATTAAATCATGGGCTGACCTTGCTGAGATTTTCAACTACTTGTTTCTTTTTGCACGCGATTTCATAGTGCAGATGGGCATGGAGGTCATGCAACACACTTTTCTTTCCATCATATTGTTCTTTATTGGGATGTTTTTGGGTCACTAGAGCCCAATTATAACCACTTAGAGCTGCCTGCCAGTGAACCCACCTGCAGAAGAGTCCTGGTGCTTACGTGAATATTACCTATAGCTGGCATGTATTATTAGATGGAGTTTCAGTGCAGATCCCGCTTTTCCCCAGCTAAACATTTTCTTATTTACTCTTCAGAGGGTTGCTGACCCCCAGTGACTGAGATGAGGCACTTCCCAAGTAAGTTGTGCCCCTTAGAAGAGCACAAACTGGTACACAGCTTCAAGGTGTTCTTCAAAACCCCTTCCCCAGAAGCCAATGTTACCAACTGAATAGTTCTCAGAAGGGGCTAAATCCTAGAAATGCCTGTTAAGAGCACAAACAAAACCAGAGAAGTCTCAGCGCTGCTGCTGCAAATTTTGAAGGAATCCAAGGAAGCAGATTGATTTAGGCACTTGGATTTAGTCTGTCTGCAGAGGAAAATTTCAGCAACTTCACTCTGCCAGGGTAATTATACACCTCCAAGTACAATTCTTCACATGAGCACTAGCAGGCAGCTGAGTTTTTTTGTTTTATCTTGCATTGCATTCGAAGCAAAGACACTAAACTGGAAAAAGCATCTGTAGGAAGGAACGTGAGTGGGAGTTGTACTGGTAAAATTATACCGGTGGTATAATTATCCTGATCAATTTTCCATATAAAACAGACTTCAGAAGAACTCATTTGTTAAACAGTATGTAAGCCTCAGCCTTTACTCTTGTGGCGTCTCTGTTCACCAATCAACATAATGAACATAGGCAATTAAGGTGCACCAGAAAACTGGCTACATTTCCTGAAGGCATTTCCCAATGTCCAAATGCTTGATTTGCAAAATTAATGAGCTGCTAAGGTCCCTTGGTATAAATCAGTACATCTCCACTGACTTCAGCTGAGATCCTCTTACACCTACCAGCTGAAGTTGGGTTCTTTGTATGCCACGGTCTGCTCTAGGAAACAGAATTATGGTTATTTTCAATATTTACAACTTGATCCTAGAAGTTAATTTGGACAATGTAATCAATGATTGAAATAAATAGCAGCCTCAGCTCAACCGTAAGCACTTATGCTGAGAAAAAATGGCATGAGCTCTGCATAGCAAGGTGCCATTCTCTTCTCTACCGTAATGGCCAGCCTCAGAGATCCCAGTTTTCATCCAAACAAATTTCTTCCCACAAAACTACATAAAAGCTGCAGAATTTAGCCCCCCAGAAGCCAGGAACCAGCACTGCCTCCTCATTAGCAGTAGATATAATAGTAGCTGCGGTACGTTTGCCATTTGCTAGGTGAATACCATTTAAATATATAAAAGATTCTGGTACTTGATTGTTCAGCAGCAGAAAGTGAATTGATGTCAAGTCCTTTACTCACAACTGTGTTGGCTAATGCTGCCCTCAGGGGGTGAGACTCTTTCTAAAACCTGAAGTGTTTATGGCTGATCTGAATGAAAGTGATTTGCTCAAAAACCTCCACATATTTAGTGGTTTTAGTTTTAAAGGACCGACCCTACTCCTACAAAGGATCTGATTTCAATTCTGTACTTTGTTCCAGAAATGCATCGGGAGAAAAAAGAATGCAGGGAGTAGTGTGAAAGGTGCAGTGTGTCCTGTTTTAGCAGCAGTGTGACTCACAGCTTCACCCCTCTGCTGCAGGGACCTGGCTTTGCTCAGGAGCAGAACTGATTTGTAGGTAAAAAGGGAGGACAGCCCTCACTGTTCTTCTCTTCCATGAATATTCTTATTGACACAGCTCCGGGTGATGCTGCACTAGTCAAACATCATACAAAACAGAGTTTGTGTGTCCCAGTGCAAGCTCCCGAACTCAGGAGGCAAGAGTTCTGGCCAAATCAAGCAGAAGAATTGAAATCCTAAAGGAGCTGTGTTTACATAACCTCCTTGCAATTTTAAATGGATGATAAATTAAGGCTTTTCCATGGTCCTGATATGTATCAGGGCTGCTCTGAAAGTAATGCCTCCTATCATATTGTGTTGGCCCATTACATCATAGGTGAATGCTGGGGGGATGGCAGTAGATGCTGAACCTTCCCACCAATATCCCATTACATTTGTTATGACAGATGGCAGCAGAGGGGCAGACTGACAGAATGGTGCCTGACATGGAAGGTGTATGAAGCAAAGGTGTGTCATTGAATTCCTCCATGTAGAAAAAATGGCACCCATTCACAGCAATCGACACTCACTGAACATTTATGAGGATCAAAAAGTGGATGAAAGCAGAGCGAGGTGTGTGTGGTATGCTTCAGCAGTGGCAACAGCGATGTGATAGACAAGCCACATTCCAGAAGAACATACAGATTTATACAAGTGAGATATGCAGCTGTTGCTCATCACTGGTGAAAATGCAGAGCTAATGGAGATGACTGTGTTGAAAAATAGCATTATGTAGCTGAGAATTTGCTCTATCAAACAGTGCTGTTGTGCTCTTCGTATCTGTTGTGAAATAAATAGGAGGCATTACTTTCAGAGCAACCGACATATTTGCTGGCATCAATGTATTTGCTCATCTTGTGTCATATCACAGAAAGGTAACTGCAGCTCTGCTGCTGAGCTGTCACCATGAAATACACAGGGCTACTGGGGGACAAACTACGGACAAGGTAAGCCCATTGAAATTCAGTTTGCCAACTCCCAGAATCATCTGAAAATTAGACTGCCCACGGTGGAGGTAAGGACAAACTCTCCTACTGAGGCCACTGCCTCAACGCACCACGAAGGCTCTGGGAACAGAAAACTGGAAAAGAGCTTGAAACTACCCTGAAAAAATCGAGACCATCAATGACTCTTTGGGGAAGAAAGTGGAGTATTTATATTTCTGGGCACAGCATACACATTTAGAGGCTGGGCGAACTTCCCTATGGTCCTTATACTTGCAGATATCCTCTTCCCTGTCTTTTCCATCTGACAAATTTGCCTCATTTCGAGCAGAACCAGACATGATGAAGACTGAAATTTTGTTTAATGGAGACTCTTGTTCATGAACATTGGGTAGATATTCCTTTGTAGACACCATTTATTCATCACTTTCACCAAAAAATGAGGTTTTGGACTCTAAATCTTATACTAAGGCAGGAATTTTTAACGTTTTCCTGGGTAACAGCCCCATCACAGAGAAGAGTCAGGGCATGACAAAAAAGAAAGGAAACTGGCAAAATTTCACTTTGCTTTTGATGGCAGCTGTTAGGCCATTGCTCTGAAGGCTGGGCTATTAGAAACAACTGTGTTAGCGAAGATGGTAGGTTGTGGCACGACAACAATAACATCGTTAGTGGCATCTAACGGAACAATGCTCTCTTTGTACTTTAGACACAAGAGAGAGATCAAGGAAGGATTTGATACAATATCCAAGTAGAGTGAGAGATATCAATAGGTGGCATGAAGGTGATCAAAAGAATTAATGCCTCTTTGGCATTCACATGCAGTCAGACAGAGGCCACGATTAAAACTCATGTTAGACGAAAAATTTTCAGCCTTGAACAAGGGTGGAACAGAGAACATGTTGCTAAGGAGGCATTCGTGAACTGTTTTGGCCTGAGGAACTTCACCTCAGTTTTCAACAAGGACTCATTAATGAAATCTCAGATTTCAGGCACTTATGAAGGATGGCAAGGTGACGAAATACTGGCGAAAAGCAGCAACGTGACAGGAACATAGAAAATAAAGGCTGAGTCCCAAAATCGCTAACTCACCAACTTTACTCCACCACAGTCAAATTATTTGCAAGGAATAGAAGAGAAAATACATATTTGGATTCGACAGAAGCAAATGCCATTTATTCAAGAGAGTTATTTGGGTAACTGTACTTCAAGAGCACGATTTTTATGTTGCTCACTGTAACAGCAGAGGGACCAGTACGAATGAGGAGACATTACAAAAGAAGGAAAGGAATGCTTACCTGTCTCTGAGGATCTAGGTTTGCAGAGAAGAACTCCAAGAGGAGGGATCTCCATTCACACAGGTGAATCGCTTTCACCTGCCCTTCCACGGCTGACCAGGTCTTTTCTCCATGTGCTCAATCAGTGGTCCGGGCCATGATTCAGAAGTTCCCATACACTCACTTTCTTTTGAAAAAGTGAGAAGAAATTAAATGTGAGTGAATTCACAATAGGTGGTGCACAGTGAAGTATCAAGGGAGTTGTCATCAGAAGTTAAGCAGAGGGATGAAGAGAGGTTCCTCATCCACAGATGTCCTCAGAACAGCGTGAGGTAGTAGGAATGTGCATTTTAAAGCTGTGGAAGGCATCAAGTCCAAAGTGTCTGTTAACATCCAAAGTCAAGGTTACGTTTCAAAATGTTTTGGTAAATGATGAGAAACAGTCTGAAAGGGATAAAAAGTGTGAAACAGTGCTGCATGGAGAAAAGGATTCAGGAAGAGACAGAGGGGAACATGAGCAGGGATAGTCTACTGCTGCAAAAGGAGGAAGCTGCATGCAGGTGTTTACAAATGGGTGCTCCATCCCGCTAGATGTGGACCACAGCTGATGCTCTTCTCAGCGCTGAATGGGGATCCAAGTTAGGGCTCACTTTAGGAAAATGTGGGCAGTTTGCACAGGTTCAGAGAAAGGGATGAAAGGGATGAAAAATCCAGATAACTGTGAGGTGCTTAAGTTCTGATGGAAGGAGGGGTGAGGATGTGAGGACAGAATGATGCTTGTTCCGAGGGCACCTTCAAAAAGAGGGTGAGAATAGCAGGCTGAGATTGGTCCAGGGATGAATTCATACAGTCAGTGAGAAAGCCTTCTAAGCCTAGCTAAGCTCTCAAACTGCTCATCTTGGAGACCCTTAAGTGCCTGTCTTTGACCATCTTAGAAAAATACAAACCTTTCTCATTTTTCACATGGACTGAGCTCACATGGTCCGTGCAGAAGACAGACCAGAAAGTTCCGTGATGACCATCTGACTGTAACTGTGAAACACTCGGTTATTCTACTGCAGCCCTCTAACACAAGCTTTATACTCCCATCTCCGTGCATGATTGTAATCACGGATAAACAACATTGCATGGGTGGCTTAGCCACTGGCAGAAACACCTGGGAGGTCATCAGATGAGGATGTGGCTTCTGTTTGGGAGCAATGGGGCTATGGTGAAGGGTGGGAATGTTTCAGGGGTCAATATCACTGTGAAACTGCATCCATTTGTTTTGGAGAGACGCTGAGTGTTCAATGTTCAGCAGCACAGAGACTTTTCAAAGAACCCAACACATTTCCAGAAAGAGTTGCATTTTGTGTGGTGTGCAAATAGGCCAATCTGAATGCCCTTCATAGAACAAGGACACTGAAGTAGTTCAGATGCAGAATTTACAGCATTTTTAATGACCCATTCTTTACTCACTTTCATTATTTAGGTCTGACTGTTTCAGAAACCTGAGTATTTCTCTTTATTCTTAGAGACAGATACCATTGCTGAATTTGAAGTTTTTCATCTAGTATTTACCTTGAGCTGACCTCTGTCTCTCCTGCTTACGTGAACACTGAAATACAATAAAACAGATCCAGAGCTGTTGTTGTTTTTTTGTTGAAGAGCAGAGACTCTGAGGTCTTTCCATCAGTGATGGAGCCAGAGTTGGTACCAGAGGAGGCTATGAGGATACTCAGAGGGCTGGAGCACCTCCACTACAAAGAAAAGCTAAGAGAGTTGGGGTTCTTTAGCCTGGAGAAGAGGAGGCTCTGGGAAGACCTCATTGTGGCGTTCAAATTTGTAAATGGTTCCTACAAGAAAGATGGGGAAGGACTCTATCAGAGTGTGTGGTGATAGGACAAGGAGTAACAGTTTCAAACTAGAAAGGGTAGGTTTTGATGAGATGTGAGGAGGAATTTTTTCCTCAGAGGGCAGTGATGCCCCAGCACTTCTGCCCAGAGCTGTGGGTGCCCACCTCTGGAGGTGCTTAAGGCCATGGATGGGGCCCTGGTCAGCCTGAGCTAGAGAGAAGTGTCTCTACCAGGGGATTGGAACTAGGTTGTCTTATGATTCTATAAATTAGTGTTAAACAAGTCACATCTTTATTTTATTGAGCATCTGAATCTCTTTGTGTCATGAGTGCTTTATAGGCCCTTCGAATGCCTAAGAGAAGTCTACCCTGCTCTTCACCTCTGGCACACTCACATTTTATCTAACACACATCTGCTTTTAATAAAGCAAGACCAGCTGCAAATGACAACGTTGTTCCTTAGTGAGTACCCCACACCAAAAGCAGCTCATGGCCCTATCTCCCAGAGAAGGCTATGTTACACTATGCAAGAAAGCAGCCTAGGTCTGGAGAAGTCAAACCATGAACTGGCAGGGGGACACAGTGGAAGCAGAATACACCCTACTCTGAACTAATCAACTTGGTTCATCAGCCCAGAACATTGGATACCTTCCTTTCCCTACTCTTTACAGAGCTGGGTGCGTTTGCTCTTGCAAGGCTGGGTGCATCTGCACAACACATAGCCAACCAACAGAGGGGCTGAACTTGATGATCTCAGAAGATTTTTTTCAGCTGGAATGTTTCTATGACTGTGGTTACAGAAGAGACTGTGAGATGGTGACAGCCACACTGCAAAGTGCTGACTCAGGAGGGCCTAAACTCAGATGGAAATGTTGTGTTATCAGAATGGAAATGCTCCGATGGAAATGGTGGTTACCAGAATCATCACCTGTGCTGAAAGCAAATATTCACCCATTTCTAGGAAAGTAAATCTTGGCATTAAAATCCGCCTCCAAATATTCTGCAGTAAGAGCTCAGCAGGCAGGTCTGACTGAATTCTGATGCTGGCTGAAGCTGTGGGCTTCAGAAAGTTATACTCTGTAACTGGGGCAGCTGGAAAGGGGCAGATACAGGGACACATTGAGGTTTCCATGTAGAGACAGTTGTTTTAGCTCATGTTTCTTATTCTACACATTTTAATGCATTCATTTTAATTTCTAGCTATGGTAAAGTCTTTAAAGGTTGCATGTCAAAAATGCGCATAGAAGAATGTCAATCTTGAATGGGTTCTGTAGATGGAGATAGTGTTTTATGACCTGAGTCTAGGACAGAACGACAGGGACAAGTCTCATCCTGCATCTGCAGGTACGTAAGAAAAAGCCTTTTACCTTTATAACAAGTCTGAGCTGCAGCCTGAATTCGGGGAAAAAAAATGACTGATGGGGACCTAGCAACCTTTGGTATTTTAGTTCTCATTTTACAGTATCCATAGGCAATTAACATTCTGCAACCTCCTTCAGAGGTACTTGTGCTCCTTTAGAAATACGTATGTTCTTTTCGGGAATCTGACAGATTCTGCCAAGTCACTGTGTCACTTCAATTCAAAATATTCAGAACTGCTGTTTTCCAGTCAGGAAAAAATAAAAAAAAATAATTCCTGTTTTGTAGCTTTATAGCTTGGCACAATCCAGCTCTGAGGGAACTCTTATGGCTTTGCTCCTGAAAGTCACAGTGGAAATGGGATAGCTATGGAAGATGAGCATCCACACAACAGCTCCTTGGATATCCAAAGGAGACCTGCAAGCACCGTGCAGGTCAAGTGTCTAATAGTGTTTCTGGCTTTGAAAATACATTTTATTTCATATCTCTGTGGATATCAGACAATATTCTTCATTGTGGAGAGAGTGTAGGAATCATGTGTGTGAATTCCAGCACAGTAAGTGAAGGAAAAAAGTCTCCAAGGAAATAAAATCTTTAAGTGGACTTTTAGAATTTAATGCTGTTTTTGTTTGATTGCAAATGAAAACCATGTGGAGGCTCTGCAGAAAAGATTTTGTGGATATTTTATTTTCTTTCTTCTTACTCTAAGTGCTCTTTCAAGATTAAATGCTAAAAGACACTAGTCTATGCATGCAAATGGGATGCCAAGACATAGCTAACTGCAGTGGTGTGCCACTCAGTAACTTGAGAAATCACTGCCTTTAAAGGAGGCGAAAGACTCCAAAGGCATATTTTGGAAGGAGCTGTTGTCTGTTGGTGCTTTGGGTTTATTTTTCCAGACAAACCTTCAGAAGTGAGAACCTGTGGCTACATGGATGGGTCGCAGGGCATGGAAACGGTGTTTCTGAGTTAAATGTGGCTGAAGATATTTCAGTCCTATATGTTTCAAAACCTCCATCCTGAAATGCTGGAAAGACAAATCTGCAATGTTTTCTCCTCTGCTCTGCGGGTTTCTCAGGATTTCTATTTATAGACGATCACAAATTTTCCTGTTTCTGGACTGTCTTCTCTTCACCGACCTCGGCCTGCCCTATTCACTCAGAGAGGTGCTGGAGTTTGACAACCAGCAGAAAATTCCTGTCCACCCTGATTTCCTTTGGCAGCATTCATTTAATTAGATCCTCATTACAGTGTCTTTGTCCAGGCAGCACCTTAGCTCCGTGCCCATCGGATTGCTCCCGGCTCAACGGTAATGGTATTTTAACCTTTAAGTAAACACTTTTCTATACATCCAGAAGAAAACCTATGGGGGAAATGACTTTTGAAGCAGAATTGAAGGGCACAGAATGGGAACAGGAATGTGTTAAACAGATTCTGCTGCCAGACTCTCCAAAAAGGGAGATTTTTTTTCCTGAGACCATCACACAGCTCACAGCAAACCCTTCAGAGCTGTGCCCAGCTGGACCCTGTGTAGGATTCATGGACACAGCCGAATTGGATGGGCTGGAAGTATTCAAGAGTGGATTAGAATGTGATGAGAATTGAACTGCACCTAGCAGTCCTGGCTCTGGGTTCAGTTTGTCAGGCTATTTGTGCCCCATTTCACTAGATGCGTGAGCGTGTTGCTAACTGCAGTTTTTCCTGATAGCTTTTCCTTTCTTTATTGGCAGTGAGTGTTGTTAGTGTTGTGTCAGTCTCCTTTGGAGAAAACCAGCAGCATCTATTCATTACATTTCAACCCAACTTGTAGCTGGTCATCAGGGATCCTCATATCTTCATAAGCCTGTGGCCCCTTCCAGCAGCGCTCTGTATCCCCCCCCATCCCCTCCACTGAGGGAGGGCACCATGGCAGCAGAGTCACGCCAACAAGAGCTAGATCTGAGTTTTGTCACAAAAAGCCATAGGGTATACATTTTTTAAATAAAATTGGCTTTCTCTCTTGTGAAGATTCTTCATTACCTCCCAGACAGGTCAATAGTCATGATCACCTTCACCTTCCAGGTGACACAAGTTCTCCAAAGCAGCATGGATTTGGTGACTGCCACTAATTGTTCTGTCATGAAGATCAGATGTGCTTTGCCTTTCCAACAAACCTGCTTACACAGCCTGGCTGGCTTTTTGCCTTTTCTTCACATAGAAATGGTATCATTTGAGTTGGGAGGGATCTTAAAAGCCATGTGGTCCCACGCCCTGCAGTGCACAGGGGCACACACAGCTCCATCAGTGCTCAGAGCCCCATCCCCTGACCTTGCCTGTCTGCAGGGATGGAGCACCACCACCTCTCTGGGCAACCCGTGCCAGTGCATCACCACCTTTGTTCTTTCTAATTCTTAAAACTTTCAAAAAATAACAGATTAATAATAAAAATATAATTATAAGCAGGAGAGAATTGGGGAAACTCAGCGGGCTAAGTGACTGATAGCAGTGTTTCTTTCTATAGCAGAACTCACTGTGTGAAACACAGGACTACAACGTGAGTTGATGTTCAGTGCCACATTGCCTAAGTGTGTGTGAAAATGTGTGTGTGTATAAAGGGTGTTTTTTTAAATCAGCACAGCATGCAAATATATATTTCTGCTGAAATTATGTTCAAACAGTCGAAGTAGAAACAGATGTATTGAAAATATAAATACAGGGCTTGATAAATATTTTATCATCAAATATTTCAGAAATGTCATCTTTAAAAACATGAAAATTCAGCCTCAGGAAGACCAAAATATTTAATCACTCTCAAGAAGTTCTTAAAAGGGAATATCTTTCTATCAAATTCCTTCTAAATAGAAGAATGAATTTCCAGGTGCTGTGAGCTATATTTATTTTAATCAAAATCAGTCAGTTAAAGGAGATAGAATAATCAGTGAGGTCATTATTAAGTGAGATAACAACTTCTGAATGAATACTCTCATTAATCTAATTATAAAATGGAATAGTATCCTACTAATCAGGCTGTTAATTGAATCACAGAACATGTAAGGCTGTAATCACAGTTATTCGAACCGTGCCAGGCTCAAAGCACAAAGGAGACCCAGAACCTCTGGCAGAGACCACGTTTGCTCTGCAGAGTGGTTTCTGGCTAACAGTGGGGTTTGGAAAGGCATGATTTCTTGGAGGAAGCTGTTCAGATGGCCACTTGGACACATGGGAGCAGGAGCTGGAGCTGGAAGCTGCTTGGTGCTGGAGCACTCTTCTCTTGTTCAGCACTAGCCAGGCATTGTAAGGGTGCAAGCAGACTTTGTGTTTCAGATCTACGCTCTCTTCTCAGCTCTGCAGAGAAGTATTGATCCCCTTCCCAGTCTCTCTCTTTGCTGCTTGCAGGGTGGGAGCAGAAAATGCTGCCTGTACATCTTACCTAAGTCATCAGTATCACCATCAACAGGGGTGGTTCTGTGATGGAGTGGTGGCACCTATGAACAAAGGAAGGGGAACTGATATTGTCCACTTGGACTTGTGTAAGGCATTTGACACAGTCCTGCACCACATCCTTATCTCTAAAATGGAGAGATGGATTTGAAGGCTGTAGTGGTTGACGAATGCCCCATCCCTGGAGACATTTCAAGGCCAAGTTGGATGGGATCCTGGGCTGCCTCATCTGGTGGCTGGCAGCATAGTCCGCGGGCAGAGGGTTGGCACTGAATGATCTTTAAGGTCCCCTCCAACCAAAGCCATTCTGTGATTTTCTGAGGTTGCTTTGCTCAGGATGGAAAGCTAAAAATTCTGTGTCTCTAATTGGTACCAGGTGAGTGAGGAATGCTTGCTTGTTTTAGAATATATACCAACAAATATACTCACTGGAGCTTGATGAAAAGCTAAAATGACATACCCCTGAGTGAGCTTTCCAAACAATATAACAGGTTTTTAAACATTTGAGAAGAAAGATAACATTGTACAAATTGTATAGAAAATAGGCAGCAGTACCACTGCACCACTGCACCAGCCAGGAACACATTTCAAGGGGGGAGGAGGTGCATTTCTTGCCTAGGTATCACCCTGTATCTTCCTACTCTTTTTAACTCATGAATTCTTTTCAAAGTCTTATCTAGCAATCTATTTCTTTGAGGGAAGAAAAAAAAAGAGAGAGAGAGAAAGAGAAAAGGATTTTTCCTCTACTTATTAACGCCTGCTAAGAATTTTCACAGCTATTAGTAAAAACAGAGGATTTTATTTCACTTCGGCAGATACAGGAGCCAAGTGATTTCCTACCCGACATGTTTTGAAATTTCCAGTAAAAATACATTGTCACAAATAATATGGAAAGTGCAGTTCATTACAACACTCAGACTGTGTTTTCTGTTCTCTGTGTTCCACAGTCTGGTACACTCAGCTTTTAGAATATGAAATAAATTTCTGTTTACATAAAAGAAAATGGTCACTTGGAACTTATCCCAGAAAAAAAATCTTCCTTTCTGAAAGATTTTTGTCATCTCCCCTGGATCATGGCACGAAGATCCTACTGTAAGATGGAGTAAGAAAGAATGACAGGGATAGGCTGAAGGATCAGGTGAAAGTTGCACAGATGTAGGGTTTATTTTCTAGTGCTGAGGCAGAAACAGACATCATTATTTTCTATTTTCTTAGATGAAAACTAAGAATTTCTTGAGTAGCTTAAGGAAAGTGCTCGTTTTTGAGTCTGACCAGGACCAAGCACTCCAATGGAAGGTTCACAGACAGAAGATGCATGTTAGCACATGAAAGAAGCAACATGATGAAGATGTGGTTGCACACATAAATCTACCCCTGTCTCAGGTCTCTGTACTGCTTAATAAATCTTTCTTCTAATTAAAAGTGACCAGAAATGCTAAGCAGAATATGATCTGGCCTTACACTGATAACCTACCATGAGGTCATCTTCATCCAGTTTTTTTCACTTTGAAATCCATTCACCATTTCACAGTGTGATCTCTCAAGCCAGGCTGGTCTGACATTCACACCACAAGCAGTTGCCTGGTCAATGCCTTCTGTGACTCAGAGGAAGAGTTCAGTGAGTGAACACAAAAGCCTCTTTTATGAGAGATGGGAATTAGTGTCCAAAGAGTCTGTATCACCAGTGAGGAAAGGCTGAAGAGGATCTGCAGTAGGCTGTTGCACGATCATGAGTCTCAGGGTATAATCAAATTTGGAGTTGAAGTTTCCATCATTTGGGAAAATTTTCAACCCTCCATAGCAGCTCTGCTTTACATGATTCCATACATAATGCCATACTGGACAACATCTTGATCATGAGTGGGGAACTTGTTGAGCAACGTAGGGAATTTTCATTTGGAAAGTCGTATGCCTGACTTAAGAAACAAAGTAATCAGTGCCCACTCTTGAGATACTTCATTGATGCACATCACTCTCTAATACAGAAGTAACTGTCATCCAGGCATTTCCAGGGAAATTAAAGCTACAGCTGAAGAACATTGGGAGCAGTTTGAGAACACTGAAATTTGATATATCAAACACTTATGTGGGAGCATTAGCCAAGATGTAATCCTGATTGCCCAAATCAGCCTAATACACAGAGAGAACTATAAGAGCAGATTTCTCCTGCCAAGCTGTGCCCCAAGCCGTGCTGAAAGCTTGAATGTTTCCATGGAAAGTATCCAGAGGCAACGGTCCAGAATCCAAACTGATTTCATTTGGCTTGTTGAGGGGAATGAACTTCCAGACTATGATGGTTTCTTACAGTAGTTGAAGGTGGTTCTAGTCTTATCTCAGACATTTACCACAAAAACTTCTGTGCTTTGGCAATTGGAACCTTCTGTGGATTAATACATAGTACAACACCTGAGCATGGAAATGTCATCTCCTTTAATGAGTAGTAAGGTTAAACTCAAAGCAACCTTATTTCAATTCCCATCAAGATGCCATACAAACAGACTCTCTCAAGTGATAGCGAGGCTGAACAGATCTTACAGAAGCCAAAGATCCCTCAGAAGAGATTTCGGAGGCTTGGTGGATTTCCCACTCAGCAGGTCAGGCACTGCCTTACTGTTAGAGACAGTATCAGAGACAGTATATAGACAGTATCCTGGTATCAGAGCCCTGAACTATGTAAGGACTGACACCAAGAGGATGGCTTTTAGTGTATTTGTCATCACTTCCCTTAGGCCCCACTGCATTGCAGCGCTCATTTTTCAGGGAAACTACAGAGTAGGAATGAAGTAGAAACCTTCACCAGCTGCCTCTGTCTCTGCAACTTAATTCCCTCAGCCCCACTGCAGAACCCTTTCCTACACTTTACCTTATCCAACCCCATTAAATCTCTCTCCTGCCCCACACTGCTACCACCTATGGACTCCAAACCCCACAGTTTTCCAGGCCTTCCCCTCTCCCCTTGTCTCCAGCACAGCCTCTCACCCCTGGCCCCATGGAGCTCTTCCCTGCCTGCCCTGCCCATCAGACATCCCTCAAGACATCACCTGGGGTAGGCATCACCCCTGTCCTGCCCCATGCCCCCTGCCCCATTGCAGCAAAGCTCAGGCTCCTACTCTGCAGAGGTGAAGGCAGTGAATGGCTGCATCAAGGGCAAGTGGGTCCCTCAGAGAAGGTAAAACCACTTGGAGACCTCTCAGAGTGCTGAGTACAAGTCGAGGCAGTGCTACCACTGAAAAAGTTTTGCAGAAGGCACTGACAAGGCACTCAGGGCCAAATTCATGTGTGCTTGCTGCCATCAGCTTAGCTGAATTGCTGGTGTGTGTGTGTGTATCTGCAAGATAAATGGTGAAGTAATGGAGATAAAGAAGAAAATATGCCATTATTAAACATTCCCTTCCACCATTTACCAAATCACATAATACTGATACTCTCACTATTTTGCCTCAGGAAAGGCATGGTGGGTTAAAATTAACAGTGATTCTGTATTCATTGCAAGCTCCTAATTAACCAGGCTGGGCCGTACTGCTCCAGCCAGATAATTCCCCAATATTTAGCCATTAGTTCTTTCCAATTTGGCCTGCTGCTGCTTCTGGCAAGTTTTGTCTCATAAACAATTACGCTGAATGCCAGATGTCCCAATAGACCGCTCTACTTTCACTCGCGGCTGTCTCATCAGGCCAGCTTTGCTGGAGCTGGGGAGACAGTTTGACATTTGACATCCGTGTGTGTATAAAGCGAAGGGTCAGCCAGAATCCCAGTGAGGACTTTTAATTACAGCTGAACACACACATCCTTATCACAGCTATTTTCTGCGCCCACGTTTCATGCTCCGAGGAGAACCCGAGCTCCTGCCATCCTCTTTTTCCTCTTGAGTTTGATTTGCACGAGAGAAGGGTTTGGAGATGGTGACCTGGATATGGGGGCAGGCAAAGTGTGTATCAGTGTAAAGTACACAGATAAAGCACTTGTTTTACACTCCAGGGAGGAGCGGTTGGACCAAAGTACTATTTATTGCTTACTTCAAAGTAAACTTCACGAAAGATGTGTCTATTACATGAAGAAACTTTTAGACCTGAAAAGGCTTAATTTACCTTAATGCAGAGGAACACAGTTCCCAGCTGAAATTTCCTGAAAGAGAGTCCCACGAGATTCAGAAAGGAGCAAAGAATGTGCATTTTAATATAATATTCTTTCAGATTCTCACATGAAACACCACATGTTTTTATGCTCAGTGCAGCAGCTTACTTTTATTTTAAAATAAACAAGCTCAGGTTTAATGGAAGGGCACTTGTTGACAGACAGATTAATTTCTCTCTGAAGAAACACAGAAAAAGTACAGGTAAATTCCTGAGACAAGTGTATTTTAAGATAAAAGGCTGATGGTGTTTCATATTCCTCAACTGCTGGTTTAAGCAGACATGAATTGATCCAGCTGAAGCAGTTGGAGCTGATTCTAGGGCAAATAGTGCAGTGGCAGTCATTGGTATGGGCTGTGGAGATGTAGTGGTGGCACACAGGAATGAGATAGAATTTTGCTGTCATTTATAATCACGTTGAGAACTACAGGAGCTTTTCAACTCTCTTGGTCTTGCTAAGATACTCCACGGATGCCCACCCCTGCTCTAATCAGGCAGAAGCTGGTAACACTCCTAATGATGGCCATTGTCTAATTTAGGTCATGATCCAATAAAAACTGAGCCCCTTGAAATGTCGTAAAATGCACTTCTGATAAAAGTTTGATCCTCTGAGGTCCTTCCTCTTTCTCTGAGGTCCCTGTCCTTTCTCTGCTCCCCCAATCAGGTTCTGCTTGGAAAGCACCAAAAGGAAATGACATGTCTCCCCCCTACTTGAGCTGTTCTGGTAGGAGTAGAGGTTGTCCCCCTTCCATTGGTGCCAGCACCAATGCTGTGTTCTGCAGGCTGCCCCACCCCAAGTGTGACAGGCAATGGAACTTCCCCAGAATTATCTCACCAACAGAGAACGATGCTGCATTATATTTGACTGTTGGAGCCAGTTACCAACAGATAGTTTTCTGTTGTATTATTTTAGTTGATTAAAAGGAGGGCTCTATTTATTAGTCTGCAGGTGAGGCTCTTGGTTTCAAAGGGAAAATAAGCCAAGTGGATTAAGATGAGCAGCTCACAGACATAAGTGAGAAAACAGTGGGAAGGTATTGAAATCCAATATGCAACAGAGTCTGGAGAGGGCTTCCAAAGCAAATGGAAAAATCCTGGGAGTTTGGGCTCCGGGTTTAACCTCATTCAAAAGTCTGTTAGGATGGAGCAGATATGCTGCAAGGACAAGAAGAGACAACTGAGCAGTAAATAAACATATATCTTGAATCTCAACAAGTGTAGAAAAAAAGTGAGAATTGGTAAAAGTCAAGCTGAGTTAAAGCTGAATTGAAGCAAATTGTAGAAGACTTGCTCATGTTATGAATAAAAAGAGAAGAAATAAAGGAAGGTATTTGCTGATCACTGATGGTGAAGATTAAAGATGTTTTTTTATATACAGTCCCAAAATTACATGTATATTTTGTGTCAGATATCACTAATGAAGGAAATACTGAACGTAGAACAGCAGGATGCTACTGTGAGCAAGGGCTTGAAAATGGAGTTGGTCACCTCCATGGAGGAGTGACTTCTGAAGAACTCAGAGCACGGCAGTGAGCTGAGGGCCATGCAACCTGCCATGGACTTCTGAAAATAGCCAGAACATCAAATCTAGTTCCACCCATAAATCTATCAAATTTAGAGTGGCCCTGGAGGAATGAAGAATAGGCAGGGGTGCACCCAGGGTGGAGGAAAGGAGCAGTCTGGCACCTATCAGTTTGATCCCTGCAATGTCTGAGCAGTTACAGACAATTTGGACAGAGAAAAATTGAAGGCTTGAGATAAATGAAAAGAGGTTGGAACCTAACACGGATTTATTAAGCCAGATGATGCAAGACTAACTGGATAACTTTGAACAAAAAAGTGGTTTTCTCAGTAAAAATAATGTGCTTCTAATCAGCAACACTGGAGAAGATCTTTTGATTCCGTCTTATAGGAAAGGATTATTTAAGTTACAGTAGAGGGCAGTGGCAGCAGATGGGTGTCAGTCAGGGAAATCACTCTTTGTGGTTCTTCCAGAACATCTCTGTTTTCCCTACATCCCTGCTCATCCCAAATCTTCACCTCTGACTTTTCAAAGCATTCATCATCTTTGCTCACCCCAGAATATTTCCAAACCCTTTCCTACATCTCCTCCTGAACATCTTTCGTACATCCATACCAAGGCCATCACGGTGTGTTCAACATATAAGTTGTGTGCATCTCTTTGTGTGCAGCCTATGCATGTCTAGCACACCAAATGGCAATATTCATGAACAGTATTTCAAGAAAATAATGGTCACATATTTTGCTGCATGTCTTCATGTGAAAAATTACAGAACTGTCCACATTGAAAAGACTCTTGGATAGAAAAAAAAAAGCATCCACCAACCCTGTCATGTTCAGCCAATGGCTATCAACATTGGAAAACATTTTGTCTGTTAAATATCTCCCTAGATAGCTCAGCTTGCTGCAGCACAGTTATACAGTCTCCTCCCTTGCTCTATGTAGAGTACTGAAATATATATATATATATATATATTAAGGTGGACAGAATCTAGCTGGTGTTCACTGACCATAGCTTCATTTAATGGCAAGGAAACCTGGAGGACATCTCTATGCCCAGGGGCATGGCACCATGGACAGTGCCCACAGCAACGCCCTCCTGCAGGACCTCTCCATGCCCCTGTTTTGCCTCTGTGAGCATTATCTACTTATTATAAAAGGGAGAAATAATTAATTAACCAATTAATTAAACTTTCTTTGCTTTTTATTCCAGTTCAACTTGTAATTTAAAACTAGCATGACAGCTTAGATAACAGTAATTAGGAAGGCAGTCAGGTATACACTAGGTTTTCAAGATGAAATTTGCGACCTAGGAGAAAAATTAAACCAGAGGCCCTTGTCTACCTTATCAGAGTCATTTCCTTCTTCTTCCGAGGGCTGGGGCAGAATTATAGCACCTGTGTTTCTACAGGAGGATAAGAGAAAGGGGATCATGTCTGCCTTTCTGCAGACTGAGCAGAGCGTGTTGGAGAGGCTCCCAGTAAAGGAGATGCCCAGAGATGTGTTGAAAATGCATTTTAAAGGTTTTTAATATCTCTGTAACAAAAACAAAAAACAAACAAAAAAAGAAGAAGAAAAAAGTGCCAAGGGTTTCTTCTTTTCCCCTCGAATTATTAGCAAATAATTCCAAGCTAGGTGAAAGTTCCTGCTGGTGATAATGATCCTATGTCTGTCACAGCTCCGATATACTTGCAGACCATCTGTGTGTACTGATCAATGTCAAAATAACCATTTCTGTGCTTTTTGCATGCTTGAAAACTTTTCAGAACGGTACTATCATCAGTAATTATTTTTCCCCTTATATTTATGCAACATATTACTGTGACTTTAAAATTTAAATGAAGATGGAGTTTGGGACATAGGACACTGTATAATGCATTTGCTCATCTGCATATTAGAATTCAGAAAGCAACAAATGATCATTTATTCTTATTATAAGTGAAGCTGGCAGAGCTGCTTTACGCTTCAGGTTGCCTGACAACTCCACTTTAAAACATTGTTCTGAATTTCTTAAAACCTTGCCAGATCCTGAGCATTTTGTCAGAAATTTTCCAAGCTGAGTTCCTGTCTCAGATTGATGCTTTTAATGCATACTTTCTTTAAAAACTGAAACTCAAATAGGTCTATCGTCTCGCTGGACACAATTAAGGGAAATATATTGCTATGCTTATGTCTAAAAGCTCTCGAAGTTTGTGTGTGTGTGTGTTGAATGACTCTGATACCCTCATGGTTGGGAGGCGTGACAATCTGGCTAGATCTATGTTTTATTGCTCCTATGGACAAAAGCCAGATGTGCATGTATTGTGTTCTACAGGACCGAATAATCTTTGGGGCATGAAAACCTGTAGAGAACATCTGCTGGATATTCATGTCTCCATGACAAGGATGAAATCTTCATCTGCGATGCAGAGCTGCTTGAAGAGCAGAGGGCTTTGAGCTGAGCACACTCCTGCCCAACTACAATGTCCTCCTCAGAGCAGGAAGATGTGGCCAATGCACACAACATGTTGTGGAGGGACCCACATCTGTGCTCCTCTCCCAGAAGCAGGGCAGGAGCTGCCAGCAGGGAGGAAGGGGCTCTGTGCTGTGCACACGGGATGACTTCAATGGGTTCCTGGGCGTTCCCCATGACTGCGTACCTTTCTATTAAAAAATGACTAATTAGAATTTTCTTTCTGCATTTGGCTTTGGAAAAAAAATTAAAAATGCATAAGCCCCTCTGTACTGCATATGTATATTTTATTGCTGTATAATTGGGATCTTCATTAGTTCCCTGGGTGGCAAAGTGACAGGCTTTTCATGTGATACAGACACTAATGCATTGCGATACAGTTCTCTTTTATTATTTTTTTTTCCGAGATGCTCACTGCTAAACACATGCAATACTCCCTAATAAGGATTTATGCACAAAGCCTCTTTTTTGGGCAATGCTCTCCACTATAGCACCATTGAAAGACTCTGACTGCAGCAGGAGTGGGGGCAGGAGGGCCACTTGGAGATGGAGAAAGTATTAATCACGTTAATCCCAAACCCCAGGGCATAATTGCTGCTGCTCTCAAACAAAATGTTACTTTTATCTAAATTACTAAAGTGGGAAAAGTGCAATCCAGTTTAATTTAGCACTGGTTGAGAGGGAAGGGAGCAGCAGGGCTCTGGGCACCAGCACTGTCCCCATCTCTCTGGGGATCACAGACTCTCCAAAGCCAGAGGCGGCTCACCTGGCACTGTCAGGGATGGGAGGGAGACTTAAGGGCTGAGGAAAACTCTAGGAGGAAGGCAGCCAACCCTGTGAGGGAGAGTAGTGAGGTTCCCAGTCATTCTTCTTCATTTTTCAAATCCAAACAAAGATACTTTTGAATTGCATCAGAATGAAAATTTCAAATGAAATTTCTCGTTCTAAAAATACCGTGTTTAATAAAATTAACATCTCCTTTTGGGAAAAATGATTCTTTTTGTACTAGCATCTGGTCCATGAGGAGGTCAATCAATTATTCCATTTTGACTGACTTCCCCTTAGTCCTGATAGCTGATATTTGTCAAAATGCCATGGACCAAAGGAGCCAAGAGTCTGTGTGCCAGCTTCCTTTACAGGTCCCTTCCTCATTAATAGATTAGAGTAAACCTGAAGAATGTTTAGAGAAGACAGTGGCTGTGATCAAAGGTCTGAGGAAGCCCATTTCAAGGGCCGAATAAGTACAGTAGAACTCTGTGACATCTGAGAACTGAGAGAGCTGTGGTAAATGCCTACAGAATTGTGAGCAGCCATGGAGAAGTCAGGTAGGTTCCCTGATTCCTGTGTACAAGAAAACCTAGTAGAAACCAGTTTTGGCTACCACCTATGGAAAAAGCGTTCCCCAATGGGCTGCTGACCTGCACCCTTTCGTCTCAAGAATCCTGTGGATAGATGATGGGGCTCAGAATCATAGAATCATAGAATGGTTGGAATTGGAAGGAACCCCTACAGGCCTTATGGTCCCACTCCCTCCAATGCACAGGGACACCCACAGCTCCATCAGTGCTCAGAGCCCTGTCCAGCCTGACCTTGGCTGTCTGCAGGGATGGGGCACCACCACCTCTCTGGGCAACCTGTGCCAGTGCCTCATCAAATGAATGAAGGGATTCATCCCCAAGGAAGTACAGAAGCCACATATGGCTCAAGCAGTTGATAAGAAGAAAATATCAATAAGCTTTTCCTATCCAGTTCTTCTCTGTCTCTTTGGGCTCTGTTTTCTCTCCATCCATTCCAGCATTTTTTGAGCTCGAACACTCTCCCACACCAAATCTGACTTCTCAACCCTGTGCATTAATGACTTTGAAGTCTTTGCAGGTGGAGGAGGCTCAACTTAGATCTGGCAGGAGGAAAGCAAAATGTAAGACAACGTGGTCACAGTTACAGGTGGAGAAGGCACAGCTCTGTACGTGGGGTCTGGGCCAGCTGTGCAACAAAGGCTCTTCATACATTTACGTCTAATAGACTGCTGGGAATGTCAGAGACAATTCATCGGGCGAGATTTTGATGCCTCTAAGTGCCACAGATGACTAACTCACTGTGCAGGAGTCTGACCCATTATTTATTAGTTCAAGTGGGCTTGGCTTTTGTGCAGTTCTGGTGTCCTACCACATGAAATTTTTTGCAATTCATTCTGACAAGGTCTTAAATAAATAAATAAATAAATGCAACATGCTTATGCAAGACATACTGTTTTCCTGACCAGAACTGACTCTGTGCTTACCAGGATCAAACAGCCTGGCAGAAGGAGCTTGCAATGCAAAAAAAAAACAACTGTGTGAGAATGGAGAGGAAAGCCAAGTCACTATGCAGATACTGTCACGGGCTGGTCCTCTGCTCAAAGCTTGTGTCAATGATGCTTGCTCAGTGATTCATGATAAGCTCATTAGAACATGGAGTTACTGGGAAAAAAAAATCCTCCACACTAAGTAATATGCTCATGTCACTGTTGAATTGGATGTGACACCAGCATACATTTTAAAAAGTGCATTTTTTAATTCTAAAAACACTGTTGACAAATACGTGTCCCAGTTTTTTAAGACTGATCACATTTCTGTTCTCTAAGCAGAATAAAGATCAGCTCTTCTCTTTGTTGTCAGAAATTCTAATTCACTGCTGCCCACTACTGTAATTAGTGCTTTTATTAAAAAATCCTCAAAACACCCGACTGAGAATCCTTACACTGTGCCAGTGACTAACCTTGTATCAGGATGGGATAAGAATGAAGGAACAGACATCCTGGGTCAGATCCGTCTGCCCATTGCCCATCTCTGCCAATGATCACCAGAGGATGCTCAGGAGAAACAGGGAAATAGGGCTGGTGTGGAGTGGCTGTTCCCTGGCGAGTCCCATGGCTTCCAGCAGGGTGCCTTATTGTTTAATATTGTTCTGCAGCATTGTATGCCAGATTCCATCCTTTTCATCCATGAGTTTGTTCTATTGCTTTCTGATCCTATTTGTACGTTTGTGCTCACCAATGTGCTCAGACATTGTGTTAAGGAGTGTAATGGCATGATCTTTACTGGCTTTGTACCCCTTGCCTCATAACTAATGATGATGATTGCATGGTTCTCCACTCTGGGCCAACAGTTCTCCACTCAGTATGTCAGTATCATTCATGATTTTACAGGACTTTGTCCACCAGAGTCTTTTCCTCTCTCTGCATCCGTCCTTCCTCCAAGCTGAGGAGTGTTAACCTAGCAGTGTCAGCTGCACAGTCGGTGAGGGTGTGCTCAATCCCACTACATCACTGATACATTTCCTAAATATCACTGCTCCCAGTACAGACCTCTGAGGGGCACCACTCATCATTGGTCTCCACCTGGAGACCGAACTGTTGATCACAACTCTTTGGATGTAGCTGTTCAGCCAATTACTCACCTGCAAAGTGAATCATCTGTCACATCCATGTCTCTCCATTTTACAGAAAAGAATATTGTGTAGGACAGTATCAGATGCTTTACACAAGTTTAGGTACAGGACATCAGTTGCTATTCCATTGGTCACCATCGCTATGACCCCATCATAGAAGTGGCCAAATTTGTCAAGTGTGATTTGCCCTCAGTGAAGCCCTCATCAGCCCCTCTCTTTTCCATGAGCCTTGGCATGGTTTCCAGGAGGATCTGCTCCATGACCATACCAGGCACTGAAGTGAGACTCAATGGTCTGTAGCTCCTGAGGTCTTCCTTTTTTTACCCCTTTTGAAAATGTGGATTATTTTCCCACCTTTCCAGTTCCTGGGAACTTCACCTGACAGCTGTAATATTTCAAGTATGATGGAGAGTAGCTTAGCAATCTTTATACATCTTCATCTTACATACTTATACCTCTTCATATTGCATCTGACATGGCATGACACATGTCCATACACTGTATTAGTACTTCTCTACTCTCCATCAAAACAGGCTTGTATCCACACTGACCATTGGGAATTATCCCTGGGCTCCACCCAGTGCAAGATAGTGCCTTTAAATTGGTCAGTACAGAGTGTGTTGGTGAGGAGGAAACAAACTAGAGGCCATTTGTGTTGTAATTAGTGAATTCCATTGCCCAGGAAGATTCCCTTGCACTGTTTGATTTACCTCTGTAGGTAGACTTCCCTCAAGTCCAGCATTACTCTCTTGAGACAAAAATTTCTATGACTGATCCAGTGACTCCTCTTCTTACATATCATTTAAGTGGTTGAGTAACAGCATAAGGGCCTTTCCTTTTACCCCATGAGTAATTTCAGGGCAAACTTTACTGAAAACAATTTGGAAATCCAAATATTTGTGGCTACATCTGTCCTCACCTCCAGGATCTCAGAGTGCTCTACTAGTCAATTTGGATAAGAAATCATCATACTCTGCCTTATATGTCTGATTAGTTTATATCTTTATTTACTATCTTTCCTTAAAAAAAAAAAGTCTGACTTCCCATTTTGCAGCTTTCCATGTTTCCTCTTCAAATCATTTTAATAAATAGGCAAGACATTTTCCATCTTCTATTTTCTGTTGCTTATATAGATAGAAGGGAAAGGCTACACAGCACTGTTAATAGACTGGAATTTCATTTTTTCATTTCTTTGCAGCTCTTTGGAAAATAACATCTGGTCTCTATGAATTTTTATTGCTCAATTTTTAATTTCAGCACTAAAATATAAAGCAATTCTTTATACTCATCCCTTGTAATGAAAGTTTCCCATGTGGGAACATTACTGAATTCCTCTGTTTATTTAACTTTCCTGTTGAACTATTTCTTTCATTGTTGTCCCTCTGACTTTTGAACTTCCATGGGTTCACAAGTCCTGTAGCATGTGCTCACCTTCTAATGTTTGAAAAAACGTAAATGTCTTTAGCAAGTTCTTCCTTAAGCACAGAACTTTTGGCCCACATTAATGGTTTTACATTAACTTGCAAGAATTTATTTTCCTCATCTGAAAGGTATCTCATTAGTTCAAGTCACTTCTTTTATGGCTGCTCTATAACCATGACCAGAATTATTTTTGTCCATTAAAAGTTTTTAATAATGTTCCAGAGCTTCTAATATAATGTCTTTCAAAAGTATCCCCGCCACTTTCAATCATTCTACCCTTTTAGCCATTCCTTTAAATTCCCTTTTAACAGTCCCCTCTTTTTTTTTTTTTTTTTGTAGATTCCCTTTAAACTTTATCAGAGTTATTTCTGTTTTTTTTTTTCCCACATACTCCTACAGAGTACTGAACTTCAGTTTGCTCTGGTCACTCTTGCAGAGCCGCTTTTTGATGGTTGGACCTTGAACCAGCTCTCCCACACTGCTCCATACTACATCAAAAGTTTCTTCTCCTCTTTCATATTCTCTGAAGGAAGTCACTTACCCTGCCTGAAAATGTGGTCTTAGCACCTCACCCCTTTGTAACAGTCACCATGGGGGTAATTGAAGTCTACTTCTAATCCCACTCAGTGCTCAATGACCTCATTCACCATCATGATGTTCTCACTTTATGCATAGCCTACAGAGTGCAGCAATATTTCTTCCCACTTACAAATGCAGTTTACGTCACAGGAATTGTGTTTTACTTATTGATACAGCAAACTTTTTTATTTATCTTTAGGATTTCCCTAATGGCTCTTGTCCACTGTTGCTTGTTATTCTTGTTACTCAGTGAATTACACCCTGGTACGGATGCCCCATGGATTGCTACTGCCCTGACAGGTATCCAGTAGGCCTGTTAAGTCAATTCCCTCCCTTAATATGGAGTTCTCTATTCACCTGTCTTAATCTTTTAAATTCTAGCATCTGAAGAGTCTCACGCAAGTATTTAGTCTTGGCTCAGCTGTTGTTTTTTAAACTGAATTCTTAAAGGCCATTTCCAGCTGAGGTCTATTTTGGCGATGTGGGAACCCAACTCTCCAGGGCACATTCTATTAATTCAAGAAATTGTTGAATTTCTATCAAGTCCAGATCTCAATTCCATATGCATTTTTCTCATACATGCCTTGAGACATTTTCTTTCCCCTGTGTCTGCTTCACAGTTGGCTCTGAGGGCATTACTACACTGTTGAGATCTTGCTATTTAAATCCTTAATATCAAATTAGGCTTTGTATATAACTTTATAACTTTTCTTCTGCTACCCCTTGGGCCAAAGGTACTCACAAAGACCACTACCACTATCTTTCCTCAGCATAAGTAGATGAGCTAGACATCTTATGAGGTCTGCACACTATGTCTCATCTTGTGGTCCTCTGAGAACAGATAATAGAATTATAAGGGTTGGAAGGGACCTCTGGAGATCATTGAGTCCAAAAGTCCAACAGATCCTCCCCGTCGCATCATCCATATGGGAACATTACATCCTGTGACTGACGTTATGTGGTGCCAATTGGCAAGTGTCCTCTTCTGGATGTCCACATACCTCTCTTAGATGATGATAATCAGACAGAAGTCCAAATCTTAGGTTACTGTGAAAAAAAAAAAAAAAAGATATGTGTATTGTGGTTGGGTTGTATTTGTTAAATTTTATTAGGGATGAATGCAACAAATCAGAATTAATTCCTCAGAACAACCAGATGAAGCTATATCAAAAGCACTTGAAACGATTGCTTGAGAATTTTGATGTCCTGCCAATACTTTTTCCAGCAAAAGATAATTTAGAAATTGAGCCAAGCCACTCTACAAAATTCTGTGTTATTTCTACTAGTCCTGTGAAGATCAGAACCTAAGCAATTTGACCAAGGAAAAAGCACTCTTTTCTTGTGTGTCTATTTTTTAATATGAGGAAATGGACTATAGGCTTAGCTGACTGGAGACATCAAGGAGTTAAAGATTAAATTCAATCTGGATACCAAGAAGCTCAAACCAGACTGTGTCCAGCTTCCTGCTCTTACTAAGAGTCACAGGAGAATCAGGTGCTGTGGAGATTGGGGGAATAATTTTCCTATAAAGATGAAGAAGTACAAAATGATATTCTTAAGATTTATACCACCACGATTTAAATGGACAACATTTACAAATGAAGACTATTACAAAATGCATCCCCTGAGTGTGCTGCCTGGAACAGAAATGGTCAGACATCAGCAGCTGGGGGGTCGCCTTTTAAGTGTCTGTTTTTGTTAGAGCAATCTACTTGAAGATATATGTGCTGCCCTGACCTTCCTGATGCCACCAGTGGTCCACAGCAATAGCTCAGTGGCTGAACGCTGTGGTGCATTACTGGTATCCTTTGGAAATAGGCAACACCAGTGGTAGTCCCTTTGCAGCTGTAGTGACACACGGTTTGCCACCCATTCCATTAACACCGGACTTCTTTTTCTCTCAGAAACTGTGACTGTGAGCAGTTTGCACAAATGTGCTCTGTTAATACTTATCACGGGAACATGTTTCTATGCACTGATGGCCTGTGAACCCTTCACAGTGGTACTTTTCTTCCACTACTCTTTATGGTGAATGATCTGTCACATAAGTCACCTGACATCACTTTGGCTTCATGACTGAGTGACTGAAATGTTTATAGACAGGTGGAAGGGAGGTGCACCACAGAGTTAGGTCCCTTAACTGTTGGCACATACAGGCAGAAAAGACAGAAGATCCCATTGTGTTGTTGAGTTGGATCCCTGCCCTCAGAGAGGGCTGTTTTCTAGCAAAAAGGCAAATCGTTGGAGTTTGGGCCATGAATGTCATTCAAGAAACAAACCTGGGTTCTAAACAGGAGCCTTCAGGAGACAGAGAAACTCACCTTTCCTCAGGAGTTTGTTGCATCATTTAATCATCTCCATTGTTAAAACTTGTGGCTTATTTAGTCTGAGTTTCCCCAGCTTCAGCTCCCAGCTATTAGCTCTTATTATGCCTTTCTCCATCAAATTAAAGAGCCCTTTAGTACCTGTTTTTTCCTCCCCACGAAGGTACTTACATGCTAATCAAGTCACCTCTCACTTGTCCTTTCTACAATCTAAACAGATAGTGCTTCTTAAATCGTTCAGTGTAGGGATATTTTTTTTTAATTTTAATTTTTTATTTTTTGCAGTCCTGGAATTATTCTTGTGGCTCTTTCCTGCTGCTTCTCTAGTTCTGTACCCATTTGCAAGTGCAAACATCAGACTGGCAACTTGTAACGCAGGCTGGATGTGAACACTTGTATGGGGAGAGAAGAAATCTCCCCTCACCTCCTCTCACCTCACAGAATCACAGAATTGTAGGGGTTGGAAGGGACCACTTGAGCTCATCGAGTCCAACCCTCCAGCTGAGGCATCTCCCCAGCCCAGGTTGCACAGGTAGGTGTCCAGGTGGGCCTTGACCATGCTTGGATTTGACAAGCTATTCTAGGGAACCTGCTGTAGTGGGGGTTGGACTAGATGATCTCCAGAGTTCCCTTCCAACCCCTATGATTCTGTGTGTCTGTCACAGATGCTGCTTGATGTTATCCTGGTTTTCCAACAGACAGAAAGAACCACCTATATGCTGTGACACGCATTTGCACCAAAGCATTCCATGTCCACTCATGCCACCCAAAGTGTCCTTTTGCGGTTCAAAGGCACATCCATCTGGAAAGGAAGACAGCTAAGTGGAGCTTTCCTATGTAGTATTTTTTACCCCTCTATTTGCAAAGCAAGGCTGAGTGTGAAACGCGAGTGTGGGCTCATGTGAGGGTGGTGGTGGTGGAGTTGATGCTACAAACCAGCTTACTGTTTCCCAGACCAGCATCCCCTTGGAATAAGGATTTCATGTAGCGCTGTTGGCTCAGACTCTTTTCAGACTTCTCTCTCTTTAAAAATAAATGTGTGTGTATGAAAAGCATTTGTAATTATCATATAGTGCAGCACATTAGTACAGATATAGCTACAGTCCTGTCACTTTGTAGTGATAATAGTATATTGTTGGGTGTTGCATTTCTCCTATAATGACAGCAATAAAGGAACGTTAATGCCTGGCAACCTGCATGCACAGACACAGTGTTATTTTACTACAAATTTGAAGGTAAATACAACATATTCATGGCATGTACCAGGTACATGGTTGGATTAGGACAACATATGGGAGTGCCCAACAAATCCTGTCAGTTGGGTTGAGGGCAAGGGAAAATCCCACCTTTCCTGTGTAATCCTTCTCCAGACCCCAGGGGCTGTGGGAACTGAGGATAATAACTGTAGTCAGGGGTCTATGACGTGGCACCTAGAAATATGGAAAACCAGAAATAACTTCCCTGTTCCTCAAACATGTGCATTCCTCCTCATGCAAAGGCCTTGAGTCTGTGTAAAGGATGGGGACACAGCATGGAAACGTAAATACACCCCCCATGCCCAAAGGGGGTTGGCTGCCTTGGGGAGTCTTTCCCCATATCACAAAATTGGGGGCAGGGAGTCTCCTAGTGCTCGTGGTTATGCAGTCCTGGACACATCCCAGCCAGCACCTCATTATTCTAGATCTTTAATTGATGCTGGAAGCAAACAGGAGGGAACAAGCAGCCTATGCATGGGCACCACACAGCTGCTGGACTTCTGACTTCACTCACTCTGTGTCAGTCCCTCTGCAATGGAGCACTGATGCAAACAGAGAGGACACTTCCCAATGTGGGTGCTTCCTTCCAGCCTGGCTTAAACAGGAGATCCCATCTCAGCGCTAGAAATCTTACATTTAAACAGACTGTGAGATCTTAATAGGATGACAGTGTTGTCTATGCCAAGTAACTGCCTTAACCCTGCTTTTACTGAAATGCTCCATCCTGAAGGGAAGGATGCTTTGCAGGAAGAGCACATAAAACTGCAATGATACGACTAACTCAGCACCTACTGTGCCTATCAGACAACTGGGGGCTCCCAGACAGTGATTTCTCCTGCACTGAGAGCTAGTATTTGTTTTCCTGCCTTAGCACAGGCATCTTCAGGACTGATAGTTATAGTCTGAAGGAGAAAATGCAAACCACGACCCTTTACAAGATGGGAAAGGACTCCCAGTCCCAGGCCTGTGCAAGTGCATTCAGGAGAGTTTGTCACGAGACACCTTGGCATAGTTTAGAGGCAGAAACGCAATGGGAACAGTCTGCAAGGGGACCTCAGTTTCCATTTTCCTCACACCTACCCCCGTCCAGGCTGTGGTTGCTGTATCCCTCCCACCTGCTCTGCAAATACCTGGGAAATATCAACCATACATTTTGATAACGTTTTGTAGAGACTTAATGGGAGTTGAGCTGCATCTGACACAAATTTCCTACAGCACACAGACCCCAAATCTCCAGCCTAGCACTCAATTTTCAACCTATTTCTGTGTTTCAGCTGCAGGCAAGGTCACCAGGACTTATTTGATGGAGAAGGAGCCAAGATTTTCTCCTGACGCTTGATGCCAGCTGCACTATTTCTTTAATATTCACTGAAGGAACCCACTTGGAAGTAGAGGCAGAGCCCAGAAAATATCAGCCTGAAAGGTTTTCAGCTGTCTCCAAATACAACGCTTGGAAACAAGAGGTAAGATGTGGGCAGCCTGATTACATTTATGGATAGTTGTAATTCTTCCTTACCTTATGGGCTCTAAAACTGGTATTTTGTGGCTTTAGGATAACACAAAAACTATAATAGATCTAAAAAGAACAGTAAGAAGTTAGTACATGTCAGATAGCCACTCCAGATAGTTTTGTGCTCAGCCTTTGTTGCATCTAAGAAGACCTTCAGGTAAGCATTACTGATGGCTTTTGAGTCTCTGTTGGCTGCACATTTCCCATTCAGTCTTGGGTTGACCTGGCAGCTCCACGGGCCATTGTCTACAGCAAAGGAAGTTTGCATGAGGCATTTCTGGATTCGTTAGCTCTGATGCTGGGTGAGCTCTGTCTTCCTGTGCTCTCAGAGCCAGGATCATAGAATCATCACAATTGGAAAGGGCATCTAGGATCTCTGAGTCCAACCACCAGCCCATCCCCACCACGTCCTCTAACCACATCCTGTGTGCCACACCCTCATGGTGCTCAAACACCTCCAGGGACAGTTACTCCACCATTTCCCTGGGCAGCCTTTGATAGTGTCTCACCATTCTTTCTGTGAATAAATTTTTCCTAAAATCCAATCTGAACCTCCCCTGGGGCAACTTGAGACTATTACCTCTCATCCTATTATTTCCCTTTTCCTCACCACAGTCTCTTCTGAATGCCTTCTTTACATGAGTTTTCTCCTCTGAGCAGCACGTGAGGACATCTCATTAAGATCTGGGGAGATGAGGTGGCTTGGCATCCTCACTGTGCTGTTATAAAGGCTGCATTTTTCAGAGGAGAATTAAGATTGACTGATCCCATTCTTCTGGCCTCTTGCAACTGCTTTGTCATGCAGGGTCAATTCTCTGTCAGTAAAGCTTCACCCTGAGAAACTGCTGTCAGGAAATTCATTATTTAACAGGGGAATTGCACTGCAAGGTTTGGAGTTCCCTGTGCCATAGCCCATGATGTGTTGCCCTGACCCTAACTAGCATGCCTTAGCAACTGAGGAGCACAGCAGCTAGAGCCACCAAGACACTCTGTTCTTTGCATGGTGGAATTCCAGGATTGTAAAATATTTGCTTTCAACAGAACCAAACCAAGAGCCAGAAACAGAGGGATGATTGGAAATGGTGACACCATCTGTAGGAAATCATTCTTCTTTATCTATATTCTCATGATAAATTACAAACATCTTAAAAGCAAACATGTGGTCTGTCTTAGAGTTGGAAATCCCCGATGAATGGGTATTGTAGAGCTGCTAGCTCTGTTTTTATGTGGAAGGTGGCAAAGCAGAGCAGCACATGTGATAATGACAAGGGACTTGAGTCCATGCATATACCACATGGTTAAACAAACCTCTCTTAAATTAGAACGTTAATTAGCATCCAGGACCAGTATTATCACTCATCTACAAAATGAGGCAGGAATGGCAGGAGAGGACAAGATGCAACGAACATTACTTCTACTGCCACTGCAATCATACGGCGGCAATGGGTGTGCATGTAGACTGATACAGTAGAGGGATGTCTGAGCAGCTGCCCTCAGCCAGGTCTGGGTGGGAACCGGTCCATTCAGGGGGTAACCCTTGGTGTCTTAGTGGAGGAGGTGGTCAAGGGAGAGGCACCCCCTTTTCAGGTGTTCCCCCACATCTCCCTGCAGAATTTGGGAGCCAAATTACTGCAGTCTGGGGAGGTCGTTACCTCCCAGCACAGACCTGGGTTTCAGCACAGGGGATGTTCTTGTCTGCATTTCTCCTCTCCAGGTGACATCAGGTGGATGCCCATCCCTGAGCAGGCTGAGGCAGTGTATGGCTCCAAGGAGGGTCCAGATGTACACACACAAAGCATTCACTGCAGGAGATAGGGAAGTGCAAGGAGGACGTGCTATGGGCAGCCTTGGGCATTTTAGCCACCTGCCATGCAAGCTAGCATCGCCTAAACGAGAACCTTTACTTCTCCAAATGTTTCAGAGCAGAGAAAATTAAGGAAACCAGTACACAGTGGTGACCTTCAGATAGGCCTGTATCCTGTAGAGTCTGTATTCCAGGAGATACCGTATACTGAGTCACAGTGTTGCGGTGTCACGTGTTGTTCTCATGTAATTAAAGGTCTGTCAGTGTTTCCACTGTAAACTCAATTTTTAGGGGTTTATAACTTTGCTTTAGAGAGTGAACAGCAATGACCTGTTTCTGCATTCTAAGCAGGTTTTAAGGTCATTATGTGAGTGTTAACGTTCCGTTACATTATATTGTAATGAAATGAGTCTTTCAGAGTAAAAGCATTTCACACTATTGGCAAAAATGAGCATATTCATCTTAATTTTTGCATCTACTTAATTTCAGGAGCTTTTATAATTAAATGTTTGGTTGCGCTGGCAAATAGAGAAGCAAATCCTTGTCATCATGAAAACAATCCCGTCCCATCTGCGTGCTCTGCTGGGGAGGAATGAAAACAGCTTTATGGGGAACTTCTTAAAAAGCCAAATGATAATTTTTCCATGCTGGAGGAGCAGATGGGTATTATTTTCTCAATGCACTCGCAGGCAGTTGGTGGCACCCCCAGCCAGAACATGGCAATCACCTGTGTGAGAATCATGTACATCCTGTGGTCATTCCTGCAGTGTTTGTAAAGGACACCACTGTGTTTTGCAGGATTCCCATTGGGATCGGGCAGCACTTCATGGCTCAGTCGCGTGATTGCAGTGGCATTTTCTACCACCTGAGGTTGGTAAGTCCATGATTGGGATTCCTGGTCTTGTTGGGTGCTCCGGTGCTAAAAAGTTGTTAATGTATTGGACAGGTGAGAGAGAATAGCAATAGTTCAGAGGATCAGAAAGATTGAAGATAACCCCTCAACCTTTCCAAAATCAGTTCAAAAGATCTGACTCGCAGATTTTAAGTTCTTCCATGGACAGAGAAGTTCAAGGGTGGATGGTTCTTCGACAGGTTAGGATAAAGCAAGCTGAGAGAAAAAAAGGTTGAAAATGAAGGTTATATGCATTTGGGCCAAAAATAAAGTGGGATTTTTAGTAGTAAACTGATCATAGGAATAGCATGGTTGGAGTCACAGTGGATTTTTCATCATGTGGATGATGATGTATTGCTGTCTCTTCGGAGGTGTTCAATGGAAGTTATGGATCTGAACTGTAAATTGCTGGTGGGAATCTTTGGGCTCAGCCAGGCAGAAGGTCTGATCAGTAGTTGCAGTGTGTTTTTTATGGCCTGAAGTCCACAGATTTCTGCCTTCCAGCAACTCTTTCAGTTCAGTGATGAGAATATCCTCATCTTCTGAATCTTGTATCAGAGAGAAGCTAAACATCTCGAGCAGAGTGCTGAATGGTTCTGCTGATAATTAGGGTTGGAAGCAGCTGAACTGAAGGATTAACAGACACATCCTTGTGCTGCGGTGGGGCCAGCTCTCAGGAGAGTGGGAAATGTCCTAAAGTCATGGGTGGGGGATGAAGAAAATAAGTTAAACTGACAGAAAAGAAGGTCTCAAACAGGGCACGATCCTGCTCTTGGGCTCTGGTTTGTTGTACTGGACTATGTGCAGATCTACTTGTTCATGCTCAAGAACTTTAACTCACGGGTGATGGAAACAGGGGATTGTAAAGGGGGTCTTAAAAACCCAGGTTTTTATCTCACTCCTCTGAGCAGGAGAGCAAAATAGAGGCTGCTGTTTGTCATTGTATCTGAGGGACAGTAGAGAGGGAGAGCAGCAATACTGCGGTGGAACAAGAACAACTGTCCTGCCACAGTGAAATGCAGGCTGTGACCTGGTGGGATCCAAGCTCCCAGGAAAATTCAGGTCTGGTGGGACATGCAAGGATCACAGAATCGTGATGGTTGGAGAAGACCACTGAGATCATCAAGTGCAACTGCCCTCCCATTCCAGCATGCCTGTTAACCAAGTCCCCTCAGTGCCACATCTCCACAGTTCTTGAACATCCCCAGGGACAGCAACTCCGCCAAATTGTTTTCCAGATGAAGATGAAAACATCTCTGGGCAAGATTGCCATCAATGTGGGGCAGCCTTTGCATTGAGGGAAAGGTGCTCAAAATCCTTCCCTTTTATGTTCCCCATTCCCAAATTTCCCAGTCCTCATTAATAAAATCTCCCACAAAGCAAAGGATTTCCCACTTCAATACAGAGCGATAGCAGAGCAATGAAGAGCCAAAAGACACACAGCTCAGACTTCAAAACACAGCGGTGAGTCAGAATCAGGAGAAAAATGAAAGGATACAGAGAAAGTGGTCCTGAAGCCTCTTCCAACAGCTCATCAATGTGTGAGCCAGCAGACAGGTCGAGGAGGTGAACACTGCCAGTGGGGGTTCCCAGTGTCCCCTTGCAGCAGTGCTCCTCTCACACCTCACCAGGCCCCTGGAGAGGGTGGTTCTCCTGTTTGATGTCACTGTCTGAGCTCACTTTTCTTCTGATATACACCTACAAAGGCACAGGAGAAATCCCATGTAGGAGGTTATGACAGGTCATGCATTCCAACGTCCTACAAGCAGCCTGTTTTACTAGTTTTACCAAGAAGAGCTGAGGAGTTTTTGACGTTTTTTCAAGATAGAGCTCTTCCTCCATCAGGACAGGAGTGTACTTGCTGCCAGCCATGGCCAGTGGGGGCTGCTGCAACCAACAGGGGGATCGCCTTGCGAGGGGATCGCCTTGACCCCTGGGCAAGCAGCACAGAAAGGAGTGCAGAGCTCCCAGACGAACACGGGGTACAGGGGGGCTGTCTCAGGGAATGGTCCCATGCATTCGTGCAAGGCTGACACCAATGCTCTGAGCCAGGGCAGGGAGTACTGCACAGCGGTCCTTTAGACATTTATCAGAGTCCACATGGTTAACTGAAATATTTCTGCTCCTACGGCTTTAATGAAGCTCAGAAGCTTTTGATAATAAGACCTAATTTATAATTAGGCTTTATCAGTAATCAGTTAATTTATAGAACCCTAATTCTCATGAAGGTATTTCAGAAGCTTTGCTTATTATATTGCAGAACCGATGTCCGTAGACAAGCAAATCACAACAACAGGATAGAAACAAATTTCAGGGTAATCCTGCTGCCTAAGTGCTCTATTTATTTACTTCACATTTTGTGCAGGAGCTGTAACATCATTTCTGCAGGCAGCCGGGGACAAGGGTGCTTCACTCAAACATGTCGGGAATATCGCATTAATAGCAGGCAACCTTCCACGTGCCTTTAAGAAGGGGATCACTGGGATACATGCTGGGATGTGTGGTCCACACAAGGCAAGGGATAAGGCTGGCAGGGATAGGTTCATCAGGGCTATAGGGTGGGAGATACCACCTCCAGGATGGAAGCAAAAGCCCATGAAGAACCACAGAGAGCTTCTCAGGGGCTTCGGTGGGATCAGATGTAATGGTCTGACCACGCCAGCACAGATCAGAACAGCCAGTTCTAAAAAATGTCCAGTTGTTGGGATACCTCTGGTACAGCCATTTCCTTTGACAGATAGGCAGTACTCGCCTCTGACTCGCTGAGACATCTGCCCAAATGGTGCCAGACTTTCTGCATTTATATCACACTGCAAACCCACCCTCTCAGCTCTCTCTGTGCTTTGTCCTTCCCACAAATCTGCCCCCCGATTTCTCCCTCCCAGGTTCCCCAGTGCCCACCCGATCCCCTCCACTTCACTGGGAAGAAAACCAACACAAACCCTCTCTTTACCTCTCTAGGACCTTTGAATCCCTTCTCTGTCCCTTCATGCCCGTTCCTCTTCTAAGTTAACTCACAAACATTCTTGCTGTGTTTGCTTTCGGAGAACTGACAGCTATTTCAGTTGAGTCCAGGTCCTAATGATCCCAAATCATTGCCTTGCAGTGCAATGCTCTCCTTGGCTGACTGTCATTCCTCCATCCCTGAAGCCCTCTGGGATCTCCTAGCCAACCAGTTTCAATTAAATTTCAATTAACATATCTGAGCAAAATGTTATATGCTACAAAGTCTCCAGGAGGGCTGAATTAAAGAACAAACATGAGCTGCTCACCCCTGTGGCACTCACTTCTGGGATTGTGGGGCCATATGGAAACCTTAGCTTGCTCTAAAAAGCGTGGCCATTCTGAAGGGTGCTGGGCCTCACAGCAGCTGGTGAGGGCAGATTTGGTGCAAAGAGTCACCAGAAACCTCTCAGCCCCAGGGAGTGAGCAGGGTGGTGCTGCCCAGACTGCATGGCACAGTGGTTGTGCCCCTGCCCTCTCTCCTGGGCGTTGAGGCATGGTCCATGTTTTCCAGCATATCCTCTTAGCTCCTGACTGTCCTCTCAATTTTGCCTTCCCAGCACTACAGCCATCATCTGTGTGATGATCTTAGTGGTTGTTTCCAACCTTCATGATTCTACAGTGATTCTGTGATCTGGACAAGTTGTGTTTTGTCTAATGTGGAAAACCTCGTTCCAGTGTGCTGGGATATCACTACAGGGTATGAGTAGGAACCCATTGATGATGCACTCATCACTGTGGGGTGGGCTGAGCACCTCCTACAGCTTTAGTGTTGTGCTGGGGAAAACTTGGAGCTCTACAAAGAATGGGAGTGTGGTTCTGTGGCAGTGAGGGGCACAAGGTGCTCAAGCATTGGCACAGGCTGCACAGGGAAGTGATGGAGTCACTGTCTCTGGAGATGTTCAGGAAATGTGGAGATGTGGCACTGAGGGACATGGCCAGTGGGCATGGTGGGGTTGTGTTGGGGTTGGACTTGGTAAACTTAGCTGTCTTTTCCAACTGTATTAACACTGTTTCTATGAGGGATTTCAGAAGGGCATTTAGGGTCTTACCTCCAGCACCTCGGGGTCACCATCCATGTGCACTGCTTTCTCTATTGCACTGCCATGGCCATCATCCTATAGATATTTCTATTAACAACACGTGCCACAGTAGCACTGCTCATGCTCTTTTCCAGTGCTTGCCTTTTCCTTTTGAACTTAGATCAATTTCACTCCCCAGCCCACTCCTTGGACGGGTTTTCTTTCATCCTCAAATCCATGAGCTGTCTTCTCCCGATGCCCCATCAGCCAATTCTTGTAACTGCAGAAGAGCTGCAGTCTGATGTGCTTTAATTAAAGTGAATTGGTAGTGGCATGTTATTGATTTACTATACATTCGCATTAGCTGAGTACTTCACACTCTTATCTGATGGGCAGAAGACTGATACAGACTCTGCTCCTCCCCTCATGAAACACCAGCTGAGCTGCAGAAGCCCACCTGGGTAGAGCTGGTTGGCAGGAGCCAGCACACATCCAGAGAAGACATCATGCTGGAAAACTTGTTTTGTTTGGACTGGCAGAAGTTTTCAATCAAAAGCCATCATGTTTTGCACTTTTGTCCTTAATTCCTTGCTCAGAGCATAAAATAAAATACCTGTCAGAGGGCTTGTGCCCACTGACACTGCTTGAGTCCTGTGGTCTATGCCAGGTAACAGCAATATGACAAGAGGTGATGGCCTCAGGTTGCACCAGGGGAGGTTCAGTTTGGGTATTAGGAAACACCTATTCTCCAATAAAGTGCTCAAGCATTGATACAGCTGCCCAGGGATGGAATTACTGTCTCTGGAGGAATGTGAAGATGTGGCTCTTTGGGGAGCCACAGTTAGTGGGCATGGTTTGGGTTGGTGGATGTTGGATTTGGTGGTCTTAGAGGTCTTTCCATCCTTAACGATTCTATGATTATAACTGCCCAGCACACTAAATTGCATGGAAAATCACAAGTCCAGCCCTTTGGAGTAGGCTCATGGCACATGGAAGATGCGTTACTGAGGTCTGTGCCTTATGGATGTGTGGCCATGAGGGTTCCCCCTGGGTCTGCAAGGATACCCAGTGCTGTCCCCACCAGTGGAGGGAACTGACAGAAATTTCTCTCCTAAAAAGCAGATTTATCCAAATCCAAACATTTCACGGGCTGTACAGTTTTCAACAAATATATGTGCTGAAATACATGAATAAAGTCCTAACCATTTCTTTTTCTGCTCAAATTTACTGTTAATAATTACTGCGTGGCAACTTTACATGTAAGTAATGCATGCAAGTTTACATCTTACTGACAAATCTTTTAGAATTTGCTTTTCAAAATGGCTTTCCATTTGCAGGTTTATTTTGTACAAGTTGCAATGTAGTGTCCAATTGCAAAAGACACCTTATGAAACAGAGCACAGATTTACAAAAAGGGCAATGTTCAGGAGATCATAAGTCTGAAAAAAGAAAAAAAGTGGATGGATTTTGATGGATTTGGACATGTGCTAATATTTTCTCAGGCAAACATTTTTGCACTCATAAGATACTAAACATATAGTGTGCTACTGGGGAGATGTACTCTAGAATCCTGTTCTAGTCACCATGTTTCCCTGTACACTCATGCACTAATGTTTAATTTTAGGTGGTACACTACACATTAATTCTTTTTTATAAAGAAATACTGCACTGATTCACCCTGTACCTTCATGCTGCTTGTGACACTCACCTGATGCACATGGGCACCCTCCCCAGATAGCTGTTGGGGTTTCTGCATGGAGCATCCTGCTGTCAGCCTGCTAAATGCACTGCTGCAGTGCTCTGGGACCACGTTTTTGCTGTACGGTCGATGTCTCCAGCAAAACCAAATGAGGACTTCCTATCCTGCAGGAAACTGTGCTGCTCCCGGCCCTCTGCACGGGACAGAATCCCGGGGACAGACCTTGAGCAGCCCCGGGCTGAGCCTGCAGGAGCCAGCACTCAGAAAGAACATGAGTCCCATTCAGCTCCGAGCTATGGGCAGCATGACCATCATCAACATGGAGCACTCCGTGTGGAAAACTCAACCTCAGGCTGAAGGAAAATTCATGGAAGCAGCGTGGGCACAACCTCCACTTGCTGGATTCAGGGCTTTGGGGCTGGCTTGGAGGGCAGATGTCTGCCCCGTGCACTTACCCAGCCCTGCTGCTTTCCACTTTTTGGTCTGAGCATGCTCTTCCAAGAGGGAAACGTAACATTCAACAACTTCAAATCTTTAGCACTTCACATGCACCAACTGCCTTAGGGGAACAATTTAGCAGCAGAAGCAAACCCCACCCTACTGGAAAGTCCCAACACATTGGGAGGTCCCATAGAACAGATATCCACAGAAAATCCTTGTGGACTTGCCCATGCAATGGCACCTACAGAGGAGTTCCCTTGTCATCACTCAGGCACTCCTCTGAGTGACTGCACCCCTCGCTCCTCCCGTGGTTCTGCCAGCAGGAGCCCAACTGCAGCCATACTGCAGCAGTGTCAACTGAGTGACTGTATCCAAAAGCACAGAAAGCTGTAAATAAGTAAGACTTCCAGGTAATTTAAAAGAAACCTGAAATGAGAGAGTTGGCCTATATTATTCTCAACTAGTTCTCAGCAAAAATATGCAGAAAGCACATTTCCATACGGGGAATGTTTCATTAGCTGACAAAGATGAGCCAAATAACTCAGTCTCTTTTCTTTGCTAAGGATGCAGCAGCTATTTTAAGTAGTTGGGAGTTCACAGTTATCTACTCCTGCACGTTTGTTTAAATTGATTTGCAGTGGTGCTTTATTGACCTTGCTCCATAATACAGCTCAAAGAAATCAAAATTAGACCTCATTAGAAGATTCAGAAAAGCGTCAGCCAAACCGTGCGCTTTATCCATCCCGCCACCTGGAGCAAACCACAGCCTGCACTTGCATCTAACTGTTTTATTATCCTCTATGTTGTGTTCATTATTGCTCTGTTCTGAGGGTGCAGATGCACCTTGTACTGCTTCCAACAGCAAAGCCCCAAACCAGGAGCACCATGCAGAGCGATGCCCCATGCTGTCCTATACCACACACAACCATTCTCTTTCTTCTCTGGTCCCATTCTGAGACATTCCCCGCTGATATTCCCTATGTTAATTTTAATCCCTGCTTTTCACAGGCCATGTGCCACAAATGTTCTAGTTAAAGCAACTATTCCAGCCTCCGTAAGAACACTCTGTCTTCACAGACTTGTACCTTTTCCCAAAACTCTCCTCTTGGAATAAATGTGTTTTATGGAAAGTTGGAGGGAAATCAATTTGGCCACATTTGCATTAGGAGAGAAGGGGAAAAGCACACTATTTTCCTACCTTGGGGAAAAAAAAAAAAGGAAAAAAAAAAACCCGACATTTTTTGTACAACATAAACAGCTCTGAAATCCTGAAAGTCTGCATTCCCCTTCCCCACTGCAGCTGGGGGTGCCAACAGGAGCATCAGAGCAGAGGGGCAGACAAGAAGTGAGGGAGGAAGAAGGATGGGAGTGAACGTGTTGTTTTTTTTCATTTCTTACTTTCTTTTTTCTTTCTTTTTGGCCACTAATCTAATCAATCAGGAAAATAAAAGAAGAAAAGAAGAAACTTTTCAACACATGAACTTTGACAGGCCCAGGTGGAGCACTTCAGTTCTAGTTCTATAATTTTTACAGTGATGTTGTCCTTGTCCATACCTATTTATACATTCCATACTGTTTAAAGGACTAGTTGTTCTATGTGGATGCAGGTATGTGCTCTCACAGTAAACCAGACACATACAGTGATGACAGACAGGAAGAAAACAGAGAGGTGCAGAGAAACTTCCAGTGGTGTATAACCATTTGAAAAGCCACCATTACCAGGCCTGGACTGGGACGAGCTGGGGGTTGTCGGGGCTTTCTCATTCTCTGTATGCTTTTCTGGTGTAATTTCACTGCAAATGATGCTTTGCATCTCAGGTATCCCACAAAACCCATGTCTCCTCCTCATGGTTTAATGCAGTAGGTATTGTCAAGCCAGTGCCAAGTTTCCTCTTCTTCTCTGCCACTCTGTTTCCTTGAAGAGAAGTTTTATTTCACACTGGTAACCTCTGCTAAAGTCATGGAGAGCAACATTTTTCTTTGTGGTTTCAGAGAAAGGCTCCTTCTATGTTTTCTGCCCTGTTTGTCAGTGGTTTGAGCATGTTTGACTATTCCCTCAGTCTATAATCTTTGCCAAGAAATGACTTGATCAACACTTCAGGGCAACCCTGAGAGCAGAGAAACCACAAAGAGCAGAGCAGCTGGAAAAGGATGTTAAGCACACTCAGACTTGAATTAATGTGCATGTTTTTATCAACACCGATTAATTAATCATTGAAACAAGATACTGAGAGATGTGGTGAATTCTCTGCTAATAGATGTCTAAGGTAAGACTGTGTTTCTCTCCAAAAATAGGATCCTTCTCAATCCTGTGGTGCTGCCTGGGTGAGGCTCTGGGTGAACCTAAGAATCCTAACAATCTTGAAAGCAAGAGGTCAAAGTACCATGCAGAGCAAGGTCTGAAATGTGACTCAGGATACGGTTGCTCACAGCATTGTGCGACTGCTGGTGAAATCTGATGTTCAGAGATGCTTTCTAGGAATCTGGCTTTGACTTTCTATCCCTACTTTTACAATGAGTTGAATATCAATTACACTAAATCAGCCTATTGAACACCAACAGCAGTTGTCATTAACTTTTCTTGTTTATAGGTTTCTGAATCTCTGCTGAAGCTTTGTGGAGGAGAGATGTCATTCTTCATTTATTTGTTGAGTAAAAAACTGATCAATGTTAAAAAAAACTCCCAAGTGTCTGTGATTCTCGTCAGGGTAGATATACGGATGAGATCCATCTGAGTGATAATCTCTTGGTCTGTACAAGATTTTCCACTGGGAAAGAGCACTATGATCAGCACTATATTTAAAACCAGAAGAATGTTTCTGTTTACCTGCTGCATGCTCCATGTTCCCCACTTCCACTGGGCCAGAATCAGTGATCTGTTGGATTAAAGTCTTCTTGGACTAAAGACAATCCCAAGAAAAAGTACCAAGAAGGAGAGAACTCCACCTCTTTCTTGAACAGTTTATTCCAGTGATTTGTTGACCACATTGCTAAAGTTTGTGGCCAGTTTACAGTTTGTCACTTGGTGCTCACCATACACCAGTAGTCCACAGGACCACACTAGAGCTAGCCCAAAAGAACCCCTCCAGAACACAGAATGCATGCTGACCTCTCCATGTCATCAGTGCTACTCTAAAGATCTGCTGATTATTATTTTTTTTTCCCTCTAGGTCTTCAGAAGCCATGGAGATGAATTCCTTCACAGGATGGGAGATGACAGCATCAAGTTGTGCCAGGGGAGGTTCAGGTTGGATATTAGGAAAAATTTCTTCTCAGAAAGCATGGTGGGGCATCAGCACAGGCTGCCCAGGCAGTGGTGGAGTCACTGTCCCGGGAGGGACAAGAAAAGGGTTCAAGAAAAGGGGAGATGTGCCACTGAGAGACATGGCCAGTGGGCATGGTGGGGATGGGTTGCAGCTGACTTAGTGATCTTAGAGGTCTTATCAAACCTTACTGATTCTGTGATTCTAAGATTAACTGGATTTGGGCACAGCTTAAATCTCTTCCAGTCCAAAAAGTCTGATGGTGGTCAAAGATTTATCTTATGGACACAGTGAATGTCCTGCTTGGTGCGGCCATGGTTGTAGGACTTTTGAAAAAGCTGCCTTCCTTTGTTCTGTTGCCCTTTAAAATGCTGTGCTCCTATGGCCATGGTGTTCTTGACAAGAAGGTTACTGGCAGCAGGAGCAGCTGCTGCAGCAGTCACTGTGGCATCTCCCTCACCTACAGTTCAGCAATGATACGATTTCCTGGCAAGCAAATGTAGGTGACCAATGTGTGGTGTGGTGTTTGTGGAGAAGGACTCAGAAACCACACAAAGGGACAAAATTTCATCTGCCCCCAATCATTTCAGCCATTCCAAGAATCTGTCCCTACTCCTCATTAATCCACATCTCCTTGTGGATACAGACAAGCTCAGGAGTTGTTCAGGCTGTAGTTGCTGTGTTCAAGCTGTCAAGTGGGAAGGCTTTCGAGCTGTTTCTACAGTCACCAGTAAAACAAACAGTGTCTGTGGCTTCCTAACTCATCTGTGTGCCACCCTACAGGCAGGGGACATGGAGTGTAAATGAACACCTGTGTGTCCACGTGGTGGTATCTGCCTAGAAGTACGATTTGCTTCTAGTTTGCTAAAAGTAAATGAAGAAATCTTGGTCCTATATTTAATGAAAGGATCTACAGGCAGATTTTCATTATTTAAAGATACTGCTTTTAAGCCACACTATAGTACCTGTTACTGGGTTTCATCAGCATGACACGATTCAAAATGTTTTGGTACGCATTCTGTTTGGAAATAAATGGTATAAAAAATATGATGCTCCAACTGAGATATAAGTAAACACAGACTGCCAAATTACTGCAGCTAAATGGGATGCTGCTCATCAGCTGAGCTGCAGGCGCTGGCCTTGTGTGTACCCCTTTGAAGTGCAATGCACTCACATAAGCCACCCTAAGAGGCTTTAGGTGGGGATTCTTGTTTGGGCAAGGCTTCACAATGGCTGGTGCTGGGATGCTGGAGAATTAGGTGTCTGCTTTGCTCATATTTTCCTCCTGTCCTTGCCTCCAGTTGAGTCTCTACTTCATAGACGAGCTCTAAACAACATCTCCGAGCTTTTATCTGCAGGTGACAAACAGAGGCATACAAACTGGATTGGCAGGAACACAAAGAAGGCTTTCATCTCATCATTGCATGAGGCACTTACAGTTACTTCTCAAGGAAAAAAAGAGATTATGCATCAACATTGTGAGCATAAAGACAATTTAAAAGGGATGTTAAGAAACTTCATGTCAGGAAAATATAGAACATCTGCAAACAGACGAGTATTCAGCAATAAGCTACGTCAACAATCCTGGAGGAACAAGCCTGTTTTGTTTTGTTTTTTTTCTTTTGTGGTGACAGTCCCATTGAGTATCACAAAGGAGATTTTAACAGGCTAAAGTGCTTCTCATGGTCAGACAAATGTGAACTTTGGTGGGGTGTAAGGTGTCACCTCCAGACCCACCTGCGACACTGTGAGTTGAACCATGTGCTGCTGCATGAGACATGAGGCTCTGATGCTCACCAAGTCAAAAGTGGCCTCCCCAGTTAGCGTCAGCCAAATGACTGCTGCTTTTGCAATGCTGTCTGTATGAGATGCACTGTTTCAGATAACTCCCTCCTGCACCGGACAGGGTGTGCTACACCTCCTCCAGCTGCTATTTCATTAAATGCCCGGACAAGTGAGAGCCTGAGGAAGCCAGTGGATTTGGGCTGGTGTGACCTGTGGTGTTTCACTTCTAGATCTTGAAGCCAGTAGGTGGACACTGTCATTGCCCCTCTGGCTTTAAGGTGAGACCACATGAGATCTGTGACTCAGCTGGATCTGACCCACTAAGGGGCTGTCTGCAGTCACAAGGAAGGAGGCTAAGCTGGAGTGTATCCTGATCTTGCTATTGAGTGAGGTATCCCAATGCTCAGCAAGTTCACTCCTGCCAGACATAGCCCCAGAGCTCGAGCTCTGTGACCACCTTTGCAGCAGATGCTCATAGCAGGATCTGTTGTAACATTGCAAAATGAACTGTGAGGTCCAGGTGCTACATTTCAAGCACAAGTTGTATGAGACCAAAGAGCCCTTGAGCTCTGTGATGCAGAGTCTTCTGCAGAAAACACTGAGCTCCTCCAGCAGAAGCCTGTCACCTCCTGCCACTTGCTGTTCCCTGTTCCTCCATTCCACTGTCGCTTTGACATCAGGAAGCAAAGTGCTAACTGGTGTTGTCTGTGTGGGATTTGTGGATGCCCCATCCCCACAGACAATCAAGGTCAGGTTAGAAGGGGCTCTGAATGCTGATGGAGCTGTGGGTCTCCCTGTTTATGGCAGGGAGTGGGAACAGCTGGCTTTGAAGGGTCCCTTCCAACTCAAACTATTCTATGACTCTATGATTCCCAGCACTCCCACATCACACAGGGAGATGGGAGGAAGCAGCAGGTGGGGATGGCCACGTCTTTGCTGCTTCGGCTGTATGAAGGTGAGCCCTTTCCCAGCAGGGCAGGGAGGACACGGAGAACCAGGGGAGTAGTGATGGTCACTGCACAGCCCATTTGAGCGCAAGATGCTGCCAGCATGTGTTGGCTGGGTAGAAAGCAATATTTCAACTGCAGTGTTTTAAACAGCAGTGGGCATGAAGGGTGTGAATTTTCTGACTCACATCAGATGCCTGGTGCTGTTTTAAGCACCTAGATGTTTGGCAGTGCTTATTCTTGTCTACCCCAAACAGCAGCATGCTGCTGATTCTGGGACTGACTTCATTTAGCACCCTCTGCACAGGAAGATGTCTGTGCCATCTGCTCATGGTGCCAGGCCTGGCCTGACGCTCACCTCCTGGGGATGTCTCCAGTCCCTGCTGCTTTTCCAGCTGCCTACTGCTATTTGCTGAAATGCTGATTTCTCCCTATCTCTTTTCTTTTTTCCCCTAAGGGATGCTTTTCCATGAGCTCAGAATGCCATTAAGGACTCCTCTCCCTGGACCGTGTAGCCCTGAGCCCTCCTAAGGACAGTCTGAGAGCACACAGCTCATCAGGAAACTTTATTGCAGCCCCCAAGGAATGGGTGGGTGACAGCAGGAGCTGTCCCCATGCAGTTCTGGTTTTGAATTGAGATGGGTTATGGGAGGGAGAGGTACTCACCATGAGCATGAGGCTGTTTGTTTCTGTGAAGGGGTGTAGCAGCTTTTGAGCACCTTGGAAGCATCTTTTGGATGTGAATGCCTGCTGAAGTTCCTTTGAAGATGAAGGCTATTTGGTCTGCTTGGGAACCTGGACAGCTGGAAGCCTTTTGTAGACCAAATGATCCATATACCTTAGCTGCATGTGGGCATCAAGTTCAGAAGAATCATCTCCCTTCATTTGAAGAACTTCCACCCAAGATTTTCACACACATAAGCACAGAGACATGGATGCATAAGTTTCCACCCCTGTGTTAATTGCTTGGGGCTCTTCCTTTCTAGGCTGAAATGACACAGATGAAGATCTTAAGTACATGGTCCTTCCTGCCATCAAATGCCTTTCCCAAGTTTTGACTGAATTTCTACTTAATGAATCCAGCTTTGTCATTTAGGGGATGTTCCGGCAATAAGATATGACAAGGTGTGAATTATAGTACAATAATTCATGCCTGGAGCACTGTCAGGCACAAGGCTGAAAGCTGAGTACCATCCATGCAACTCAGTGTGAATTATTACACCATAACTCAAGCCCTGAGGAAACAATAAGGGACTAGCCAGAGACTATCAATATGAAGAAAAAAATTGGGTTAAATCTATTAATTTTATTTAGGTTGCTGAATTAAAAAGAAAAATTATAGTCTTTGTAACACTCCCTTCTGCCCATCCCCGTGTTTTCTTAGCAGAGAAGTGAAATTAAGAAAATAATCTGACTTAGTGTGGAATGGGAGAGTGAAGGGAACTGTCCAGGCTCCTGGGGGGCAGGATGAGAGCTGAGGGCAGAGCAGCTGGCAGCTACCTGCTCATTTTCCCCTCTTCCCTGCTTTAAATATTCAACACATGTCATTGGATCCTAAAGTACTTCACAAACTTAGCACAAAGGATGGATGCGGATCAGTTCACCTGACAGGTTGAGCTCAAAGGAGGGCACTGAGGGTGACCATGGGAGTGTGCTCAGTGAGGGTGGACATGAGGGAGGAATTGGTCATGCACACTGTGGGCACGCAGCGAGTTGCATCTCCCGCTTGGCCTGAAGATAATCTTTCCTTTCACCCAGGCAGAAAACACCTGAGTAGCTGCAGAAAGTGGACCAAGAATTGATAGCAGCAAAAGAGATGTTTTATCAGAGGCTTTCCATACGTCAATGGTTGGCTTCTTCCATTTCTTACTGCACTATATGTGCAGGAGGACACGAAGCAGAGACTTAGAAAAGTATCTGACAAACATTTTAAAGGCTATTTTACGTAGTTGGTCCATTGAAGATCACACTTGCACAGTGTTGTTACTTTTTGTTAATAAATCTGATAAAAAACAGCCCTGCCCATTCTTTTTCCTGTCCCTGAGTTTTATTCTGCCCTTTCTGGAAACACATTAGAGCTTAAAGACAGAACTGCCTGTTTTCCAGAGCTCTGTGAAAGACAGCCTCCTTTCATGAGCCCTATTTTACAATATACATCATTCCATTTGCCCCTCTTTTGGGTCAACCAACACAGAAGCCCCGTAATTTCCTTCAGGATTTCTTCTCCTAAACAAGGACGCAAGTCTTCACTCTGCAAGTTGTCCTCTCCACAGCTTGATTTCTTCATAGGAATGTTTCCAGTCCCTCCAGTGCTATGAGAGACGTGGGATAGCCCTGAACAAGGCAAATCCTCTTCCTTCCACAGTTGGTCACCTTGAAACTGGGGCAATTGGTGATTCAGGATTGGCTGCCAACCACAGAGGACCTAGAGTGATAGGAAATTTAAGGTTATCCAGAGCAAATTTTAAGTGATCATTTGGACCTCATTTACCCAATCAGTATAGATTTCATTTAGAAATGTATCCAGATTAACTGATTGACTTTTTTTGAGATAGCTATTGATTTTTGAATAATTATTCTAATTAATTTTAGTGTAGCTATCTTTCTGTCCATCTTACCAGGCAGTCTGACACAATCTTGGAATTATTTGCTTGCAGAGTCCCACACCAGAGGCTGATTTTTGGTATTTGCACTTGACAGCAGGACACAGACAAAGCAAGGATCAAGGGCAGAGCCCCATCTCTTGTTCTGCCCATGGAACAGGACACCAAACAGCAAAGGAGCATGGGATGACCCCACATCCCCTTCCACAGGGCTGCCAATGCACAGTGCAATACTCATCCTGAGTGGGAGTGGGTGGTGTGCTCATGTCACCCCTTGGACACCCAGGACAGATGCTCTGCATGTAATTTTCCACTGGCCATGGGAGGACTCACCTCCTAGAGGCTGCAGAGCCTGGATGAGCTCTGCTGCTCCTCATCTCCAGGACTGTTTGTGACCCTAAATCACCTGCCCACATGAGCACAGGAAGCTTCAACATACCTACCACAGCCTTCAAGAGATACCAGCTCTGTCCCAGACATGCTTCTGCCAATAACTACAATGGATTCCCTGTAAAACCGAGCATTGCTTGTATTGATTTATTTACCCTATCACTCACAGTGCCATTCGAAGATGCCAAACAAGAACAGGGCTCTTTTCCCAGGATTTGTGCAGACATAAGATGCAATCTCAGCTCCAAAGACTAAAAGCATACACTTTTTTTCAGTCTAAAATCAGCCAAGAGGAAATAATAATGGATGGAAATACAATGGCAGTGTTGATTAAAAAGTCAGTTGTATTCAATAAGATTGATTTTTTAAATCACCAGTTTTCATTACGCTCCTCAAAATTTTGAATTATCCTAATTGATCAAAAATATTTCAAAACATCTTAATGTCTTAGCACATTACAGATGGGCTCAATGGGAACCCCTCCATTATTCTGATGGGGACACAGTTTGCCAGCTCTTCCATTCATGCCCACGCCTCTGTGCTTGTGTGTGCACAGTGAGGAAGCTGGGAGTGTTGGAGGCTCTTTTGAAGGGCTGGAGGATCTTCTTCACAAGAAATCAATGGGGTCGTAAGCATATAGAAGCAAGATAGGAAGTCATGGAAGAAGAAATGGTTGTGATAACTTAACTGTCCATAAACAAAAGGATGTGGCAATTGTTGCTGTATCGATAAGTGGTAATGTGTGCATGGGGCAATGTGATAAGTAGCTTTGTGGGTAAAGGCTGGGTGCACCATCCTACCCCATGCTGGGTGTGCAGGGTACCTAAAGGAAACTTGCTCTTTACTGCAGGATGCTACTGCAGGAGGGGAATGCTGGAGACCTCCTGCAGGCAGTAATAAAACACCGGTGGCATCTCTAAAAATTATAGATGATAATTTTCTAGCACAAAAAGGATGGCACCTAACGCAAGGTAATTCTATTTTAGATCTTGTTATGATGGATAAAGATGAATTGATCACTGAACTAGAAATCGGTGGTTGCCTAGAGACCAGTGATCATGACCTGATTACATTAATTATGGGATAATAAAAGACAGTCCCAACCAGTAATATATATACCTGGTGCTTCTCCCAGGATCTGTTAAGCTGAACAAAGAGATGAGTGAAAGTCACTGGGGAGAAAAATAAACATGTAAGTAAATGAGCGAGAAATGAAAAGTTCCTGCTAAGGGTTCGCAACCTGGCTAAAAAGTTATATTCCCACTAGAACTGGTTTTAAGAATTGATCTGAGGTATTTCGAGGTGAACATGAAAGTGGCACTTAGAAGCAACATACGAAAAATAGGCACAAAAAAAAATTAGTATTTGAGATAATTTAACATTTCTGAGTGGTAGAAAATTGATAAGGAAAGCTAAATGGATTAAAGAAAATTCTAGCTGATGAGTTAGAGGTAATAGAAGCTGTTATTATCAACAAGAAAAAGGATCCTAATGATGATATACACCCAAATTTTGAAAAATATGTTAAAAATGATAAAATTGGACCATAAAATTAATAACAGTGACTCAGAGAAGATCCAAAAATGTCAGAATGTCATTATCTTGGTCAAGCAGCTCGTAAGATTCTCAGGGCAATGAAGAAAGATTAAATTTAAAGGGAGGGTTACAAAAGATGTTCTGCTTTGAGGGCTTTATGGCAGTGTTGCAAACGACACTTGTGTTGCCTGAGTTCTTTGCAATATGGCAATTGTCTCCCTTTGCTCGTGGGTTTGAACCATGCCACACATTTCTGCTTTTGCCGAGCTCATCCTCTGCCATTGTACTTAAGCTCTTTAGAAATGTCTTTAAAAACGGTGGCAAATTCCCCACTCTTATTCTGTATAGATTTTATCTAGGGACAGCTGCTTGTTCATAGACAGTCATTGCACTACATTTTGTAAAAAGCAAACCAAAATTATGATTTTTAATCTAGAGCTTAGATTGTTTGTATAACCCCATTATTAAAATAGCTGAGCCCCCTGGACTATGGAGTGATCTATGTATTCAAGCAAGAAGCAATGAAGTAGAGAATGAGATTAGTGCAGGTCTCAGTGCAGCTCACAGAGCCAACTCCAAGTAGCTGGATGGGTTCTGCTGCCAGTGAAGCCACAGCAGTGCCCCCACTGTGTTTGGGTGCCCACACGAGCCTGTATGCAGGCTTTCCACACTGCCCTGCTCTCCATTCTGCCATGGCCACAGGCACTGGCCATGTGGTTTACTTCCCATCACTGATCAGAAGGAGCTCAGCACTGTGCTAGAACCGAACGATGGCATTTCTATTTCGCACCACAGACTGGAAGAGCATGGGGAAGGGTGACAAACCCAAAGCACATTGCCCAGAGGTACTTTATCCAAGCTGAGGCACTCACAGCCCCCAGGTCAACCTGCCACATCCTACCTGGGGATCCCCAGCGGTCAGCAAGGTCCCCACCATCTGCCCTGGTCACACTGCTGATGGTGTCAGGGCAGGAAGAAAGACCAAAAATTTATCCCTGTGCTTCCTACATGATTTTCAGCATCCCTTGGGGAACTCCCAGCCCTGCTGGTCTGCACCAGGGGGAAGGTGCCCAGGCCCTGAGCTGTAGCAGCCCTGATGCCACAGTGCGGCTCTATGGGTAGCAGAAAGGTGAGTGATGGGGTGCAGGGCTCCTACAATGGGTTTTGGAGGTGTTCCCACAGAACAATGTAGGCAAACAAGGAGTCTGCAGAGTGGTTGGGAACTGGGTTTAGTCTGCAAGTCCACAGGGGCTTGATAGGACAAGATGTAATGGCCTTAAGTTGCACCAGGGGAGGGTCAGGTTGGATATTAGGAAACATTTCTTATCCAAAAGAGTGGTGACACATTGGCATAGGCTGCCCAGGGAAGTGGGGAATCACAGTCCCTGGAGGTATTTCAGAACCATGGAGATGTGGCACTGAGTGACATGCTCAGTGGGCATGGTGCTGATGGGTTGGGATTGGACTTGAAGATCTCGGGTGTATTTCCAGCCTCAAATCACGACTTTATGATTCTAAGCCACACATACAGGTTTCTAAATACTCTAGGGAAGAAAGAAAAAGTGAAAGAGAGGAAGAAAGACTTCTGAAAAATGTCCTCCCCTATCTTCTCCATAGCTGGGTTCCCAAGGAGACAAAGCAAAGGGTGTAATTACTAACCATCAACAATATGGCTTCCAAAGTTCAATGATAACTGCAGTGCATAGTATGCACAAAACATTAGATTCTCAGCTGCTAATTTGATCATGATATAAGCCAAGGCCACATACCATAGCAAAATAAAAACCTTAATTCAACCCTCAGAGATGACAAACAACACAGGAGGGAAAACAATCAGCAAGCAAGGTGCTGCGCAACACAGTTCCATGAGAAGACTCTCAAAGAGCTCCATAAATAGAGAAAAAACCAACACTGAGACCAGCAATTATCAAACTACCACACCACTCTGTGCTAGCATGCTCCGGTCAGACCTGCTGTTATCTCAACCCTTTGAGCCCCATGTTGGGCACCAAACGGACTGCTGTGGTTTAACCCAGCAGGTAGTTCAGCACCACTCAGTTGTTTGCTGACTCCTCCTCCTCCCACTGGGATGGGAGAGAGAATTTGAGAAAAAACAAGTAGAACTCAAGAGTTGAGATGAAACCACTAAGACATAGAAAAAGAAAATAGATATGAACATATATATATATGACTCTATATAACAAGTGATGCACAAGCTCAACTAGCACATCAAGCAGTGGAAGAGAGGGAAATATACTCCCACCCCTTCCACTTGATGTCAAATGGCATGGAATATCCCTTTGGCTGGTTTCAGTCAGCTGTCCTAATTCCTAGTTCCCTCCCAACTCCTTGAGACCTTCACTGACTCTGTACAACACTGCTCAGCAGCAACAGTAGACATCAGTGTGCTATCAACATGTTTTTTCCCTTAGAAAGCACCAGACCAGGCACTCTGAAGAAAACTGTTCCATGACAGTGACTGTGATTGCTCACGAGATGAGGCAGTGCTTCGGGAGCAGGAGGGCCCGCGACTGTTGGTGCCTCAAAGCTGGAACCAACAGGTGCAAATCTCAGCCAAGAGACACAATCCAGAGCCATGGACCTGCTCTGCTCCGTAGGGGGACTGCAGCCCAATGTCCAACCTCGGTTCAGAAAGCAGCCCTGAGCCTTGGTGCCTGCTCCTGTTCCAGCCCAGCACAGGGCACGGCTCTGCGCCCAGCACTGCACAGAACTGATTTGCTGCAGAATGTAAAATGCAGGTTTCCAGAATGCCAAAAAGGTAATTTAAATGTTAAAACATTTGTGACTGCATAAATTGCAACGTGTAATTCCAATTGAATTGTAGTGGGGTTAATCTGACCTTAATAGAATACTACTAATAATTTATATTATTATCTTTAATAATATTAATTCTACTTAATTTTTTTTCGTTCACTTTGTGCGTTTCGCAGCTCCATTGAGCTTCCGAGCGCTCAGCTCTCGGTGTGCAGCAGTCACTTATCATTTACACAAGTGGGGATTCCACCAGGCAATTTTCAGAGAAATAAAGATCATCTTTTAGAGAAAGGAACTTTAAAAAAAAATACAGTATTAAACGAGTAGATATTAATGTGTCATATTTAGAATATAAAACAACCCATAATTTCTTCTGAAGCCTCTTCCACCTAAACATATACTTCTTTACCCTTCTAGAGGAATCCTTTATTCTGCTGTTTAACTTATTAGGCATTACCATTCTAACTGTTAAAATAAAATTGTTAAGATCGTAATGTCAGGAAAATAAAAACCTCGTCAGTATGATAGTGCCTTCTGAACAGAGCAGCACAGTTTGTTGGTGATGAATCGGAATTGCACATTTCATTAGAATTTATATCAGAAGCCAAGGGATGAAGCATTATTTCATTAAGTATCTTGAAATTTCACCAACTTAATGAAGCTGTCAAAATTCTATTAATAAAGTGCTGGAAATATTTGTTTGTTTGTTCATATGCGTTGGCTATTATTTAATGTTGTATTGGCAGTTCATTAATTTACAGGCTGTAGGTTGGGGGTGAGGAACAAGGGGGAGAAAAGCGCCGAGTGCCGTGTGCTGTGAGATGCAGGTGTGGGCTCGGTCCAGGAGCAGAGCCACACGCTGCCACTCTGTTTTTAAAAGGTTTTTTCAGATGTTCCCTCTTCTGACTTACTCCGTTTTTCCCTTTTTCTTTCTACTCAGTTCCTCTCTGCAGGGTAGCCAACTTCAGTGAGAGCAGAGTAACGGGAACGATTATTATCATTAAAGAAATGGTAAGTTTAGTGAAGATTGAGGATTTGCTGCATGCTGAGCCCAGCCTGTGCCAGCCCATCCCACCCCAGATGGGCAGCAGCTGTGGCCGAGCACAAGTAACATCTGCATCACATCTATGTCACGTTGGTCAGGCTTGTGGCCACAAACACCCCACGGGAGCTATGGGTGGTTCCCTGAGGATACACTACCTGTGGTGGCACTAAGGACTTTGCTGCCATACGTCTGGGACAGACACACTGCTGCACATGGTGAGGCCACGAGCGGTTCATTGGGAGCAGCACAGCTGAGTGCTGACAAAATAATACCTGATCTTGAACTCATAGAATCAGAGAACTCTTAATGCCGGAAAAGACCTCTGAGATCATCTGGTGCATCAATCAACCCCTAATCGCCATGCCCACCAGGTCCACCAACCACCAATACTGCCCATTAAACCCCATCCCTCAGTGCCACATCTCCACAGTTCTGGGACACCTCCAGGGACGATGACTGCACCACTTCCCAGGGCAGTTTGGCCCAATGCATTACCAGTCCTTCTGAGAAGAAATTTTTCCAAACGATACTCAATAAAATTCAATATTTACCTGAGTGTCCTGGTGGATGATAGGTTGGCCATGAGACAGCAGTGTGCCCATGTGGCCAAAAAAGACAATGGGATCCTGGGGTGGATTAGAAGGGGTGTGGCCAGCAGGTCAAGGGAGGTGACCCTCCCCCTCTACTCTGGATCTGTACTCCAAGATCTCCTGGAGGTCCCTTCCAACCCTTACAGTTCTGTGATTCTATTTGTGATGGCAAAAATATTGAGGAAATCTTTCAGCTGTGGAGCACCAGACCTGCAGAGCTCGCTGCTCCATGCCCCGTGAGCATACAGCACTTTGAGGTTGGCACTTGTGCCCTAGTCATTGTGGACCAGAGGAGCTGGGTGCAAATCTGTGTGGGAACTATGGGAATCTTAGAGGGAAAAGCCCTCAGAGCAGTGTTGCTGAATAAACCTCCAGCTACTGAGCAGAATCTCTTAGGAGACCATTCATTGTAAAATAAGTGAAATTTATATGTAAGATTTCAGAGAGTATTAATTACACAGGAAGGTTGCAGGGTCTGCATTATTCCGTTAATAGGATCTTCGAGAAAAAGAAATAGGCAGTTCTGACACAACACATTAGATTTGTTAAAGGGTCGATGTTTAATTAGTTTTAACTGATAAATTAATTAATGAATTTGCAAATACATGTCCAGGACATGCATTCGATATTCAGAAAGTAGATGCTGGGATTTTGGAGAGAATACTTCTAAACAAAGAGATGGTTCTCCTGCCTGACGTGCAAACATCGCCGTAACTGCAGATCCCTAAATAGTGATTTCCATAATTACACAATTAAAACAGAAAGGCTCCGTTTAAGGCATGCAGATATTCTTAATTCTGTTCTGCCGTGGCACTGTAAAGAGGAGAGAGATGAGTCTGATCACAGGCCCAGAAAGCTGCAATTCCTCCGTAATGCTCAGCTGATGGCTGCGTGTTACGGCAGAGCAGAGCCAGGATTGCCTGAGCCAACTCCACGCTCTTCTCTTAAGTACAACTTTAACTTTCCATTTCTTCCGTTTATGCTACTTAGCATGGGGATAACTGCAAATCACTTTAATCTAATTTACCCCCAAATAGTGATGATACATCTCTCAGTATAAACTCCTTCTTAACATAACATCTCTCTAGGAATATCAATACCGCATATGATTTTTCAATTAAAGCAGAAACTCAACCTTTTCTGTCTGAAGAACATTTTTGTTATCTTTTTCTAAGCTTACAGCACCTGATGTGTGGATAAAAAATCCGTCTTCTGGGGATTTTCGGCTAAATCTATTATTTAAATCCCATTTATTAAGGTTCTCTGCTTCAGCGTCTGAATTTTCCTGGGCACTTTTTCCTGCCAAATGCAATCCTCAGCTCAATGCTGAGAAAATACCCCTGCACACCTGCGCAGCCGGCACACACACAGCAGCCCCACATCTCCAGGGGTTTCTGGGCTCACTGCAGCTATGCGCTTCATCTGCTGCACAACTGATGCTCTCCATCACCCAGCACTGCTGCCTGGGTAGGGCAGCCTGCTCCAACCCTTCTCGCAGCCCCAGCACTGCCTTCAAGAGGGCAGCTGGGCTCACAGCATCCCATAAAAGTCCACCCCATCTGGAGGGCACACAAGGGAAAGGTCTACGGCCATTGCAGCTCCAAACTAAGGGCTTAATGTAGGACATGGCCATCGCATGGCTCATCTGAGGCAGGAAGGAAGCTTTTGTCGTAGCAATAAACCTCTCATGGTCAGCTGCAACATGCAGTGAAGAGTAGGGAAAGGGTGCCCCGTGGCTTGGGACTGCACTGCTTTGCAGTTCACTCTGGAGATGGTCATGTTTATACATTCTTAATGCTTTTAAACCCAGAGGTTTCTCATTTTACATGGGCTAACATATGCTTACAAACACTCCCACACCATGGTGCTTCCTCGCAAAGTTTGGCCATATCCTGAGGCTACAGCCCTATCACCAAAGTGTTCAGAACATGGGAGCTAAGCACCACGTGCACCCCACACTGCGCATCACTTTGGCACTCAGAACGCCGCTGCCTGTGCCCATATTTCCCTGGACAGGGCTTCACCTCCATCACCAAACAGATCCTCATGGCTCAGCCGCTGAAAATTCAAGACTGATTCATCATCCTGCAGAGAAAAACGACGGAGCTACACCTGCATGTTTACAAGGCTTACCTCCTGGTCTCCACCACTGCTGGTGTCAAAGCACTGCTGAGAGCTGCTGCCCCCGTTGGACGCAAGGACAAAACTCCGATCCCTGCACACCGCCTGGAGGGATCTCAGCACTGACCCTGAGCGCTCAGAGCACCCGGCATCCCAACGGGGGAGGGCACAAAGAGGACGGCAACCTCAAAAAGAAGGACCAGGAGCAGCTCAGTGCTGCCAAGGACGAACGCAATCCTACTCTTCCCCTTACATAACCATTTACAAACATTTCTGATGAGCTGAAACACATTAAAGTGAAGCAAATAGAGGGCACTGGGCTCAGGAAGAGCGACGTGGGGATTTTTTTGCTGGTCTCACAAATATCTTTGCAGATAGGGGCAGTTTATAAATAGTCATTTTGCCATTTCCTGACTGTGGTTTGCCTTATTTATGGCAGCGCATGAGAAGTGCTCAGCACTTTGCTTGGGCACAGGGCTGGACTGCAGCACTTCAGATACAGCGTTTGAACTTCAGAGAGGGCACCGACACAAACAGACCCTTGCTGCTCGTCAGGACGGCCATCAGTGTGGATGAGTGAGGTCTGAGGTGGGATTTAGGACATCATCAGTGATAGATTTACTTCTCCAGCTATTGATAATTTCCTCTTCCAGGGACACATGCCACGGGAAGAGGCTTTTGCAGCAGTGCTTGATGCAGAATGCCCATCACTTGGCTGGGCTTGGCCCCCATAAGGTCATAGCTTCATCCTCAGCTGTGCCCTGAAACAATGCTCGAGGGGCTGTGCCACCTCCCACCTCACCCAGCCACCGGCCTTCTGCTGCTATCAGGCAGAAGTTGGTGGCGTGGTACGCAAACTGTCTCATGACAGATGCTGCGAGGGCTGGGATGCTCACACAGAACAGACACTGTACTGCCTGCCTTGAAAACACACTGCGGGGATGCACGCAACTACAGCACCACAAGTGCTGAGCAAGCTTGCAGCCCTCTTACATACGTGTGTATGACAATACATAGTCATATTAGTGCGGCCAGGACCCCTCCTCTTCAGCACATGGATGGAACCGGGGTGGCATTCCCAGCCTGAAACAGCTGTGGAGCTTTCTGGTGAAGTCCTGCTGCCCTATTTCACAGATAGGAAAGTATGGAAACACGAAGCTGGGAGCGCGGGGCAGTGGGGAGTGCTCGCTGTGCCCTCTGTCTGCAGCCCTGAGGGGAATATAATGGGAGAGCAGACACTGAAGGTCAGAAAGTCATTCCTGAAGGGGCCGTGGAGCAGCTGTCACCCAGCACAGCCCTGAAGACCCTTCAGAAGCGAAGGGGTGAGCTTGCAGGTGCCACAACACAGGCGAAGCAGCACGCACCCAGGGACCTCAGGCACCAACAGTGCCAGTGCCAGTGTCTCTGGCAGTTCCCTGTTTGCTGCCGTGCATCATCCATTCTGTGCCCACAACCAGAAGGCAGGAGAGGGTTTGGGGGGGCAGCTCGGGTAAGCCGGCATCCCAAACACAACAATGTCTGTTGGTTTTTTCCCTTCCAACCCTTCCTCAGACTGTATTGTGACGTGCATTAAGTGCTGCTTTTGGCTTTGTGCACATCCTCGGGGGTCTCCTGTCAGCACCCACACCGGGGTGTAGGGGCTGACAACCCCATCCCTTCCATGCTCATTCCCACTCTCCCTACCAACTCCCTTTGTTTTTATTTAACTCAGTAATGACACGATCCAGAGGTTTCAGAAGAAAACCCTCACGAAAGGAGCGAAAAAACCTGAATTTGTATTTTGCAATATCTAGGAAACTATCTTCAATCTGGGCAACGAGAATGAAAGCAGCGCTCAGCTCCCAGCGTTGTGGGGCTCTGGGGGCACAGGGCTTCACAGGCCGGGCTGGGGAAACTCAGGAGCACAGATTATTTTATTAATGCCATTAATAACTATTTTTTGGCAATGCTTTGCAAGGGAGAAAAATGCCAGGTAGGTGCAAGGTCTCATGACGCTTATAGCAAGCGCCGAATGTTTTCCACGGGAGGAAAAGTGCCACTTCTGTAAGGAATTCTTTCTTCTTTTCTTTGCCACGCGAATTTCCGCGGGCAGCGCTGAGCGCGGCGGGGACAAGTTTGGCAGAGGGAGACGGGACGAGTTCCCCGTGAGGATGGGGAAAGGATTTAACAGTGCGAGAGACTTCTCAAAAACGGGGAGGAGGGGGCATTACACTCTGGAGCTCCGGGGGTGCTGGGCGCGTTGCGGAGACCTGCCGCCCGCTTCCCCCCGCAGGGCCGCGCCCGTCCCGTCCCGTCCCGTCCCGTCCCGCAGCGGACCCGGGGATCCCCCGCGCCGCCCCAAAATAAAACCCGGGACTCGGAGCCGCGCGCACCCGCGAGGAGCCCGGTGCCACCGGGGCCGCTTTTCTCCCCGCGGCGCGGAGCGGCTCCGAGCTCTCCGGGCGGCGGTCGGGGCCGGAGCGGGGCAGCGCGGCGGTGCCCGGCGCGGGGCCGAGCCGGGCCGGGCCGGGGCCGCGCGGGGGCGGAGGGCAGCGCGGGGCCGTCCGGCGGCGCAGCGCGGCTCCCGCGCTGGGCCAGACTCAGCCCCTTTCTCCCGGCGCCGCCGGCTGCGAGCGCGCTGCGGCTGGAGCTGCCCCCAGAGCGGCTCCGTGATGGCGGCGGCGGCGCGGGCTCGGCAACGGGAGGCGCCCGCCCAGCCCTGCGCGCCGCGCCGCTAGCGGCAGCGCCCGTGTGCCCGCGGCGGCCGCCCCGGCCCATGCCCCCGGGGGGAAGGGGGGCTGCAGCAGCCCGGCGAGCCGCCCACCCGCGCAGCGGGGGCATCGCCCCCACTCGCCGCTCCTGGGAGGGCGGAAAGGAGGCAGCGGCGGCGGCGGAGGCATTGTGCGCGGCGGATCGCAGGCCCCGGCGGCGCGGGGCTCGCCTGCCTCACGCCTCAGCCCCATGAACCGGCCGGACGGCTCCGCTCCGGCGGCGGCGACGGGAGCGCAGGTACGCGGCGGCGGCGGCCGGGCCGGGCCGGGCCGGGCCGGGCCGGGCGGCGTGTCCCCGGGGGGGAGGCGGAGGGAGCGGGGAGGGGAGGGAGGGCGGCAGCCGCCCCGTCGCGGAGCCCCCGCCGGCGGCGCTTTGGCGCAGTGCGCGGGGGGCGCCGCCGGGGCGCCGAGCCCCGTTCCGCCGCGGCCCTTCCCGGCCCGTCCGCGCCGCGCGGAAAACAAAGCGGCGCCTGGAGCGGCCATGGCGGGGACAGCCCGGCCGAGCGCTGCCTCCGCGGCCCGGCCCGGCAACCGCTGCCCGCTCCTCCGCCGCCCTGCCCGGTCCCGCGTCCGCGTCCCTCCCAGCGCTTTCCCCCTCCTCTCCATCCCGTCTCCTTTTCTTGATTTTTATTTCCCCCCTCTTCAGACCTAATTTTCTTCCCGAGCACTAGGGTGTTTTTTTTTTTCCCTAAATTTTTAATTTATTTTTTATTTTTTTTATTTTTTTTAAATATTTTTCCATTAAAACGACGCCACCTAGAGGAGACTATTTCGTAAATAAGGGGGAAAAAATTAAAATTGAAAAAAAAAAAAAAAAAAAAAAAGAAAAGCAATATTCAGCTATTTCTGATTTAGCAGAAAGTTGGCGCCGGGAGGGGCGGGGGGGGGCAGCACCCCGCCCGCACTAATGTTATTTTTGTCTCTTTCCAAGCCAGACCTGTAATATGGAAACGAAAATTGAGCTGAAATTGAATGAATTCTGTTTTTTTTTTTTTTCCTTTTTTTTTTTTTTAATCTCTCCTTTTTATCCCCTGATTCTTTTCTTTTTTTCTGGGAGGGATGCGTGGGGAAATGCAGCCTGGGGCATTGGGGTGTGGGGGGGAACTCCTTGGAGTTGGATGGAGGTGGCCCCTCCAGATCCCTGCCACGGAACGCTCACTTTCCCGAAGTGGGAGAATTGCTGCCACGGAGCAATTAGGAATTGTACTTCATTGTAATTTTGAACTTGTACGCTGCGCCAGAATTGGGGCTTGCTGCAGTGCTGGAAGTGGTTTGTCTCAAACCAGGAGTTTTGCAGGAAAATTAGAGCGTAGAAAATTTGCTGTGGACACACCCCAATTTTTTTTTTTTTTTTTTTTTTTGGAGGGGGTGGGGGTGATTTTGGATTTCATGCAAAACTGCTCTTAAACAATAAGATTGTAACCACAGCCCAGGGACGCGAGGGTGGGCAGAGCCGGGACTCAGATGGCAGATTGGTTTTTGAATTTCTTGGCTTTCCGGATGGTTTCTGCTGCCATCATTAAAACACAGTTTCCAGTGTTTAATTTCCTATTTCGTTTGTAAAGAAAAAAAAAAAAAAAAAGAAAGAAAAAAAAAAAAAAGGAAAATTTCCATAGGAGGTTTGTTGGTTTTTTTTTTCCTTTTTTTTTTTTCCTCCTCAACACACACTGTAACAACTCCAGATCCGGTGCATCTGATAAATCTGCATTTGCACACGTTTGTTGGGAGCTCCGCCATGACATTGTGAATGTGCATAATTAACAATCTTGGGGGGGGGGGGGGAGGAGAAAAAAAAAAAAGAAAAAAAAATAATTGCAGATTTTGTGATTTTTTTTTTTTTTTTCCCTGAATTGCAAACTGAAGTGCTTTTGAAGGGCACTGTTTTTTCTGAGGATATTTTTCACAATTTGAGAATGCTTTTTTTCCTTGCCTTTTCTGCAAAGCCTTCCTGGAGTTTGGGGTGGTAGTCTTTTTCTTTTTCGTTTTTCTTTTTAATTGACGTTGCGTGCGCGTTGTTTTGCTGTTTGAGGAGTTCAGGGCTGCACACAGACCGCTTGTTTTTGTAGGGTTGCCCTTGAATAGTGGGGGTCTTGGTATTGATCTTTCAAAAATAAATAACAAAAGAGCTCTGAAACATGCATTGTTTCAATAAAAAGCAATATGGGAGAGAGGGACCCATGGCCTTTCCACCCAAAAGTGGGGGAGGGAGAGGAAGGGAAAGATGAGGTCAACGTTGAGTTTTACCAACCTTGACACAGTCTCCTCTCTAAAATGGGGACAAAATAGCAAGATGGCTGGCGCAGCTCTGGGCTCTGCTCCACAGCTGCTGCAGTTTTTCTTTTTTTTTCTTTTTTTTTTTCCTGAAAAAAAAAGCTTTTTTTATTTTTTTCCTTTTTTTTTTCCTTTTTTTTTTTTTTCTAATAAGATTTTTGAACTCTTTGAGTTTTGTGGAGCTGTGGAGCACCGGGGAGCGCTGACAGGCGGCTGCTTCAGGGAAATTAAATTTCAGTCTGGGATGAATTTTCAAATCTGAATCTCAGACCTCTGAAAAGTTTCTGTTTTAATTGGATTTCGCTGTAATTCGATCCTTCCTTGAAATTAGGCTGAAAAATTGAAGGACCCGGGGCTGCTTTTCCCCCTCCTGTTTATTTTACATTTCTTGAAGGGGGGGCGATGGAAAAAAACTGCAGAGCAGGATTCCTCCTGGGGGGAGGAGAGAGCGCTCCCAAATGTCAACTCCATATTTTTTATTTTTGCATTTATTTCCCCCTCCCCCTCCCAGCCCTCTTCCTGAACCTTTTTTAGCGCATACCGGATTAAGGACCACAGTGCGCAGACAGAGGGGGCAGAAATTACCCACTGGGTTGTGCACTGGATGAAACAATCCCCGAGCATATTTCATTGCTGCTTTCAGGCAGGAAGCCGCAGCGCGGTGCCTTCCCCGTGTTGTTCTATGCCAAGAATCCCTTCCTCGCCCCGCACCCCACAACTTTCACCTATTCTCCAGTTATACCGAAAGAAGCTGTTAAGCTGCAAGTTGTTGTGGGGTTTTTTTGATTTGTTTTTGTTTGTTTTTTTTTGTAAATGTTTATCAATTAATTAATTTAATTATTTTAGGTTTCACTCATTTTCCCCAAGCGGAGCCTTTTGCTTCTGCTTTTTCTTTCCCCTTCCGCCCCCCAACACTCTCACCCACTCAGAGATTTGGGGTTGCGCTTTTGGGGAGTTGGGGGGAATGTTTTTGGGGGGGTTTGAATTGAATTAGAGATAATGGCATATATTCCCATTTCGGGTCACAAATGGCACGTTTCAGAGTGGTATCTCTGAAGTTTATCGTGGCCTCTTGAAATACCGGAATTTGAACTGGTTTATAACGCGCTGTGGTGAGAATGAGCGGGTTGTCCGTGGGTATTTGGGATTTGGAATGTGGTGCCATAGAGTGAGGCTGCAGCTCATGGGGATTCACTTTAACTCCGTGTAGACGAGTTTCATTTAAACAACAGCTCCCGTGGTGTGTTCCACTGGTGATAGAAAGCCACAGTTTAGGTTACACCAGGTTTCTCAATCTAACCTTGCTGCGTGCTGATGTCCTTCCAGAGGAAGCCTCCTCCTGCTTGACATTTTTTTCCACGATTTCTCATTGCAGCCTGCTTCCGAAGGACTTTTTTCATTATTATTTTTCTTTGTGGAACATTGATCAGTATTTATCATTTTAAATGATGTGAAGGGAGGGAGCTGCCCCAGCGCAGCGATGCCAGTGCAGCTTCAGCGCAGGACTGATGTGTTTCTGCAAAAAGAAGAATTTTGAGTACCCGGTCCTCAGCAAGGGATGAAAATAGACACAACATTATTAAAGTAGTAGATAATATTTACACAAGCACTGTATAAAATGTTATGATCCTACTTGCAGAACTCCAGGATGATTTAAATGTATTTCCCTGCCATGATGCTGTGAGTGGTGCCGGTCTCAGTGCAATCACATGGTCCGGTGATGCACGGTCTAGTTTGCAATTACACAGGCACAGCAGTGAAATCAGGCATCTAAAAATTAGATGTAATTTTTCTTTTTTAATTTTATTTTGGCAGTTTGTGCTGGGAAGGATTTGGGGTTTGTGTCCTGAAGATCATTTTGATTTTGGAAGCAATGTGGTGCGGGGTGGAAAGATAACCCAGCCAGGGAACTCGTATGGCCCTGCTGTGTGCTTGAAGCCTGGTGGGTGTGCAGTGGTGTTTGCTGGCTGGGTCACACCGTTTTATGCCACTACTGCCCATGGCACTGCAGTTTGTGCTCTGCTCCATGAACTGCTCCAGTTCCTGCTCTGGTCCACACAGATAATTGTTGTTGTGCTGACTGCACTGTTTCAGGAGCAGAAAACCCTAAAGTGGATGGGGTTGATCACACAGTGGTGCCCAGGAATATGACTTTGGTATCCTGCTGTGTGCAGATGGAAGAAAGCATCTTTGCAGGGCCTGCAAGTGTGGCCAGAGGTTGTGGTCCCTTTTTGGTAAGGTGCACTAATCAGTGGCTCTGGGAGATGTTTATTTCTTGTAATCTCTAAATTTCTGTGCTGTTAAAAGTAGTGTTAAGTTTATTTGAAAATGTGCATTCAGTTTGAGCATACTGTGTTTTCTAGGGAAGGAGTTTCTAATTTTTAAAGGTCTTTTATGGATTAATTGCTAGTCATCTGCCTCCGTTTTGCTTTTGTTTAGTTCCTTGAATGTCTCTTGATTATTCTGTACTATGCGATGCCAATTTAGTGGTTAACTAGTATGCAAACTACATCTGGACGTGTTGACTTTGCATTAACAATCATTGATTTGTCTGAAGCAAGGGAATAGAAATGAATGATGCTGTTTACCATGGATAGTATATGAAAAATAACCATTTGCAACGTATCTTTCATCAGTGGCATGCAGCACTGGTGCAGCTTGTCACAGTGGCTCTGCCTCATCAGCAGCAGCCGTGTGACAGCTGAATCTTTAAGCCCTAGCACCAGGAGGGGGAAGAGATGCAGGAATGAGCAGCTCTGAGCCGTAGGGTTGGGGTTTGGGTGGTGCTGTGAGGGGTCAGGTTGGGCTTGGTGACCTCTGTGGGTACCATCCAACTTGGGATATCAGACGATTCCATGAAAAATAGTCTACACACGTACACATTTATTCCCTTCAAAAGAAGGGGAGTGCTGAAGGACCTTCCCAAGCAGTGTGTCCCTTCCCAAGACACGTCAAACTGTTATGAAGGTAGGGTTGCCTTCCCTTGGTCGATGTTGTTTATTTACACTTTGGATCTTCCTTCTCCTGCAGTCCTGGGCCCTGTCTGCTGTGACTTTGGTGCTATATGAGGTTGGGTGTGAGCACTGGCCTTCTCCTTGGTCTTCAGTCTGCAAGTTTGGGTCTTTGCCTGCAAGGTTTGCTGTGCTAGACTCTGGAATTGGCACATGCCAGCTTGGTACCAAAGTGGTGCGTATAGGTAGTGTCCTGAGATGTGGATATTGTACCCTGACAATATTTAGGGTGTAAATGCATGTGTAAGATGTGGCAGAAAAAGGAGACAAGTAGAGAATTTCATGCTTTGTACTCCATGAAAGCATTGCTGCAAAGATGTTTCTGATGCAGAGAGGTCTTTTAGGAAAAGGTGCAACATTGAGGTTATGAGTGCTGTAGAAGCAACTTCTGATGTTAGCAGGTCTGGCTCTGCACTCCTACCCAAGCCGCTTCTGTGCAGGTGTGGAATTAGTTTTGTGCTCTACATTTAATTTTTTTTGAGGTGGCCTGTGATTGGCAGTTGGCTTAGGTATGTTAACCCATCTGAACACTCATGCTGGCATACTGAAATCCCTTGCTCCAACTGGGACGTTGTGTTAGAAGGCTCAGAGAGTGGATTCATCTTGGTAACACAGGTCCCTGTGGAAGTTAAGGCAGCTGAACCCATCAGTCTGTACACCACTGCAACTGCAGATGGGTTTAATATCTCCTCGATGGGGTCAGGGCAGTGCTGGAGGCACGTGGCTGGTTTATGGTAGACCTGTCAGATTGCTTTGGGGCAGTCATGCAGAGGCCCTGGGCCAAAATACAGTGTGTTTTGGTGGTGGGATCAGTGTCACTACACCGATTGTTCTGCTGGGATGGCTCTTCTCAGGAGTCTTTCTCCCCAGTTGTTGTTTCCTGAACCTGTATTGCCAGGGCACTCCTTATTAGAAAGGCTTAGCTGGTGCACTGTACCTGTAAAGATTTAATTACATAGACCAGTTCCTTGCTTGTAATTTACAGTACTGCTGTTTGAAACAAACATCTATATTTGGCTGGCGTAACTTGAAAAATGAGGCTGGAAGTGGAAAAGCAGTGACTGGAGATGGTGTGTATTCTGATACTGTCTGACAAAGGGGAGAAGCCAATATCAGCACGCAGAGCTGCTGACGTTGTTAAGGAGCCATTGTGTGGAGGAGGAATCAATACCTGTGTGTATGGTTATGCATATAGACATGTCTGGGAGGCTGTGTGTATTGATGGAGGACGGAGGGCTCTGGCATGGCTGCAGCCCTGCCTGGGTTTGGGTTGTAACTGCACTGTTCTGGCCAGGCCTCGGGTGGTCAGTGTAGGTGGTCAGTGAGCATTGGTATCCCTGGCCTCGCTCAGGCCCTGGAGATGGTATTGCACGAAGTTCAGCATCCCAGCAAGGGACAGAAGTAAACCACAGAGGGCCAGGAAGATGCTCAGAGGGCTGAGGAGCTGAGGGTGCTCAGCCTGGAGAAGAGGAGGCCTTCAGTGCCTGAGGGGAGCATCCAGCAACCCTCTGTGCTGTGATTCAGTGAAGCCAGTCCTGCTCGCCTTCCTTCAGCCCGCAGGCTCAATGGGTCTGCGTGGCACTGCCGCGTCCTCAGGGCCTCTGTTCGTAATGCTCGCTGCAGTTTCATTTTGCTGGGTATATTTGGGCCGCAAGTAACTGTTTGAAAGTTAATTTTCCACTCCATGTGGGTGTAGGTGTCCTTCCCTGTCTGAAAATAACAACAGAAGCAAAGTTTTCAGCAGAATTTGGGTGTGCTTGCGCTGAAGGCCCGTCATTTAGGTTCTGCTTTCAGCGTGTGGAGAACGATTTTAGTATAAGCATTTCATTGCTCTAGGCCTATTTATGGAAGTATTAAACCTCGGTGCTCAAAGCTCCGTGGCCAGAGCCAGCAGCGCTGCGGTGTGGAAGGGCTGCAGGGGGCACGGAGCAGGGCGGCCATGAGGCGTGCTCCAAAGCGGAGCCCAGAGGTGGCTGTTTCGGTGAATCGTCTTTTTGTTGTTGTTTTGTTACTATGATTCTTTGTGTTAAGACTGCTGGGTGTACTTTGGGACCGGAGCAGAGCTGACCCTGCCTGCTGTGCATGAGCTGCCTTGGTAGAGCCCTATGTGGCTCGAGGCGCAAGAGTGGCTGCAGGCGTTGGGGTGTAAAGCTGTCGCTTGAGGTCTTCAGTCTGTGAGCTTCAGCTTTTACCAGCATTCCTGACACTTATCTCTCTGAGGATGAGAAAGAAGAGTTGTAAGGGCAGGGGGTGATTATTTGCCAGAGACAGAATACCTTCTCAGATTTCTGTATGCATTTTTGAAACCCGTGTAGAGTGGCACAGCTGGGTTTGGGTCAGGCACATAGTGATAGGGAACTTAAAACCCTATTGGGAATCATAGAATCATAGAATAGTTTGAGTTGGAAGGGACCCTTAAAAAGTCATCTGGTCCAACTCCCCAACCATGAGCAGGGACATCCTCAGCTCCATCAGTGCTCAGAGCCTCATCCAGATGACCTTGGCTGTCTGCAGGGATGGGGCACCCCCACCTCTCTGGGCAACCTGTGCCAGTGCCTCACTGCCCTTATAAGAAAACTTCTTCCTTTTCTCCAGTCTAAATCTCTCCTCTTTTCACTGGAAACCATTTCTCCTTGTGCTGTCCCAGCAGACAAATCTGAAGAGTCTGTCCCCTTCCTTCTTACACCCTGTTAGGTACTGACAGACCACTCTCATCTCTCCCTGGAGCCCTCTCTGTGCTGCACAGCCCAGCTCTCAGCCTGTCCTTGTAGGGAGGGGATCATCTCTGGGGTCATTTTTGTGTCCCTCCTCTGGACACGTTCCAACAGGTCTGTATCTCTCCTGTCTCCACATGTGGATGCAGTAATCATTGGGATTGCTCTGATCATTCATGTGATGCCGTCAGCAGGAGCCCATGCTGAGATCTCAAGATGCTCGAGTGCATCCTGGGGACAGCAGTGCTGACAGTGGCATCTGGAATGGGTCAGGGCTGGTGGTCAGTGGCACTTAAGCTGTGGGGATGAGTGTGAGCTGGTGGGATTGGTGTGGGCTGATAGGGCTGGAGATGAACTTTGTTGGCACAGGAATTAATTTTGACTCTTTGTTATGTTTAGACTATTTCAGGGCATGTGGCTTTGGTTATCTGCTGATGGTTAATGCCACCAAGGCATACTGCATTCTGAGCTGAGGGAGGGATATTTTTACCTTCTTATCTGTCTTTATTTTAAAGATCTACAAACTTGGCTGGGTGGTGATAAACAGCAGTTAGAATTAGCATTTCTCCTTAATTGTGCTTGGTAGGATATTACCACAGAGATGGCCCTCGAGGGGGACCTGCTGTTCTCTGGGTCAGGAGGCAGAGTGTGTCTGGAGCAAGTTGGTGGGGCTGGGATTGTAATGGTCTGATGGTGGTGATGCAATTCCTGCCTCTAGGACTGGGTTGTGGATATCAGAGAGACATGGCAACGAGTCCATTGGGGCATCCTATGCTTAGTGGACATGTTCTTGCCATTTGTAGATGAGAAAAAACATCCCCAAACTGACAAATATGAGAGGTCCTCTTCCTGAAATCTTGCGTGTGTTTAAAATCTCTTTTTTTTTAACATCTTAATTGGTTTATTTGCTAAAAAGTAAATTTACTGAGAATGGTCCATTGCTTTTGATTTGTGATAATGTTGTGTAGATAGCAGTCACACGTGGTGAATGTTTGCCTAACTCATGTGTGTTTGTGTTTTCCTCTTTTTACAAAGAACTCTTTGGCCTTCCTATTCCAGCACAAACAGTGCTTGTGTTGCAGTTCATTAGGTGATATTTAAAATGTATATAATGAAACGTTCCTGTCTACCTTAAGCAGACGTATGTCTACGTTTTACAAATTAACCTAATTAAATATATATGTAGAAATCTGTGATCCTCGGCTCCTAGCAGAAGATACGCAATTAGCATCTATGGAGCCAGGAAGGAATTTTCCATTTATGTCTTGACTTTTCCTCATAGGATGTGCTTTTTTTTTTTTTTTCAATGCTTCAAATTTTATTCTGCTTAGGAATTCATGCAGGGGCTGGTCCTGCAGGGATTTGTGCTTGTGGTTCAATTTCCCCGCAAGTATTTTGACTGAAGCCATTAAAATGGTACCTCAGTCCTCTGCTTCAGCCTGTCCCTTTGACTCCACAGGACAGAGGGTTTAATTTTGTTAAGAGAGTATTATCATGGGGAAAATAGCATTCTGGAGGAGAAATGGCACTAGAATATTTACATTTTTCAATCCTCTTCCTTCCTCCCACCCAAAAATAGAAAAAAAATAATTATCTGTCTCCTCTGGATTTATGTAATTTTCAAGAGTTAGGCCAGCATTGTTTCCAAAACACGCAGTCCTTCCACCTTAACTCCCTCTATGGTAGGAGGGCCCTTGCAGTGAACACAAGGATATATTCCATTAATACATGTTTTCATCCAGAACTGTTCTGGCACCAGAAATAATGCGTTTTAGTTTCTTTTCTGCCAAAGTGGTGGGGTTTTTTCTTGTTTGTTTCTGTTTTTATTAATTTAGATTTGATCACGTTTTAATAGTTTGTTATATAAATAACCATTTGGTATATTTTGCATCTCAGTAGTTGAATGAATTTATTAACAAAAAGCCTTTCTTCCCCTATAAACATCCCCACTGTTACCCAAAGGCACTCTTTCCTAGCAAAACCCACGAAGGGAATGACGTTCCCAGCTTAGCTATTTTAATGATCCCACAAACCAAAAAAAGCCATAGGAAATTTTTTCAAAAGCAAATTGCAGGAACTTTTTTTTTTCTGGGGGGGGGAGTGGGAGAGGCATCATAACTTCTAAACTTTTTGTCCAGTTATTTTTGTTAGATTTTCCACGTAGTCATAACAGTGAGCCATCAACTTAAGGGTCTGGGGGTTGTTCCTTCTTTCTGGGGAAAGTGTAGGGCTTTTAAACTTAACAAAGTGGGGCAAAACTGACTCAGAGAGCATCCAGAGTCTTTGGGTGGAGGCTGTGGGGCTGCACACCTGACAAGCACGCGGGCTCTGTTACAAGTTTCTGTGCGAGGACTATTAATAATCGTACACAAGGAAGGTGAGATGTTGGATCATAGCTGCTTTTCCCCTCTTGGACACCTCTGCGGATTCATCCTCCAGCACTTTCCCTTAACTTTCTGTCCTGCTGCCTTGCAGTGGCTGTATCTTGAGGCCATTTACTCTGAGCACATCTCTGTAGACAGACCTGTCTTGGCAGGAGCTTCCTGCTCCCCACGCAGGCTCAGGTTGGTGCTAGGCAGGTGGATTCCATCGCTCCCCCTGGGTGTTTCTATGCCCTCTGCTGTAGTAGGAAGCCTTCTTACATGAGGTGGTCAGGTGTTGGTTTGCATTGCTTGAGTGGCAAGCGAATTTGTAAATTAGGAAAGAGTTTGCAACTTCGTGTGAGCCTACAGTTTTGGCAGCGAGCTCTTCAGGGCAGGACCTGTCCTACACCTTCGTCTGGTGTAACTCCAAGATGCATTATTAATAATAATTCATTTTCTAGTCCATCAGGTGCAGCACCTTCTCACGTCTGTTTCACAGCTCTGCACCAACCCCGTGGATGCACCTCAAGCCCCAGCATGTGCTGAGGCTGCCACTAATACGTATTTTCAGTAGCCTGGCACTACTGAGCGTGGAGACAATGACTTGTGTGCTTGCTTTGGCTGCCATTTATTTCAGTGGAGTACGACAAGGATTTTCTCTTCCAGTTTTATTTCTGCAGTTGTTTTTGAGGTGGGATCACTAGAGCTCTTTGTGGTGCTGTGGGTTTGGCAGTATGTGTTGGTATGTTCTCTGTTCCTTTGCTAATAATCGTTTCACTTGCCATGCTGGCCACCATCAAGCTCACACTGCTGGAGAAGTGCCCTCAGCAGATCCCCACTTGCTTTTGTGAATGCTAATGGCTAATTTAGATGCCTTTATTTTGTGTGTGTCATTGGAGTTGCTTTTCTCTGGGTGTATTGCTTTGCACATACCTGTGCAGGATTTCATCCCCTCTTTTGTCACCCATTCTCCTGCATCATGCAGTCGTTCTGCTGCTTGGGTTGGCCTCAGGAACATCTCGTCCACAGGCTTGGTGACCTCCTTGTCACTTTCTCCACATCTCACTTGGTGTGCTGAGCAGGTGTCTGCCTGGTCACTGTTGTAGTAACAGACTATTCCTGCACTTTATTCTCTTTCAAATCAGTGTTTGATCAATGGGATGATTTCTTGCTTTCTCCTGTGCAGTGTGGGTGCTGTCTACAAAGCTGTGCTTGCTCCTGTTGTGTCCTTTTTGCCAGATGTTAAGTACTGTTCGTAGCATCAGCTGAGGAGCCCAAGTTCTGCAGTTGTATTCTTTGAATCTCTTCTGTAACCCTTCTGTAAGCTTGATAAGAGCAAGTTTGTGGGAGGGAGGCAGTGGTCGTAGCTTAATGCCTTCCAGACATTCTGATGGATGCTGTCTGGCCCTATTACTGATCTTTAACTGGTAGTTTTGTCAGGTCTGCCTCTTCCGATGGCTCTGCAGTGTGAGACAGATCTTACGATCCTTCCTGATGAAGGAAGAGTCCAAAGAAGCAATTCCTGAGCCCTCTCATGGGTGCAGAGTAGTTAAAGTTTTAGGCTGTGATTTTACCTTCCCTCAGTGTTTGGTTTATACCAGAATCTACTTGTGATGCTTATGTCCTTGATTTTGTTCTCACTGTTATTATTTAATTTTTATTCCTTTAGTAACCTCTTTCTCAAAATCTTTTTTTTCCCCATTGCTCTCTGATGGCTTTACATTTAGCTTCCTTGAGTTTGCATTCTTCTGTGAGTGTGTTTTTCTGTTTTTAATAGCTTTTTTTACTCTACTGTTGTAACCAAGCTTTGACAGATGAAAACTATCGTCTCCAAGTTCTCCACCTCACCTGCCACCTCTCATCTTTTGAATTGCACCAGCAACCTTCCTTTTAACAAATTCTCACACTTCAGTTACCACTTCTTTAGTTAAATGTTAGTTAAATGTTTAGTTAACTGAATGTGCTTTGTTGAGTGGCTTTTGTGCTGGGAGGAGTTTGGGTTTGGGGTGCTGGTGTGCTGCTGCAAAGCTGAGCCTGCAGTCACCCTTCCTGGCTGCTGGGGGTTGGGAGCAGCAGGGCTCAGTGGTGGAGGGAGGACCTCTAACACCTGGCTTCCTCCTTCTCATGCCACAGGTGGCCATGTGGGGACTCAAGGATGTTTGCATTTCATGAGGACACCACGCAGGGAGGTGAGGTAGAGCATCCTTCTGCAGCAAATCAGGTCTCTCTCAACTCCCTCAGTTTAGAAAGTACAACTGCAGGAGCATCCCGCAGCGTTTCTGGTCTTCTTTGGCATTGCCTGAATGCCTTTGCCATCCTCTGCTCACTGGTGCTGGAGCTGTAACAGGGTTTGGGATGGACACTGGTGTGTAAGCTTTGCAGCCCTTGGCTGTGATGGTCCCAGCTGGGCATTGCTCTGCAGTCAGCACTCGGCTCCATCACTGCTGTGTAATTTGGATATGGATTGCAGTGCTTTGAGTCTTTTGTTTCCTACCTGAGTTTTATTAATATCTATAAAGTTTTTCAAGGATGCAGTGTATGTTCATGACCTCATCAATAGAAAATGCTTTACTTAAACTGAGCGTTCTCCTGTGCGTGTTGATTTTCTCAGGCTATAGTTTAAATAGTCCTTTATATGCTGGCATCTGTTTTCATTTTGGCTTTGTTGGAGTCCAGCTCTCTTGCAGGGGCTCCATCTCCTTTGGCGTGAGCCTTGGGACCCTCTTCCCCTGCCTGCACCCTCTGGAGGGGCCTCGGGATTTCAGGTGAGGGTGCCACGTTGGTCCTGGCTTTTATGGTTTGTTTCATTTCCAGGATCTGTTGTCAGTTTTGGTTTTGAAATTGCTCCGAAACTGAATCCCACATTCCCCTATCTTGCCACCCCCAATGTGAGAGATTGGTGAGAATTAGAATAAGGAGAAAAAAAAGAATATAAAAGGAAGGGATGACAGTTATCCTTGAGTTAGAAGTTACCAAGTGCACAAAATTTATAAAGGAAGTTAAAAAAAAAAAAGGGAGAAAAAAATCTGTGGCTGTCACTGCAAAGAACAGAAAGAAAATATATCAGGAACAAAAGAAATTCTAATAATGGTTTGTGTAGACTTATCACGACTGAGGAGAGGTAAAACGCATAATAAAGCAGAAAAACTAGACATGTTTAATAAATATTGCTGTTCCCTATTTGTAAAGAAGAGGTGGGATGTATTCATAGTGTATGTGCAGAAGGGTCTGCTGCAAAGTGTGGGGTGCTGAGCTGGGAGCTGGAGGAGCATTTCCAGCTGACACGGATGGCTGTCGCTCGCAGGGGTCTCCTGGGGGGGGGGTAGATGGGGTGCTTCCTTTTTATTTCAGTAATTTTTGTATCCCCTTTTGAGTATATTGAGTCCCTTGCAGCATCACACTTGTGCGAAACAGGAGCCAGAGGGCTCTGCTGTGCCCTGGAGGCTCAGTGGGAACACCAGCTGTCCTGCAGGCTCCTGGGGATCCATCAGCTCTGTTGGGTTTGGTGAATCTAGGGTTTGTGCCTTTGGAGGTGACTGCCCAGTGAGGCTGTGAGTGCCCCGTCCCTGGAAGCCAGGCTGGATGGGGCAGTGAGCTGGTCTAGAGGGACGTGTCCCTGCCTGCAGCAGGGGGGTGGGAACTGGGTGATCTTAAAGGTCACTTGCAACCCAAACCTGTGAGATCCTGTAGGGTTCTTTAGGGATGGGGGATGGGACGGAGCAGAGGTCCTGAAGTAGCCTTGGGGTGGGAAAGGGACGTGGCTGCAATGGAAGCAATGACACTGAGCCACAATTCTCTCTTTTCTTATTGCTTACGCATTAATACAGTATCTCTGTTTTCAATTTTTAAGAGATGTTGAAAAGTTGGAGAAGATACAGACCTTGTGGTTGGAGTGAAGCAATTCAGTGAGCCAGAGAAATAGTGATTGGTGTTCGTTCTGAAGCGTTTCGGGACATGGACTGTATTTTGGGAAACTCTCCCTGGCAGTAAGAGTGAACAAAAATCTCACTTGTTGATGGTCCCAAATAGCCCTTCGTTTTAGCAGCCAGAAAGCAAGGAACAATACCTGGAAGCTGAATCCAAACGTTTGGATGACAAAATGAAGAAACAAAAATATTTTTAAGAGTAGGAGGTGGAAATTTGAAGCAGCAGGGGAGACTGGCCATTAGAGCAATCAAGGGGAAGTGTGGATGCTGCAGATCTTGGTGCCTTCTCTTATTCTCTGCATCCATGGAGTACATGTTTCAGTGTTTTCTGGCAGAGCTCAGCGGTTAGAAGGGAGAATTGTTGTTATATTATAAAGAATGGCTATTCTGTGGTTTAAACAAAAGATCTCACTCTCTGTCCCTTGCTTTTGGTATCCTGTTTCCCAGTGTCCAGCAGCAGATGGCTGGGGAAGGATTATAACGAACAGAGAAAATATTGAGTGAGCCTTTAATATACTCACTCCTGTCAAATAATGGTGTGGGGACTTCCCGAGCCAGAGCCTGTCTGAACCTCTGTCATTAGCGAGGGAAACTCAATTACTGCTCACTGCTCACATCCACTGTGGTGTTTGGAAGAGCTTCTGCTTTCCAAACTGCACGATGCTCCTGAGTCTCCTGAACCAGGGATGAATGCTCACACCACAGCCTTGACCCTTTTTTTCCAGCTGGAATTGTTAGTGAAATGTGATGTGAACTTGCAGTTTCCTTAGGTGGACCTGAAATTACCCTCTCTTCCAAACCCTGGGGATGTGCCAGCACCTCCTGTTCTGCTGGGCCACCGCCACACTGTGACACGTGCTCCTCCCAGCACAGAGCTGTGGTATCACAGAATGGCTTTGGTTGGTGGGGACCTTAAAGCTCACCCAGTTCCACCCCCCCTCCTGTGGGCAGGGTTGCCATCAGCCAGTTCAGGCTGCCCAGGACCCCATCCCATCCTGGCCTGGGTTGTCCCCACAGCTCAGGGCAGCAGTGCAGGGCCTTGTTGCCCTCTGAAGAAAGGATTTCCCCCTCGCCTGTAACCTAAATCATTTATCCTCATTTTGTTTAAAGCCATTCACTCTTGCACTGTCACTATCAGACCACATAAAAAGTCAGCCCCCCTCCTGCTTGTAAGCTCAAATGCTGAAAGCATAAGCTGATGCGTGAAACCAAAATACGGGCAACTATTTTTTTCTCCTTGGTAGAGATATGGCTAATGAAATTAATACATAATCCTCTGTAGCACTGAGCACAAAAGGCAACGATTCTATGATGGTATTTGTTTACTTCTTCAGGCAGGAAATGATAATGAAAAGTTAGTTAGGGAGCACATGGGACACAGTCCTGAATAATCTGCTTAATATTCCTAATGCAGGAATGGAATGATGGGCGTACCAGGGAGGGAAGTGTGCATACAGCAGCATGGATTCTTCCTCCTGGTCTGGGGGAGGCTTCGCTCCCTCACGCAGATGGGAGGGAGATGTACTGGAGAAGGAAATGGGAGATATTTGCAAACTGTTGTAGAGATCAGAGAGGAAATTTTCCCCCGGTTAACTCCGAAATCAGGCAAAAAGCAGCGACTGAGCTGAGGTGGCTGAGCAGAGATGTAAACAGTATTAGAAGCAGTAAGCAGTGGGCTTTTAAAGAGTATAAACAGTCTGCAAAGGAGGAGGATAGGAAGATCTATTAAAATAAGCAGAAGGCAGTTAAAAGGATAATTAGGAAGGCAAAAAAGAAATTGAGAAGATCTAATTGCTGAGAATATTTTGACTTCAAAGGGTTCTGTCGATGTATTCAGAGCAGACAGAAGCTAGCAGAGGGAACTTGTCCAGTAAAGATGGGGATGGCAGCTGCAGGCAGGAGATCTGTAAATGAGCTGCTTAGTGCCTCTGGGAGCTGATGGGCAGACTGAGTGCTGGAGCTGACTGGTGGTGTGTGCCGGGAGCTCAGTGATCAGTGAAGAGAGTGGCACAGCACCTGGGCACGTGCGTTTTGGGGCTCGTTTCTGTGCTAGGAGGTGTGTGCCAGTCACCAGGGAGCTCAGGGCATCCTCACACAGCACCAGTACCTGGTTGCTGCTTCTCCTGCATGGGGTGACCTCGTGCACAGGCTGGTTGGAAGGGCTGAGGTTGTTCTTAAGACCTCTACAGCTTTTGGATATAGATCTCTATGTAATATAGTGTGTGTGCATTTGTATATGTTTTGTGTGCACCTGTATATATGTATATATAAAAACACATTTTTTACTGGAGCACAGAGGTCCCAGTGGACATTTGGAGGAAACATGGCCATTTTGTGTGTGTCCTTGCTCCGCCTCCCAAACCCTGCCTGTCCAAGCTGAAGTGACGTGTAAATAACAAAGGTAACACTGCAAATGAAATGGCCAGAGCCAGAATAAGAATGTGGGGACAAATTAAGCAGTAGCTCCGTAAGGTCACTGTGTTGGAAGAGTCCTGGAGCTTTGATCAAAGTTGCTTTTCTCAGCACACAGCCCTGGCAGCACAGCCCGAGTGCCACACACTCCTCGGCGTAATTAAAAGCTGTCATCTATTCCGATGCAGCGCTGGTGGTTTAGTGTTTCACTTAGGGAGATGGGTTGGCTTGAATTTCAACAAATTTGGGAGGAAATGAGCAATATGTCAAGTGGCTGCAGCGCTCAGCTCTTCAGCTGTGTTCCTGGGGTGCTGTGGTTGCATGGGCAGTGCCTCACCAAAAGGCTGAGTGTCCGTGTCAGTGTGTGCTGGGTGGCTGCTGGCACATCTTGACCACGGGGTGGAATTCATCTCATTGGGATCACCACCAGGCCCATTGTTCCCACATTACAGCTTGTCCTTAGAACGTTACAGCGCTGATGTGGAGCCTGGCAGACTGGCAGCCTGCTTTAGCTGGGGGCTGCCGTCTCCATCTGCTCGGATGAGGCGTCCAGCTGTGCACGGCTCTGCTGCTGCTGCTGCACAAGCTGTGCTCCGTGCTCCTGGCCTGCAGAAGCCAGACACCATTCCCTTGCACAACCCTTCCTTTCCTTTGCGGGCAGTGGGACAGCAAGGTCCTTCCTTAAGGAGCTGAGCGGCACTAGTGCCTTGAATTGTCCCCTGGGGCTGTAACCACTGGATAAATAATCGACCCATTTTGTGATGGCAGTTTCTTTAGTGGGATGGTGTTCTTTAAGCTGTTACGTTTTTAATGGAGTAGGAAAACGTCCTAAGTGTCAAGCACTTAAGTTTTCAAATGGGATTTGGGAGGTTTCATATTGAATGTTATTAGCCCAGATAAGAAGTTATAGTCTAGTGAGTGTAAGATTCTCCATACAGAGAAAGAGCTTAGTGCTGATTCTTGGCAAGTTCCAGCAGGTCTGGAGTGGTTGTTTTTCATGTGCCCATACTGTTTTAATATTAAACCCCTTTATTTTCACCTGCAATAAGTGCTAATGAGACAAGGATGTCGTTTGGGCTGAATGGGAAATAAAGCAAGACAAGGGCGTGCTGCATCTGTTGTCTTGCTCTGTTTCCCTTGCCCCAAGTCTCATATTCTTCAACTTTGCTTCGTTAAACCAAATGACGATCAGAGGAAAACAGTAATGTGATTCAAGGGGAGAAAAGTTAAAGTAAAAAAAACCAAACCTATCTGGGAGATAGTTGTGAGAAAGTAATGCAGATCTTTTATAGTTCAGCAGGTGTCACGGGCAGCAGCCGAGGTTGTGTGCTGTACAGGAGAGGGGAAGTTGGATCGGGGGTCCCAAAGCCATCAGCCCAGGCAAGGAGGAGATGAAAGAGAGAGACACAGACTGCACTGGTGGAGGGATGGTTTGCTGCTGAGCTGTGGGTGCCATGCGGAGCCTGTGCTTTAGCTGGCACTGCTGCTGTTTTCAAATCACAGCTCGCTCTGGAGTGGAAAGTGAACATATTGCCTGTGAGTGTGGTTACAGCAGAGGACCTGTGCTCGTTCCAGCTTCTCACAGTGTGTTTATGAGGTGCAAACTCAATATCGGTAGCTTGCTTGGATGGAGGATGAGAAAGCCTTGCAGCTACCCTGCACTTCTTAGAGGATGTGGAAGTACCAGATCTCCAACCTGTATCTGTTACGTATCTTGTTAGACCAGGGCTGCCGTGTAGGAAAATCAGAAATGCATGGAGCATACGTAATGAAAACTTGAAGTTTTGGCAGACCTGGGCCTTGAGTTCCTTGCTTGCCCCACAGAGATGGCAGGGCGAGCCAGCCAGCTTGCTGTCCCCAGGGGTGTGCTGGCTGTGGCCATCAGACTGGCAGTGCTGGCAGGCCAGTGGCTGCTTTCCTCTGGGAGCAGAAGGAGCGAGCAGGAGGTGATGGGCTGCATCTAAGCAGGGGCTGTGGCTGGAACAAGATGTGGCTTGGGTGTAGAAGTTCAGTAGTTGAGCAGTGGGGAGGAAGCAGAAGAGCTGGTTGTGTGGCTTAGCTTCAGTGTACAGTAGCACAGGACTTTATTTCTTTATTATGTACTCCCCTAATTAATTTCATGGAAGAGGAAAAAAAAATCCTAGAGAAAGTTTCATATGCTGTGACCTGTCTTTTTGTCTTCCTTGTGGAAGATAATTGAGAGAGGAAGCTTGAAAATGAGGTTATGTTTGTTGTCTAAACTGAGTGAGAGCATCTTTCCTTGTTTCTTGAGTCTCCTGGGGAGTGCATCCTTGGTGTTATGTCTGCCATCAGATGGATGGTAAAGGATCTCGTCCGGTGTACCAGGATGCTTTTCCTGACAGCAAGAGCAGCAGAGGATTTTGAAGCTGTGTTTGTCAGGGTGAGGTGAGGTCAAGAGGTTTTATTCCTCTTCATAGGCAGAAGGTAAGAGGAGCCCAAGGATAGCTGCAGGGTTCAGTGCTGTGCCTCAGAGCAGCCCAGCCCTGTACACTGGGTTGTTTCATTACAGCCCAGATTCCCCTGGAGCTACTTGGTTCAGCTTCTGTGTGTGGTGGGATCCCAGCAGCACAGAATGATGGAATGTCCCAGGTTGAAAGGGACCCAAAAGGATCCAACCCCTGGCTCCATGCAGGACCACCCAAATCCTAAATTCTGTATCTGAGAGCAGTGTCCCAGTACTCCATACACTCCCTGTTCTCTTACGGGCTGAAGGACGGAGGTGAGCCAGTGGACTCTGCTGGGACAAGCATGGCACTGCTGTGATATTGAAGGGTCTCAGAGCTAACATGGGTAGGAAGAGGGAGAACAGAAGCTGGGGAAAAACCAAAGGTGGGATGGATGTGTAATGTTACTAAAATGTGACAAATTTAATATTTTGGGGTTCGACCTTGTCAGTAGAAGTCACTGCTTTGATTAACTTTAAAAAACTGCAAGAATAAAATCTCTCAGCACTGTGGACAGCTTTTCTCTCTATGAGCATGCTGCTGGGGAACATCCCTCCCATCAGCCCTAATGGAAATGAGAGGGGAAGTAAGGAGATGACTGGAGAGAAGTCTCCTAACAATGGTGTCTTTGGGACCATGGCATTGGTGTGAGTGCCTGCATCTCTTTGGGATGCAGGAGGCCACACTGGGCCTCCTTGCTGTGGGACATCCACACACATCCTTGAGCTCAGTTCCTGGCAGCAGACATGGAGTAGTGTAACCTTCTGCCTGTAGTGTTGGTGTCACCGTGGCTGAGCTGTGCCACATACAGCGCCCTCCATGAGCTGTTCTGACTCTTCTCTGCTGTCCTGTTTTGATAGGTTTTCCAACAGTCTTTTCCTTCAGAGCCATTTCATGTGAGGTCTTGCTGGTTCTGATCCTTCCCCATTACTGCATTTGTAGTGAAATGTTATTTCTAAAAACAAGGTGCTCTGTTCCTTCTGTTTCTAGAGATTAATCTGTCTCTTTTTTTCTTCAGCGTTTACTCCACGATTGTTGGGAGCCTAGAAAGGCCAGATAATGTGATATTCACTTAAAACTCTCTCAAGTGAGCTTTCTCTAAGTGACTTGTTTGCATCGGCTGTTACGACAGCAAGTGCGAGATGAAGGGCGCCCAGGCTCGCAGCGTTGCAGGGCACGGCGTGCAGCGTGCTGCAGCAGCCATCAGTGCTGTGCCGGCGTGTTAGCGATTCCTGACCGCCGGCAAAGGGCCGATGTGAGCCTCCTGCCATGCTGCTGGCTGCCTGCTTGTGTCTCTTGGCACCCAGCAGCAGCACCGTGGCTTTGGAGCGCGCTCCAGCCTCACTCCATCCCTGGCTGCCGCTGCTTGCATGGTGTAGCAGCATGGTGTCTAGCCCGATCCAGCCCATTGACTCGCTGGCTCTGCGTCTGCCTGCAACATTCACGTTTGGAAGCATCCAGGATTTCCTTTAAAAATAGCTGGGAGGTGGAAATGTGCTTTTTATGAGGAAGATTTTCCAAGTGCAGGCTGCAGGCAGCCCAGCACGCTGCAGTCTGCTTAAGTTTGTCGACAGCGTTACTGAAGAGCTTGAGGTGTGAAGTCACTTAGCCCTCATTTGTTGGATGTTAATGACACCTGGTCATCCCGTGGAGGGGAGGAGTGTGTGGCAGCAGGATGGGGCAGGGAGCCCGGCCAAGGGCACGCTGTTGCCGAAAGATGGAGATGCTGCTCTTGCATCTTCTGTTCGTGCTCTTCTGCTGCTTATCTTGTGGGGTGGAGCTGTCTGTGAGTTGATTTATCTTTGTAACCCAGGAAAAGCACATAAAAAGCCACAAAGGGGAGGAAGAGGCAGGGCTTTCTGCCAGGTTGGTAAGCTGCTTTATGGATGGGAGCCGTGAGTGGGGGGGAGGAGGGAAGGGTGGGAGAAGGAAGGCTCCCTGCTCTGTACTGTTAAACCTGGTCCGTCACTCAAGGGCCTGTCTGTCACAGTATGAGGAGCTGAGGTTTGTGGCAGGAAAACTAGAGATAGGGCTGAAGTTGCACAGTGCAACTGATGGGAAGGGGATGCATCTTTTGAGAGCTTTCTGCAGCAAGGTCAGAAGTGTGGATCACAGTGTGCTCAGACATTCTGTAGTGTAGCTCGTGGTGCTGCAGGGATGTCACTAAAGCATCACTCATCAGACTCTTGCATCTTAACTCTTGCTTCTCACCGGGGTTGGGTTGTCCTTGGGCTTGCTGGCTGTCCAGGCACATTGCTGCTGGTGCCTGCTGTGGTTCTGTGGACTGCCTGCCCACTCCCAGCCCAGCCACTGCTGGTGCAAAGCAAAGGACTTGGCTCCCTTCCCACCATGTGCTTTAAGTCATGGCACATTTTCAGAATCTGGAGCTGTGATCCCTCTGTGGTTACAGCAGCAGGTGTCTGACGCCTTTTTTGGCTGGGTTGGGTAGCAGTGGTTCTGCCTTGCACTAGGTCAGCTGCTCAGCGTGCTAGCTGAGGTCAGGTGTGGAGCTGAGCACCACAGGGTCCCATGTTTTATGGTGTGGTGACAAATGGCTGAAGAACAAACTGTTCCCAGGGGGTGGTGAGCCATGCGGGAGCAGGAGCACATGGCTGAGCCCTGGAGCAGAGCTGCATCCCTGGGGTCACAGTGCTGCCCTGCCATGCCCGGTCTCCATGCTGAACTTGAGCCGGACCCTGTGTGAGTTCCCATCGCACTGCAGTCCTGTGACACAGCATCACCAGGTGACAAGAATAACGCAGCATCACTCGCCAGGTGGGGGCTGTCACCTGCCAGCTCAGGGCCCGTTCCCTGTACTGGGCACGGTTCTCTCCTCTTGCAAGGGACTGGAAAATGAGGTGTGTGCTGGGCAGCTCAGTTCGACTACTGATTTTAGAGTATTTTTCTATTTTATTTGCAATTTGCAGTGAGGTCCCAAGCTGTTGTTCACCGTGGGGTACGGAAGGCTGCTAACAAGCAGTGTGATGAAAGCAATCTTCTGCTCCCTGCTTTGGAGGAGGCTGTTGTGCTGCAGCCTCCTGTGCGTTCACTTGGCACCATTCCTCAGGAAAAAAAGGCGAAGTCCTGGAATTGGGGATAACAGTTCTCGAGGTGCAGTCAGATCTTGAGATGCCGTTCTCTATGCAAAACCACTTTTTGGGGGGACTGTCCATGTGCCCAGTTTCACCAGGGACCAGACTTGTTCCTGAGCAAACTCTGCTCTGTTTGCTGATGTGAAGCAGGGGTGGACGCAGGGGAGCCCACCGTGAGGATGTGTGATGCCAAGTAACCCAGGCCCACTGTGTCAGAACCTTCAGGACCTGTTCCCAGCAGTCCCCACTGGATCATGAGGAAGGGGACTGCTGGTCCCCGATGGAGCTTTGGCATTGCCCCCATTGAGGGCCTTTTCCCTCCTGAAGTCTGAAATAGGGCACTCTCTCTGCTTTTATATTGCAGGCTTTTTCTTTTTCCATAAAATGCTGGTGGCCAAAGCCACGTGTGGCTACTCCAGGCACCTGAATTACCATGGCTGATGGTTTATTGAGACTCATTGCACTTAAGTTTCTGTTAAGGCAGCTGCAGGATACATAGGCTTTGCTGTTGTTTCTCATTAGTACTTTCTCGGTCCACTACATTGAACTTGAAGTTTTATAGAAATTGTCTAATTGTTTAATGTCTTGCAGCCCATTAGTGGGATTCTTTTGAGCCAGAATGAAAAATGTGCATAAATAAGCTATTTGAGTATGATTTGGTGGATGCCCTGTCCTTGGAGATGTTGAAGGTCAGGCTGCGAGGGGCTCTGCTGGAGATGTAGACATCCCTGTTCATTGCAGAGAGTGGGACCAGATGGCCTTTAAGGGTTTTCCAACTCAAACGTTTCTATGATTCTATGGACATTTAGGAAGTCATATTTAATCCTTCTGTACCCTGTTCCTCCAAGAAACAAACGTTTGGAGCATCTGCCCAGGGCTCCATCACTGTGTCCTGTCCCTGCTCCAGCACCGGTCCCAGTACAAATCTTAGCACTGAAGCCACCAGTGATGAAGTAGTGAAACTCAATGGATTTCTGTTCCTGAGGTCAAGCAGCCCATAATTTATCCCTGCTTCCTTTCCCTCTTAATTCAAAGGACGTTCCCCTGTGAGCTGTGATGGGACAGAGTGCGCAGAGCCCTGCAGCTTGTGTGGGAGATGCTGAGTGCTGTCCAAGGGAGGGATGCTCTGGGGTCTGTGCACAATTTGTGCAGAGGGGTTTCTGCCTAAAAAAATGGGATTTGGCTTGCTGTGGAGTAGTTGAGTGTTTTAAGACAGGTATTGTAAAGAGGAGCTTGTTGAAGGATGCTAGTGCTGGCCAATCCCTGAGGATGGAGCTTTGGGATTTGCTGGGGGAGGGATGGAAAGCTCAGCACGTACTTCTGCCCTCACATGGCATCGGCACTCACACCTGAAATTCTTCAGTTTCACTCATTTGAGAGCTCCCTCTTAATTTTCCCCTGTTGTCTCCACCAGGAGCTCCACTGCCGCAGAGCTCAGCCCTGCAGGGTGCTCTGCCAGTAGTGACACCAGGCATCTCCCAAGCATGGATGGGGACTGTGTCCACGATGCAGATGTAACTCCTCAAAGGGCATTTCTGATCCCCACACTAAAAGAGGTGAAACGCCTCCTTCCCACCCAGGCACGGCCACCTTGGGGATTGGAAGCCAAACCTTGGTGTAACTAAGGCAGCCATGCGGGTGCACTGCTGGGTGTCTCCCTGGGGCATGTGCTCCTCCTGCCTTGCCCATCACCTGCCCCCATGCACACTTAATCCCATTCACATGTGGAAATACCAGCAATCATCGTCACGTCCACGAAGGTTTCAGAGCAGGTCTGATAAACTCAGCAGTAATTGCCAAGAGCAGGTGGCACTGAACAAAGCCATTAAGGGAAAGCAAGCATGGGATTGCTGCAAAACCCATGGTGGGGAATGGGGAGTGCAAAGCTGACCTGCACAGTTCTGTGTGTGAGGTGTGAGGTCTCAGTCTCCAGTGGTAGAGCAGACAGAAACCACTAGCAGGAGCACACATCAGGGCAGAACAGCAAAAGGCAAACAAAAAAGCAAGTTAATGCTTTATGTTAGGAAACATAAAACCAGGGGTTGCATCCTCTCCTTCTCCTGACCCCCTGAGCAGGAGGATGCGTAATTAGAGCTGCCCCCTGGATGAGGAGGCAGCTTGGCTGTGGCTGGAGCAGGCAGGGCTGCAGGGAGGGCTCAGCAGGAGCAGTGCATGCAGGAGCAGCACGCAGGGAGCCGCTGCAGTGGGGATTTTTCTGGGCGGCGCTGTAAGTGGTTTAAAATAGTCCTTGAAATTTTATTTAACTTGAAAGCATTTAGGAAGTGATTTTGAATCCATTTGGTTGATTCACTGCTATTCCTGCAGTAGGATGCAGAGCAGTGATTCTGTAATTAATTTAATTACATGCTTATTCAATCTTTCCTAAACTAGTAAAATTTCAGAAGGCTTTTGAATTCATTGAAATGCGATTTCCAGGGACAGGAGGAAGGGAAATTTCAAGCCATTTGATTTCTTTTCCCCTCCTGCAGAGCCGGGCACCGCCAGCCCTGCAAGGGCCTCTGCCGCGTGGGGCATGCACTGCCTGTGGGGTTGTCGTGGGGAGGAACTATGATCAAGCAGCTTATGTGATAGCATACGTTCAGGAAAAGCCTTTTTCTGTTCCCCCGTCCCCCTCCTATCCCTTATTTTCCTGTACCTAAGGGTTCCTTTCTCTCTCTTCTTTCACTGCCTTTGGATTTGGCCAAAACAGGATACTTTATAATTGGGCTAATGAGTTCCAACCCGCTCCCTGTGGTCCCACAGCAGCACATCCGTGCACATCTGTACCCAGCTCGCTCCTTCAGTTGTGAATTTCAAAATATCATTTCCAAATCTGCCTCTCTTTGTCTGTATGGCTGTGCTTTTTTTTTTTTTTAATAAAAGCTTTGCAGACGGCCTTGAATGAGTAACCAGATATCTCCTGGGCTCTGGAATTCAGCAGTCCTTGCCCTTTGTTCGACTGGGTCAGTGCATGAATTCACAAGTTACTGAATTAAAAGGGAGAGAAATACAAATGTCTGATCGTGATTTGATTTGTTTGTGTTTTTTTGTTTTTTTTTTTGAAGAAGAAATACAATGGGGGACTGATATTTTTAGCAGTTTAAAATACAGTAATTTATTTTAAAATTGGGTTGCTACAAAGGCCAATTTTTAAAGTAGTTTAAGACGTTGAGTTGTTCTTCTAAAAGGACAGTAGTAAAAGCCAACTGTTTGTGTTCATTACTTAATTTACGTCTACTTGCTGTGCAAATATGGGTAGGCTGGAAGAGGGTTTAGTGGGCAGAGCTCATGGCTGAACGTAGAACACCGCAGTGTTGTGGAGTCACAGAATGGCTTGGGCTGAAATGTCACGATGGTTTCCTTCAGTTTTCCCGGAGAAGAGGGTGACATGAGGCCATGGTATGCTGAGTGCACACAGGACAGCAGTGTGCCCTGGTGGCCAAGAAGGCCAATGGGATCTTGGGGTGCACTAAAAAGAGCGTGGCCAGCAGGTCAAGGGAGGTGATCCTCCCTCTCTACTCTGCCCTGGTGAGGCCTCACCTGGAGTACTGTGTCCAGTTCTGGACTCCTTTGTACAAAAAAGACAGGGATCTCCTGGAAAGAGCCCAGCGGAGGGCCACAAAGGTTATACAGGGTGTGGACCATCTCCCTTATGAGGAAAGGCTGAGAGAGCTGGGGCTGTTCAGCCTTGAGAAAAGAAGACTCAGAGGGGATCTCATCTAAATATCTGAGGAGTGGGAGGCAAAGGGACGAGGCCGGACTCTTCTCAGCAGTGTGTGGTGATAGGATGAGGGGAAATGGCCACAAACTGAAGCACGGGAAGTTGTGCACCAGTGTGTGTGGGAACTTCTTCCCAGTGCAGTGATGGAGCACTGGAGCTGCACACAGAGGTGGTGGGGTCTCCTTCTCTGGAGACGTTCAGGACCCACCTGGACACCGAGCTGTGCACCCTGGGCTGGGAGCTGCTTTGGCAGGGGGTTGGACTCAGTGGTCTCTGGAGGTCCCTTCCAACCCCTCAGTTCTGTGGTTCTGTGATCCTGTGACACCCAGAGCTGAACAGACCCCATTCAATTTTTTGTGTGTCTTTGTGAAAAATGAAAAAAATTAAATGAAGGAAAGGTAAGGAAAGAAAGAAGATAGAAAAGAGAAAATAAAGTGAAAAGAGAAGTAATGTTTCACTTAAAAAGAAAAGACTCAAGGACAGCAGCATTGATAGCTGTGGATTGGTCAGTGTTAGGCCAGCAGGCAGCTTGGCCATGGCTGTGGCTTTATTCCTAAACTGGGAATCAGCTTGGGTAGCAGCATGGGTCCCTCTGACAGAGAGCTGAGAGAGACTGATATGGCTTCAGGATGTTGTAGGGAACCACTGGTTGCAGGAGATGTGTTTTTGTGCTGTGATAAATGACTCAATTTTTAATTTTTTTTTCTTTTTTAAACCAACAACAAGCTTGGTCTGGTTTGGTTAAGCTTCTCTTTGTGCATTTGATGCTGGGCAGCGTGTGGGTGAGGAGTCAAAAAGCCTATGTTATCTTCAACAAAAAGTGTTTTATTGTGTAAAAATGGACACCTTCCCCCTGTTGGGGTGACTTGTGCAGTTGGCTCCCGTGGCACCACCTTTGCTTTTGAGAACTTTTTTGTGTTTAAAATGATAAATGTAACTACAGACCTTAAGCGACCTTAATTTCTCCAAGTGGGATGCCTCATGCCCAGTATGACAGCATCAGAGTTAAAATTAATAGAAATTTTGTAAATCATTAGTCTGACCTTTTGGTGAACTGGAAAGAAATGTCAAATTTCTACCCTCCTCCCCCCTGCCCCGTAATCGGGGCTCTGTAACGAATGAATTATTCCTAATTTCGAGATTGTAGCTCAAAAGGGCACTCAGATGGCTGAAATCCCATAAGAAAGGCTGACCTTTTGGTTGCCTCTGATGAAAATTCAGGATTATCCCCAAACTGAGCAGTCTGCAGTGGTCCGTGTGAGGTGCTCAGCAAGAGCAGCTCCCCATTTCTTTCAGTACTGTGTTCTGAGGGCACTGTGTGATCCCCCAGAGAGCCTTCATGGCTTCGTAGGAGCACTGGAGGTGCAGCTGAGTTAGTTAGAGCCAAGATTTCAGGTCTTGTCTCTTCCTACCGTCTGAAGAATGGGTTACCTGTCACCTGCTGCCTTGCACACAGGTTGTTGTGATCATGGAGTGGCTTAGGTTGGAAGCGACCTTAAAACCATTGAGCTCCAACCCCCGTCACGGGCTGGGTGCCCCCAGCAGCTCAGGCTGCCCAGGGCCCCAACCACGGCCTTGGGCTCCTGCAGGGATGGGGTGATCACGACCTCTGTGCAGCAGTGGCAGGTGCTGGCTGCTGCTGGAGGCTCTTGCAGGAAATAGGAGTTGAGGTGCACGGGGAGCAGTGAAATCTCTTCCCCAAAAGCTGTTACCAATGACAGTAGATCTTTTTACCCTCAGAAACCGCTGGGGACGATTGGGTTTGGAAAATGCCTTCAGCTGGTGCTGTCTGCGTGCTAGCAGGTCTGTGCACCAGCAAGTGTGCATGGAGTGGTTCTTGCAAGAGGGATTTTGGTGCTGTTTTGGCACTTGTGGTGCAGTACCCAGCACTGCAGGAGCTTTCCTGGCTCCTGGGTGCTGGCTGGGCGCAGGCTCAGCACCGAGCATCGTCGCTTCTTATAGAGAATGCAAATGTCACTAATGTCACTACATGCTGACACAACTTTTGTGATAGCAGACAACCAGGTTGAATTTATGGAGAGGGAAAATAGCCTGCATTGCAGCCATGTGTACCTCCAAGCCTTCTGGAAGGGGTCATGCTTCGAAGGGAGGAAGCGTGGGGAAAAGGCAGTGAGTGCACTGAGTAGCTCCTCACTGATGTCCCTGGCAGGGACAAGGGGCATGAAAACTGAGCGAAGCAGCACAAAATTCCCACAAAACTTGTTCGTTTTTGTGACAGTGGGCTCAGCTCGCTGTTTCTTTTTATTTTCTGTTTCCTGTCCAGCATGGTGAAATTTTGGATGTAGCAGCTTGAAAGTAAGATGGAACTGAAGCCCATTTTTCATTGTTAACTTTGTAACGTCATGAAAATATTTCTGGTAGGTTTTGCAAATCGTACAACTTTTAAAAGTAATAGATACCAAATGTTAAATTATTTTGGCACTGTTGTAGGATTGTCCAGGGCTGGGTAACAGTATGAAACCCGTCTCCTGTTGGCCTTTTCAGCTGTTCCCTTGGAAATTTGAGACGTGAGCGAGCAGTTCAACACAGCGTTTTCCTTGGTAAAGTGCTATGACATTGGGCTTTAAAAGACAATAATTAAAAAATAATCAGAGCACGAGGTGTGATGTCATTAGGTTTGTACAAAAACAACAGCAAAACAATAAATTATTTTGTTTTTATTTTGAGAGTACCTTCATTACAGGTGATGTGTGTGCTGGGAGCTCGGAGCGCTGGCTCGTGCCAGGGGCTGCCAGCCAGTTCTTTGTAGTCTCTGGAATCTGAGTGTTTTGTGGAGGGATCTTTCTCAGCCCTCCTCCCACATGTTGGGAAGGCAGCGTTTGCTAACAGTCGAGCGTGCCACAGAGTTTCTGTTTCACTTTTTAAATATCGGTGCCCTTCTTATGCTGCAAAGAAAAAGACAAGCAGAAAAAGAAGAAAACCAACCGGAAAAATCCCCCCCATCTATCATGCAGTGATCTGACAGTGCAGGGCGTGGGTTGGGGGAAAAAGAAAAGAAGCCCAGCTGTGGCTGCAGCCTGTGATGCTGAGTGTGAATTTTAGCAGCAGTCTTTGCCTGTCCCACCCCACCCCACCCTATCCTGTCCTGTCCTGTCCTGTCCTGTCCCATTAGCTGTAGATGCAGTGGCACTGCTGGTACCCCGCCACCCTCAGGTGCATAACCCCACACCCAGGGAGCACTTTGCTGCTGCTTAACTGCTGCATGCTTCTGCTGATGCTCTGCACCTGCAGGGCAGCTCAGAGCTGAGGGGTTTGCCAAGCTGTGTCCCATGAAGCATCTTTGTGTCTCTGTGCCCTCCAGGTGACTTTTCAGCAGCTCTTTCTCCACTTCTTCCATGCATGTGACATGTTGTCACTTCACTGAGTAAGTAGTTGTCAGTGTTTTTGATAGGAACGCTTCAAGCTTCTTCTCTCCCCTGCTTCTGATTTTGTTTGCTTTCCTAAGCCCCCTACTGCTGGGGTCAGTGTGGTGGCTCACATGGACCAGGCCTGCGCCTGCTGCAGCATTTCTCACAGGCATTCTTACCCAGGAGCGATCCAGCTGCTTTGCAGAGATATTTGCAAGGTCCTGATCCTGTGCAAAACTTTCCTTCTGCTGTGGGCTGTGGGTTGTACACGGAGCTGAGGGGCTGTGCAGGCTGCAGGAGTGCAGTGTGGCATCCATACTCTTCCTGTCCCCGAGCTCCTGTTTGCTGAAAGACTAGGACTTTCAGATGGTGCTTGCAAGTGCAGTATTGGGCTTCCTGCTTCTCTTGGGCATGGGTTTGCATAGAAATATTCTTTCCAGTCAGGACCACACTGGGGTGATGTTCTCAGTGCTGAGAGCATCTGTGGCCTGGGGCAGTACAGGTGTGCAGGAGGAGCTCACAGCACTGCTTCCCATCCCTCAGTGCTGAATTTAGGGCAAAAAGTCCTAACTGTGGTCTTAGAGGGAGGCTGCTCCAGTGGGGCCAGCTTTGGCTGCCAGATTGTTGTCCAGCAGCCTGTCATGCCCATGCTTAACACTGAAGTTTGTGCTCTGGTTCTGCCCATGCTGGCAGGAAGGTACAGGGAGAGCACACCTGTAGGAGTGCACACAGCTGCAAAGTGTTGGAGAAAACTGAAAAACAAATGAACAGAATGAAACCCAGAGGTGAAGAACTGCCGTGCTGGAGCACAGCTTTGGGTGCTGGGCAGAGGGGCCTGGAGGAGCCTGTTGGGAAGGAGCAGCCTTGGCACGTGGGTGCCCAGTCTGGCTTGCCTGGGCTGCACTGGGTGACAAAGAATTGACTTGGGCCACTGTATGGGAACTGCTGAATCACGGCCTGAACCACTGATTGATCTCCTGAGGTGAGCACTGAGTCAGCCACAGGAGCACAGGTGAAGGCAGTGTACCTGTGTGAGCAGAATGGGTGGAATCTGGCTCCACCTGTCCCAGACCCCATTTAAGGGCTGATCAGCACCGGGGAAGGATTTCTTGTTGGAGATCCGTCCTCTGTGGAGTTCCAGGTGAGCCTCATCTATCAGTGACAGGTGAGCCTTTCCTAATTTACTGGTTGTCTTTGTACTATCTGGATAAGCCATACAAAATATACCATCTAACTTCATTATTTTGTGTGGGTACTATTCTTTTGGGGTATTCGCCTTACAGCCACATACAAAATCTGGAAGTACAAAGTATATAAGTAACAAGATGTATTTTTTAGAATGTATTTCCTATTAAGATTTAAAAAAAATGGAGAGGAGAACAGGAAATGAGTGGGATATTTGACCTTGTTTGTGTGAAACTGACGCGCCAGTCTGGTTCGATGGCAGTGGGCACGACTGCCACTGACTTCTCACAGCCACAGACTTTTTGATGACATTTTGCTCCTCCTGTACTTATCCCTGACAGCAGTTGCTCACGAATGTGCGTACTGCCAAGAAGTGATGACATGACCAAGGCTGACTGAGAAGCGAGGGATGCTTCTCTCTGCTGAGTGAGGACTCAGGAAAGTCTGTCAAAGAGACGTGAGCCAGTGTGCTGTGGTGGCCAAGAAGGCCAGTGGGATCCTGGGGTGCATGAAGAACAGCGTGACCAGCAGGTCGAGGGAGGTGATCCTCCCTCGTTCAGCTCATTTAAATGAGCGGTCAGATTCAGAATGCTCCATCTATGAGCAGTCTTCATGTTCCTTTTGATTTTGTGAATGACAAATTTTCCTTTTGATTCTGTGAATGACTTGATTTCATTTTGCAAATCATCAGATTGTTACAGCGTCCTTCCCCAACTTAACCACCCTTCTGCAGAGAAGTAAATGATGACCCTACGATCGCATCCACGCATTTAAGGAACTCCTGGAGCTGGCAATGCTTCAGTCCCTCAGACTTTAAGGAATTCACAGCTTTGATGACGATTTGCTTGGTCCTATCCATACTTAAAGCTTTCACATATATTTTCTTGATGTGCAATGCAGTGATGTCTCATCAAACCTGAGTTACCATCTTCTGTTAATCTGGAAGCCCCTCTTTGTCACCAGCCACTGCCAGGCTGCCATTGGTACCTGTACCAGATACGTTGACAGAGGTTAAAGAAAATCACTTTATGTATTTCTTACTGCTTTATACCAATAAAGAGATTTGGTTGTGTCTTTTAATGGCACCAAAGAAACCGTTTCTTAGTGACATTATATTCATTATCTGTACCAGTAAATAACAAGTTGAGCCGTATCTGTAGCATCAGTGCTTTCATCTGTTGCCAGAGCATAACACTGGGAATTAGCAGCTTTACTCTCTGCATTTCTTGATAGATGTTCTTCAGTTGGCCTGGCTGCAGTGTGGTGAGCCAGACTGGCTGTAGAAAAATACCTATTTTTTTAAAATCAGGACAGAATATATCTGCTGCACTTTTCATGCATTGATAGTAAACTTACCATCAGTGAACGGTTTTGAATTTTTTTTTTTGCCAGATATTTTGCCAGTATTTGCTCTTACAGAGGTTGGAAAAGACATCTGAGATCATCAGTCCAACCGTCAGTGCATCCTGACCATGTCCACTGAGCCTTGTCCCTCCTCAGAGGTTTCACTATCCTTCCTGGCCTTTATAACTGAGTGCATTGGAGTTGCAGCTTTTTTAAAAAGGTTTTGTTGAGGCGAGGTGACAGGCTCTTTTCCAGCTTTGTTGTTATGAAGCATTCCTTGATACTCATTGAATTTGGCAGCATGTTTCTGCATGTAATGTCTTTTTGGATTGTAATCTTGGTAAATGGACGCGATTTCCTTGCAAATTAAGGATAGTGATGTGTTATTTGTCCTGACAAACAAGCCCTCACCTGTCCATTTTTTGTTGAAAGCCTTTCGTTTGCTATTTTTCTTTTTTTGGCTTCTGTTTCCTTCTGAGACGCCATGAGGCAGGTGGAAATTCTGCTATCAGCAGCCACTGCATTATGCTCAACAAGGGGCACAAGAACATCGCCACGTGCCACACACGCAGGTTTTGATGTTACTTAGTGTGATGGACATGAGAGGAAGAGTCAGCGCTGCACTGTGCCCTGATTTCATCCCAGACAGTGCTGATCTCACACTGGTGTTCGTGTGTTGCTGAGTGAAGCAGACTCCTCGTAGTGCAGAACCCAACTGCCTTCTTGGCTGTCCTAAAACTTCCTGGGAGCAACATGGGGATGCTCTGCTTAGTGGCTAATGTACTGCTGGAAGTAGGATTTCCTCCTCTGGTACTCAGAGGCAAACGCTGTGTAGAGCTGTAAGTTAAATACATAAAAATAAAATATGGGGCAAATATTCAGCTTGCAAATAGGTAGGAGATGTGGCAGCTTTGTGGTGTTTCTGGGTAACGTGTTGGAGTGCGTGCGGTTTGCGTGGCAGGGGCAGCTTCCCTCTCTATCAGCTAATTTTGGTTTCATTTGCTGCAAAGCTCCTCAGAAGCACTTGTGCAGGCAGCTCCCAGCACCGAGATCCTCAGAGCTATGGGTGCCAGGCCGTGGGAGCTCTGTGACCTTCAGCAGCATTTGCCACTTACCTCAAAGTCCTGGAAGGTATTCGGAGGAAAGCAGATGTTGTGCTCACCCCAGAGAGGGGGTGATTGGGTTGGGATTTGTGCTTTCCGTTCGGATCTGTGTTTCCCTGCATATTACTGGAGGAAATAGTTGTCATGCTGGCTTTGCAAAGCCATAGATTAGAGCCTTAAAACCAGAAGCAGTTGATCTGGCACTTTACATGCTAAGTGTGTTGGTCAGCACAGTTTGGTGCCTGGTCAGTGTGTTTGGCTGCCAGGCCACCTCTGCAAGTGCCATTACCTGCTGTTCCTGGAAGGGTGTTGTCACAGCTGGCCATAAAGGCCCTACAGCTGCATTGTGAGGCTGCCCCCAGTTAACCTGGCTAATTACCATAACGGGTTGGAAAGCATCCCTTCTGCCTCAAGGAGTTACTGTGCTGCTGTGGGTGGGAGCCCAGGCTCTGGACCTTGGTGTAGAGCAGGAGGGAGCTGGGTGAGTGCTTGGGGTGCAGCGTGAGCCCTGGACCCTTGTGTAACAAAGGGATGCCAGGACAGGCTTTGAGGTCTGGGACATTAATGTATTTTTGCCAGTAGTGGTAGCATCAGGAAGCTGTGGCAGCTCTTTGATGCTTCTGCTTGTTGAGTTTATGTTTTTGGTCCTTGCCTGACCTCATCATCTGATTGTTACTGGCCACAGGGGAACACTTCAGGAAATTCTATTTTTTCTGAGAAAGCCAAGAGCAGACCCCGAGGACCAACTGGTTGTGTATAGCTGCTCGTGTGTCTGCCATAATGGTCTTTGGATAGTGCTTTCCATCACCAGGTTTGTCACCGGGATCTCTCCAACCTGTATCATCCTACTTAGCTTTGGAAGGCAACCTAATGACCCTGTTTTCATTTAATGAGAGTTGAAGTAGCAATGGGTGGTTTGGAATGCTCTTGATATTTTTCCTTTTTCTGGCCAGGATGTGCCTGTTGGCTTTTTGATATTCTGACTGCCTGGGAGAGGATGACCCTAGGCACTTGGCCTCTTGAAACTGAAGGAATGATTTTATGAATAAACAGCATGAGTGAAATGCAAAAGACAAGTGTCTGGTTCTCACAAAATCATTTTCTGTAGCTCTGGGCAAATTGTATAATGTCTTAGTTTTCCCAACATAAGATCTTGAGAAAAATGACTTTATCACTTCACATCAAAACTGTCAGCATTAACTAGTGTTCAGGAGGCATCAGAATGTTGTAGGCATTCTGGTGTTTCTCATAGCTTTGAATGATGACAGTTCAGTGAGGTGTGTTGAGCATCTGGAGCCCTCCTGCCATGTAAGTTACTTTCATCTTGCATAGTGTTTGTCTTTGCTAGGTGCAGAAAAGCACCACCTTGTAGCTTTGGGACAGCGCTGTTCTTGTAAACCATAGGGTTACTGAAGTTGGAAAAGACTGCTGAGATCTTAAAGTCCAACCTACCACCTCATCCCCACTGACCATGTCCCTCAGTGCCACATCTCCCCTCTTGAACACCTCCAGGGACAGCGACTCCACCGCTCCCTGGGCAGCCTGTGCCAATTCGTCACCACTCTTTCTGAGAAGAAAAGTTTCCTCATACCCAACGTGAACCTCCCCTGACATAACTTGAGGCCATTTCCCCTCATCCTATAGCCAAATGTGTCCTGGGCTGTAGATCAGCAAACAATGGAACACTGACCAACTAGATCTGTCAGAGAGGCCAAGGATTTCAGTGCACGCAGCAGTCAACTGCAGCATCATTTTAAAGGTGGTTGTCTCCAGGTCAGAGCCGTGCTACCTGAACAGCAAGCTGTGTATGGAATCCCTCCCAGCACCTGGAGCGTATTGCGCTTGGTCTGTGGACAAACTCAGTCCTACTGCTGTCGGTCTGCCATCTCTCAGTGGCATTGAATTTGCTTCCGAACTAACAATACAAGAAGAAAAAAAAGAAAAGTTGCTTGTATTTTGTTTTTCTGAGTGCTGACAATAGCCTTTGGAAAAGTCCAGTTTCCTTTCCGAGAAGGTCGCCATGACTACTCTCCGTGCAGCGTTTAACAGCCGTGCTGGCTAATGCAGCAGAAACAGATTTGGCTTTTCCTTTTGGATGTAATGAATAGCAAACTGCTGTGTGTTCATTAAGAAAAGCAACTTGCAGAGGTTAAGTGTTTCATTTCTGGAGCTGCCATCCAGGGCAGTAATAAAAAATAAATTGGGCGACCGAGGGGTTTATAAGACAGAAAGTGGGAAGAAAATAATTGCTGCCTTGTTCCTTCTTTCTTTCCTTGGGTTCTGTGAGCATAAGTTAGGATCCTTGAGACCAAGCTGTGCAGGTTTTTGTTATCTTGCGATCGAATTTTCTGCAGAATTAGCTTTGTTTTTTGACGTGAACCCATCTGAACAATTCAGCAAAAGTGGAGGGAAGTGAGGTGCTCCAGCTCTCAGAGCATCTTCTGGCCCTCCTCTGCATCCTCCAACCACAGCCTCCTGCTCAGCTCAGGGCAACAGTCCTGGAGCCAGACCCATGTTTTGTGTTTGGCCTTAAGCTTATTGTAGAAAAGGTACATAACTGTGGTTTTAAGGCTCTGGAAATGGTATTAATGGCTCCTGAGATCAGATGGCCACGTCCATGGTCAGAGAGGAGAGACGGATACGTTTCTTATACCTGAAGGATGCAGGCAGTCAGCAGCTGGGTGTGCCTCTTCCAGTTTCCCATTAGTGCCTGTAAAAGGGCAAAAGAAATGGGAACAGCATGGAGTGATGATGTCACCAGTGGTGTTGGTACATCCTACAGCCGTACTCCTCCTCCCCAGCCCCATTCAGGCTGCAGCATCCCTCTGGTTTCCTGCATGAGCAGTTTCCAGCCACTGTTCCAGGACACTGCCCAACCACTGCTGGTTGGTTTTCTTCTAGTACAACTCTGTGCTTGTCTGCATGAAAATGCGTCTTTAGTCCAGCACACCCATCGATCCACATGGCATTGTATTAGTGACCTGTCCTCTTTCATTACCTGCAACTGATTTTTAATTTCACATTCTCTACAAACATGACTGGAAATGATTTTCTGGCTGCTTGTAAATTGCTGATAGATACCAAACCCTTTCAGGGGCTGCTTTCTCTTATAAGAAATAAGGATTCCCTGATAGAGTTTGTGTTCAATATTTATAAAATTGTCAGTTTTAAATCCACTTAGTATGTGTTTACTTTGATTTCTGTTCTAGGGCTGATCCTTCTGGATCAACATCTTGTGCAGTATCAAGCACTGCAGAAGGCTATCTCTATTGCTAAAATAGTCATCTTTGTCAACCGAAGCCATAAATCTTATCTAGATGTAATACCAAGTCTATTTGACAGGCTGGTGTTGTTTCTTCTCTCCCATAAGAATGAACATCCCATACAGGATGGATGTCTCGTTAAGGCGTTCTCAGCCATGTTGGCACAGGGTGTTCACACCTGCAGAAGAATCATTTTGAATACTTTATCAACATTGTTCTGACTGATGTGTTCATTGTACCTGCTGCTGGCAGGAGGTTTGAAGGAGGAACTGCAGTGGTGTGCCCCAGCCACTGTAACGTCGTGTAGTAACTACCAGTTCCTCGTGTCTGTTTATTCCCTTCCTTTTCGCTTAGGAAGGAGTGTGGTACATGAGGCTCGTAGAGCCGAACTGAGCTTCATCTGTGTTGAAAATACAGGTTATCACTTCGATGAGATCAGACCTGTCACCTTTTGGTGTAGCGGGACATCGGGGGTGTCCACCAACTCAGTCCTTATTTAAGAGTCTGAAAGGGGTGTGACACGGAGGAGCTGGCAGCATGGGAATAGCCTAGGGAGGCTGCATGGAGGGGTGTCCTTCCACCTCACTCATAGCTGTGGCTGTGTCTTTGCAGAGGGAGCAGCCTGGACTGTGTGTGTGAAGTGCCTGCCCAAGGGGTTGCTGTGCAGAGCACTTCTGGGTTGGGTTGAAGCGGTTTTAGGTGTCTTCACAGCTTCTGGCTTGATCTGGGTTAAGGTATGTTTGGTGGCTTAAGCTATGTTTGTTATTATCCAAAATGCTGCTCTGTCAGTTCATCGAGGGGATGGAACGTGTAGGGTCAGCTCCATGCCTCCTCCTGGTAGCGACTGTGGAGCTTGGTGGTGGGGCTTGGTGGCCAGCAATGGGTTACGTCCTCCAGGGTGGCTGCCTGTGCCCATTGGTTGTGTGGGTGTGAAAGTCATCACATCTGCCTTCGTAATGAGCACCGGTATTTAATAGTCAGCTGGATCTCTGGGCAGAACTCACAGTGTTTCTTGGTGAAGAGCATGGCTAGTGTTCCCTGTGGGTAGCTGACCCATACAGGCAGAGTCCTGTGTCCCCAGTGGGGCTGTAGCAGAGCATCCCCATTGTTGAACCAGCAGCCTGCCCACAGGAGGTTTTGTTAGGTGAGAACTGTGTGTGCTGTGGAGCATCGTTAAGCTGCTCAGCAAGCTCTTCCAAAAACTCTTGAAGTCAGTTGGGAGACTCAAAGAACTGAAGACTTCAACTGGGATTTGGAGGGGAATAAGTATTTTTGAGTGAGTATGGGGTGGCAGGTACTGGAGACTGCTGCAGGCAGTGAAATGTGTGTGCTGTATTCCCCAAGCTCTGGGGTAAGAGGCTGTGAAATTAGAGGAGAGGGTAGGCTGCAAAAATCCAGTGGAGGTGTTTGGGAGTCAGTTGAGAAGCTGGAGAATGTGATGCTGGGAGCAGACGGTCCTTATCTACGTTTTTTGCCTCTTGACACTCCGCTCTATATTTAACATGTTTTGGTTATTTTTCCAGTGGTGTTTAAGGCATGTGTTACATGCTAGCCTTGACCATCACTCAGTGGTGGAAGAGATGGAGAACGTGGCTGTGCTGGGTGCTGGAAGTGTTATGGGAGAGTGTTGTGGATCCCGCAGGCAGTGTGCCCGACCCAGTGCTGCAAACCCCATCGATCCAGTGCCAGGAGTCCGCCCAGAGGACTGATCTCCAATTTAAGCAGGGCCCTAAGGCAACAATGAGCTTGGCTGCAGGGTGCTCTGCCTCAGAACAAGCCAGTTTGTGTGGAGGTCTGTGAATAAGCATTTCTTTTTCAGACATGGGGCTGGGATGTGTCTTTATTTGGGGGTCAGATGAGGCTTGGTGGTGAATCAGTCCCTTTAAAACGACACACAGCTGTAGATACGGAGTCTACTGCTGGAAACCGACGATAAGTTAAGAGTGTCAGAATTTTAAAACATCTCTGGATGCTCGAAGCTTCTGTGGTTAATACAGATGGGTGTAAAGGTTTTTATTAAAGAGAGAAACCCCTGTAGTTTAGGGTAAAAGCCATCCATCAGCTGATCAAATTGAGCAGAAGCAACCTCCTGCACAAGCTCGTCTGTAATTGCTCACTTCACCATTCCTCCTCCGCTCTCTCCCTTTCAGGTGGTTGTGGCACTGCCACAGTCAGGGCATCAGTTCTGCTGCTGTGATTCATCCCAATAATGGGTTTGTGCTGAGGGGACAGAGTCTTGGGAGCTGGATTCTGGTGATGCTTTCAAGATAATTGACTTGTGTTAGAGAGACAGGACAAAAAGATGGGAGTTTGGGTCTGTGGAAGCGCAAGGCATGCTTGATATAAGAAGTACTGCAGGAACCCAGAATAAGCTAACACGGAATCCTAACAGGACGAAAACTTCTGTGATTCTCAAGAAAAACCAACAGATGAGAGTGGGTCTGTGTCAGAGAGCTGTCTGTGCTGGAGTCAGCATTGTGCTCTTTGGGATGTTGCTGCAGAGACGAGCTAGTTGAAGAGTAGACAGGAGAAAGATGAGAGAAGGCTTCAGAATTGGTCTTTGAGCAGTTTTTGATGGATCACAGGGAGAAATGCAAAAGAATTTTGGGAAGGGAGAATTGCAGAATGAGCGCAGTGCGGAGTGGTGAGGAGAGGAGGGAGCCTCGGGCCAGAGGGCTCGGAGGGTGCTGGTGCTCACTGGTTTCCAGGATGATGGTCTCCTGCCCATGCACTGTGGAGATCTGTGCAGATGCTGCCAGTGTTGCTCATCCCAGAGTTGTGAGCAATGCTTTGCCATATTCAATTTCTGCTTTACTAAAATGAATATCATGGGCTTCTTAATAGTCATAGGAGCATAAAAATCTCAGTGTATCACAATTCATCATCCTGTAAAAATTGGATTTTTGTTGAATTATGACTTACTGCTATAGTGCTGTGGAAAAGCTCTTATTATTCATAACTATAAATACAATGATGTTGAGATTTAACTGGTGCCTGAAGGCTTTATGCTGTACTTTTGTATTGACAAAGCAAACAGTCTTATGGATTGGTAGAGGTTTGTGGGACTGGAGGCAACTCAGCACTTCCATGCTGCTGGAAGCAGGCGTCCTCTTCAGTCCCAAGTGTGGCTGCTTGCTTTTGTGCCATTTTGGGCCTTTAGGACTGAGAAAAAATCCACAATCATACATAAAATCCATATTGGGTCACTGCTTGTTCTGTTGGGTATCCACTTAGTTGGTTGCTGGAGGGCACGGTCCCCAGCTAGGAGGCCGGCCCCAGCCTGGGTTTGTGATAGCAGAGCTTGTGTAGACTGAAGGACAAGGAGGAGGAGCTGGAGCATGAGAAGGACCAGCAGAAACTGAATTACCAGTGTCTTTATCTTCATCAGCCAGAGGAGCAATTGGACCTCAATTAAGGCTTTCCCTGGCGAGGATCTCACATGTCCTCTTTGCTGTTGGGCAGACATCCATAGTTCCATGATCATCCTCGTCCCTGTTGGGCATTTAAACAGACACTAACCAATAAGTGCGAGCTGATGGCGACAGACCTGACTGGTAAAAGTTTGCTTGGGTTCACATTTTGCTTTGCAAGCATCCGTTTTGGGCTTGAAACACAGAAAAGTCCCATAATTTGCTGCTCAGCTGAGGCTGAGTTCAGGCTGTGGGTATTGCTGTAACAAAAAAAGAGAAGTGAGTTAATCTTTTACAAGAAGTGATTAACATACGGAAATAATTTTTAAAATTGTGATTGGGTAAATTTGGTCCCTTGGGATGAGGTGGGAGCGATTCTGATTGGATTCTGTGCGACTTTTTTTGCCGAAGTTATAATTAGAAATTTGCACATAGCAAAAGAAGTATTGCTGTTGGATGTGGGTTATCGTGGATGTTACACTGTTTGGAGTTCTGTTTTATGATCCCTTTTCTTAATATAGCGATTGGGCCTTGCAGAGGTTTGGCAGCAGTGTGTTTAACTTTTGCCTTAGTTTGGACATTCAGTATTTTTGTTACAAAATAATGTGTTCTTTTTTTTTTTTTTAATTAAAATTAATGATCCCTTGAGAACCGAAATTCTGTATTTGAAAAATTGCAAAGCCTCCATTCTGGGCTTTCTTCCACTGAAAGCAGGGCAACAGATTTGGTGATTTCACAGTGATGGTGCTTTATGCTGCGTTTCAGAACTTATTTCCACGTTGGTGTACACAACGATATGGAAAAGTATTTCAAAACTGACGCCTGAATGTTGTGCCCTATGGCAGGTCAGAGCAGCTGGCTGCTCAGTACCTGCTCTGGGTGTGTTGTGGTGCTGCAAGTGAAGGTGTGTGTGGGTAGCGTTTAATACTGCTGAATGTGCTGGGAACGGGGGGACAGACTCTTTAGCAGGCTGTTGTGATAGCGCTAGGGGAGATGGTTTCAAACTGAGAGGGGTGACTTGGATTTAAGGAAGAAGTTTTATACAGTAAGGGCAATGAGACAGTGGCACAGGTTGCACAGAGAGGCGGTGGTGCCCCATCCATGCAGATACCCAAGGTCAGGGGATGGGGCTATGAGCAGTGATGGAGCTGTGGGTGCCCCTGTGCACTGCAGGGTGTGGGACCACTTGGCCTTTAGGGGTCCCTTCCAACTCAGAGGATTCTGTGACCTGTGAAATAGGTTCAGTCCCCAGGAGCTGTATTGGTAGCCAGGACACTGGGACTGTGTTTGCAGGAGTATGATGGTGGTTCCAATAGATGAGCAAGAATTCCTCCCTTTCTTTTTTGAAAAAATGTTGGACTTTTTGCACTGGAACTGCTGGTGTATGGACAGAAGACCTTCCTGTTGAGGGCTTTTTTCCTCCTAATGAAGACCTTGAGACCTGCTGGGCTGTGGCTCCTGGCTGCTGCCTGCGGTGCACGCTGCCCTGCAGAGCCGAAGGGCTGTGGCAGTGCCGCCATGCTGTGGGACAGAAGGATGGGGATTGTTCCTCCTGCTGCTCTCTGCTGACCATTAATTTGAGAGAAAACAGGAAAAACTGGTTCAGCACACTTGGGAAACTTCAAAATGAGAGAACAAACGTCCTGCTGCCCCTCGAAGCCAGCCTGGAGCAGGAACCCCTCTTGCAAAATGGTAAACTGACAAAAGCAGTGCTGCCTCAAAGCCAGGGGCTTGCTCCATGTTCCTAACGATTATTTTTTCATTGAAAACAGATGATTCAAAGGATGCACCAACCTCAGAAGGAATCACAGAATCATTGATGCTAACCATGCCCCTCTGTGCTCCCTCCACCCTCATTCCTGAGCATCACTTCCCTGGGCAGGGTCTGGCCCAGCAGTGCCGTGCGGGTGCAAGAGGAATGGTGGTTGCTCACATCAGTACCAAACGAAGGGAAGACTGCAGCGTGTGTCTTCTAATGATGGAAGAAGACAGTGTACTTATGAAGGGTTTTTTGCATGTTGATTTGGGCTTTTCCATGGGAACGGGCACTTTATCACCCTGTCTGAGCATCTCTGGGCAGTGAGATTCCCCCTGCTGTTCTTCCACGTAACTTTCTCTGCGCCTGCTGGCTGCTCCAGTTAATGATTGCTGGTGCCAGCAGGAAGCCAGGCATCAGGTCACAGTTGGGTAGGGAGTGCCTGGGGCAGCTCTGAGCCTGGCCAAGTTGGGGGACCACGGCTCCATGCATTTGGAGTCAGCCACCTCCCTGCCAGAAAGGGGCAGAGTGCTGCTGGGCTTTGCTAACATTGAGGTTGAACATGAAAGGGATTGGGGAAATGTTACCTGCTTTGGCAGGCTGCCCCTCAGCCTTGGGTGGTGGCAGCTCCCCAGGGAAGCAAGGGTACTCAGCTGGAGGAAAAATGCGAGCGTGCCTCAACTCGCAGTATCTAATTTAAAGAGTTCACTGATAGCAGGTCTGCCTCCCACAGGAGAAACTTTGACTAGATCTTTTCTACTTAGTTTATATCTCTATAGAGACGTCTGTAGTTACCTCTTTCTCATAAATCCGTGCCCATCCCCGGGATCCCACGGGCTGGAGCCGAACCCATGCAGCATCATCGCTGACTTCAAACGATATTCACCGAAGGCGATTGTATTTTTATCGATTTACCAAGAAACCAGTTATTTCAGACATGACTGGCTGCCGCTGTTGGTCATTTCTGGATGGCCAGTTGGCTCTGCGTCGCATGGTTTAATGATTGCATACTTTGTGCTGGTTAAATAGTGCTCAACAAGGAAACAGGAGAAAACCACACTGGGATAATTAAGAAAAACAAGGATTATAAAAATGGCTCTGAGGCGCTGACTGCTGGAAGCGAAACCTATTTCGTGGGTTTGTTGCTGCACCTTCAAAAAAAGATTGGAGCAGTTGTTGCACTTGTTTTCTCAGCAGATGGGCTACTCCATTGAAAGCACATTTGCCTGTCTGGAAAGTAATTACGTCACTTGGCTCTGTTGATTTGTGCTCCTATTAGTGTGTGCTTAACTACTAGTGCCTTTGGAAGAAGACTTGGGAGATGACTTTCCCTTTAAAACCAAAGAATAAAAAGAAAACCAAGCCTGTGATCCACCAGAGAAACATTTAAGAGAAGAAAAACACTATTTCCCTTCAAAATGTTTCAAAAACTGTTATAAAGTGACCTTGAACTTTGGGGTTTTGGTGCCAATCCAAGAAAAAATCTAAGATAATAAATAACTTTAAAAATCTCACCTTTTCATCTCCACAGTCCTTTTTATAGAATTAGAGGCTGTGGGGAATTCTCCTTGTGTAGGTCAAGAAATTATCTGCTAGGTTTTAGTTAATTATCCTCTTGTTTTAATAGATAGGGATGTGATCCATGGTGTGGGCATTTGCACGCTGCCAATGAGGGCTGTGTGGAGCTCTCGTGGGGTATTAACCCTCAGGGATGTTCCAGAATGGTAAAAACACATGGAACAGGGAGGGGGACCTCTCTGCTCCCCATGGAGGAAGCAGACAGATTGTCCCCAGAACAGCCTTGCTCTTGGAGCTCTGTTGTCAACATGTCAATCAAAACCTGGGTGCCTTAAGCCGATCAAGTAAAGCCTACAGTCACTTGTTGCAGTAGGTATTGCTAAACCTTGAATAGGAACTACAGAAAACACCCCATGCAAAGGCCCCAAAGCATACTTGGAAATGTAAAATTTGTTATTACTTAATTATTTAATTGATTTATTTTGTGAGCTTGACACACTGAAGGCTTTCCCCATCTTGGCATAGTCCAGCAGCATGCTGGGGCTGCAGCCTCCCGTGATGGCTGCGGTTGTGTGGCTCTGCCAGGCCGGCAGGGTTTGGCTGGAGCCATGGATTTAAATCCTTCCCTACTGCCTTGCTGTGCAGACAGCTTTTGTTTTACTTCTTTTGAAAGTAAGGTTTGGAAGAGCAGGGACTAGCGATGCTTTTATATTTATATTTATTTCCTAGTTCTGTTTGACAAATGAGCAGGAGTTGGTGGTGACTCCACAAGATGACCAGGCACGTGACATGCTCATGATTCATTTAAGTCATTTTTAATTCATTACATCAAAAAGGGAAAAAAAAACCCAACAACACAGATAACCCCGAAAAGTCCTCTCCTTCAGACAGCTGTGCTGTGCCATTGTGCCCCTTGTTCCACATTTTCGTTTTGTGCCACACTGCAAACTGTGTGAGTCACTGAGCTGAGCTGTGTGCGACCTGGGTCACTGCAGCACTGGTGGATCTGGTAGCACTGGTGGGACTGGTAAGATTGATTGAGCCCAGAGGCCGGTACTGTGCTGTTTAATATCCTTACTGATGATGTGAATGAGAGAATTGAGTGCATCTTCAGTAAGTTTGCAGGTGACACCACACTTGGGGGGAAGTGTCAGTCTGCCTGAGGGTAGGAAGGCCCTGCAGAGGATCGGGATAGGCTGCTCCATGGGCTGAGGCCACTGTGATGAACTCCAGTGAGACCAGGTGCTGTGCTTCACACACAATCACAGAGCTGTAGGGGTTGGAAGGGACCTCCAGAGACCACTGAGTCCAACCCCCTGCCAAAGCAGCTCCCAGCCCAGGGTGCACAGGTAGGTGTCCAGGTGGGTCCTGAACGTCTCCAGAGAAGGAGACCCCACCACCTCTGTGTGCAGCTCCAGTGCTCCATCACTGCACTGGGAAGAAGTTCCCACACACACTGGTGCACAACTTCCCATGCTTCAGTTTGTGGCTGTTTCCCCTCATCCTATCACCACACACTGCTGAGAAGAGTCCGGCCTCGTCTCTTTGCCTCCCGCTCCTCTGATATTTAGATGAGATCCCCTCTGAGTCTTCTTTTCTCAAGGCTGAACAGCCCCAGCTCTCTCAGCCTTTCCTCATAAGGGAGATGGTCCACACCCTGTATAACCTTTGTGGCCCTCCGCTGGGCTCTTTCCAGGAGATCCCTGTCTTTTTTGTACTGGGGAGCCCAGAACTGGACACAGTACTCCAGGTGAGGCCTCACCAGGGCAGAGTAGAGGGGGAGGATCACCTCCCTTGACCTTTGGCTTCAGTTACAACAGCCCATACGTTGCTACAGGACTGGGGCAGAGTGTCTGGCACTCCTGAAAGGAGGTTGTGGTGCGGTGGGGGTCAACATCTGCTCCCAGGTAACAGTGATAGGACGAGAGCTGATGGCCTGACATTGTGCCAGGGGAGGTTCAGGATGGGTGTTAGGAAAAAATTCTCAGAAGGAGCGGTTGGGCATTGGCACGGGCTGCCCAGGGAGTGGTGGAGTCAGTGTCCTTGGAGGTATTCAAACAGAGGGTGGGTATGACCCTGAGGGACATGGTGTTTGAGATCTTTTCCAACCTCAGTGATTCTGTGATTCTGTAATTTTATGATTGGTGGACAGAGTAGCACTGATGGACCCGGTGACGTTGGTGGGCCTGGTGGCAGTGACAGCCCCTGCATGGTGGCTGTGAGCTGCCTGTGCTGTGCTGTGCTGAGCTGAGCTGAGCTGGTGTTGAGGCCTGGATCAGCAGCAGGGCTGTCTGTCACTGGTGCAGGCCCAGTCTGTTGCTGTAAGCAATTACAATAATGCTTCCTTCATCATCTGGGGAGTGTAGGCCATGACTGACAGCCATTTTGCTCGTCATTAATAGCTCCACTTAATCGCAAAACAGGACTTTTCCTGTGGTGTATCTGTGAAACAAAGCAAAACAAAACGACCTCTCTTCCTTCAGTATCTCCACAGCACCACCCCCTCCCAAGTAAACAAAAAATCCCAATCTCTCCTCTCCTCTGACGAACAATGACTCATTCGGTGTTGGTTTTTTTTTTTTCTTTACTGTTTTATTTTCCTAATTACTGTTATTTTTATATTTTGGCCTTTGCTTCCTTCAGTGGCTGAGTTGCAGAGCTGCAGAGTTGTGGAGCTGGCAGCGGTGCCGGTGGTGCAGACTGCCTCACTCTTACGAGCCCCCATTTTCAGCTGTTCATAACTCTGCCAAACTTTAAGTGTTTGGGCTGAAATCTTCCAGGCCAGGTGTCTGCCTGAGGGGGGAATGCGTTCAGAGAAGTTGCAGCAGAACTGCTTCTGCCCACACTGATTAACGAGGTTCAGAGCAAAATAGGTTTGCCCGAAGTGAATTGAAAAAATCACACTCTGAGGAGGGAAAGCATGTTGTGCCAGACCTGGATGTTTCTAGGAGTTTATCTTGTGCTGGTATTTAGGATTTTTGGTGGGGTTGTTCTTCCAAACTCCTTCATTGTGGCTCATTACAGTTAGGGGCCGGCAATGTCAACTTTGCTTCTCTGTGGAAAGAGGCTGAAAACAGTCTCAGGCACTCAGTGGAAAATTTGGATAATTTTTTGTATTTCAGGGATGTGGCACTGTGGAAAAACACCCTGATCTGAATTATTAACCTTGGAAAGCACTCAGGCTGCAAATCCTTGGTAGAGAGGAAGTAGCGGCCAGAGGTGCCGAGTGTGAAGAGCATCCCTCCTGTGTCCTGCCTTCAGCTGGGGATGGATCAGAGCACCAAAAATAAGGGTGAAAAGGAGAAATAAGGATAATAAGAAGCAAAACATTTCTTTATTATCCTAAAAATTCTGATTTTGAACTCAGAAAGTCATGATGGACTAATATTGATGAATCAGTGACATGGTGATCCAGCAGTGCTCCCTGCCATGTCCATCCAGCTGCTAAATTTTTTTTTCACCTTTATTTTCATTTTTTCCTTAAAGAAATCTGAGCACTAGTGTGTCAGTCCTGCAGTAGGAGCTCCAGGCTGGCAGCCCGTAGCACAGGGTGCATTCAGACAGAATTTTGATGTTTTCTGACCTTGGGTTTTGCACCTGTGTCTTTTTTTTTTAATGCAGTTTCAATGAAGTCGGTGTGTGGAGGCTTCCAGCTTAGAATTTTAGAGGTGGAGTTTACTGGTGTTGTGGTTGTTCATTTTCTGCCATCCCAGGGTTTGTGAGTGGGTGACGCATGTGCTCATTCTCTCTCTCATGCTCTCTCTGCTAATTTCTAAATTCTTTCACATTTTTCTTTTCAGCCCGATATCTGAATTCTGGTGCTTCATTAATCCAGTCAATTTTGTTGAGTTCAAGTTGTTTGAAATCCACTTACATCTGTACAGGAAACACTCTATTAATCAAAGGATCCAAGGTGGCTTCTCCACTGAAGTCCTTGATTTGTGCTTCTTGGTAATGGAAAACTTTTGACAGTGCACTTTTCTGCTGTTCCTGAGGAGACACCGAAAGACACGAGCTGTGTGATTTTGAGGCCTCTAATTCATCTGTCCCTCCTGCAATCACTTTTCAGAGTCCCAGCACCGATCTGTTTGTGGGGTGCATGAAAGGCTGTGTGGAAATAAATTCAGAAGGATCACATTTTCCTAAAGATCTGGTAATTTTATTTGAATTTGCTTTTGGGGAACACAGGAGCGGCACAGGCTGGAGGGCTGAAGCTGCTGGAGGGCTCTTGGGCCTGTTGCTGTGGGGGGGAAGCATCTCTTTGGCACTGACTGTTTTATTTCTTTTTCTGTCTGAGCAAGATGGTGGCTCTCAGTTTCGCTCATTACTTGTTTCTGAGCAAATATCATGGAGGAAGATTTGATCGATCTCTGTGGGAGCAGAGTAGCCCTTCCCACGTGTCTTTACTCGATTTTCAAGAGCATTTTCACTTGCTGGATTGTGTGTGGTAGAGCTTCATAAACTTGGCAGTGGAGTTTCCCCTGAAGTGCATAAGCAGTGGATGGGACAGTGGTTGAAAATCTGCAGAAAGTGGGATTTGGGCTCAAACTAGAGGTTTCGAGTTCTAGTTAGAGCTGTGCTTTAAATAAAGCAGTTAAGATGGAGGAGGGCAGCGCAGGAAGATGCTGAGGTTAATTCTAGGTCTGACAAACTCTGGTGCTGGAGGAACTGAGTCTCTAGTTCCTGTAGGAGCCCAGCAGCACTCCAAGTGCCTTCAAGACAGCAGAGATGTAGTACCAGCCACAGCAACTCTCCATGGGAAGGGAGAATAGATGGAGAAGGCATTCAGGGCCATGAATGGAAAATCCAGTTTCTGCCTAATCCTGAGAGGTCTCTCCACAGTGCAGAGTGGTGTGATGCACTTAGATGCTCCAGGGATGTGGTGGAACCATTGAAATGCATGGCTGGGTCTCCAGCCGTCCAAAAGCATTGTGCTCCATCCTGCTTGTCAGCAGGCTTCCCGCTGTGCTTTTTTGGGACTGGCATAAAATTAGTTAATTGAGGCGGTGTAAACATGGAAAGCTTTGCACATTTACTTAAGGGTTTCTAAATAAATACAAAAGACTGCCTGCCTGTGAGTGTGTGGGGGAGAGGAGGGGCTGGCTCGGAGGGCAAGCATCCTTATGCATTTGCATGTTGACACTGCTGCCTTTTTTCAAACAGCAAGTTATCAGAATAAGGGCTGAGTGCCCACTTCGTGCTCCCCTTGCTTGGGAGCCCTTTGGGCTCTTCCCAACTGTTGCTTTTCCGCTGTATGATTTGGGAACAAGAGTTATCTCAGTTGGACTGCTCCTTGCGCATCGTGCATGTACCAGATAGCAGCCTCCATCCTGAGCCTAAGTGTGTCATGCCAATAATAGCATTAAGGTTTCAAACTGGAGGGATACTTCTTTTTTTTTTGGTGGTTAATGATTAATTAGGTCAAATTCTCCGAAATTAGACTGCTGGAGAAGGAGTGGGCGGGCTGTTTGCACTGTCACAAAACCTTGCAGCAGAAACCGATGCGGGCTGGTTCCAGTTCCCCTACCACACGCTCTGTCCCATGCCCCAAACTCAGTAGTCCCCAGAAGAGGTTCATTTTTAAAACTGCATACATTAATATACCAGTTTCCCTTTCCCCCCCCTTTTCAAATCTTGCGCTAAACCCCTGTAGATTCTCCTTTAAGTAGGCAATTAAGCTAACAACATAATTATATCCCTTAATGCTCATTTTAACCGGTTTAGAGAAGAAACAAAAGAGGAAAGCGGCGCCAAATATGTGGAAATCAAAGCTCTGTTGTGTGGATGTTTTTGATACTGGTGATAATTTGTGTGAGGTGCTGAGTTTGCCCACCAGTGGCTGCAGGGAAGGTGGGAGGTCACAGTTAAAGCCTTTCAGGCAATGCAAGACTGCACTTTCCGAGTGTCCTTTTTCTGAACCCTTATCCAACTGCAGATTTAGGGAGATCCCACGAGGCTTTGGAGAATGTCCACTTCGTGTTGAAGTATAGTGGCTGCATTGCTGTGGTATGAGAGCTTGTTGGTCTTTTATTACCTAGGCAATTAGTCACAGGAGACCAATACAGTGAGTCTGCAAGCTGCCGCCTTGCCATATGTGTGAGCAGAAAATAGAGTGCTGCAAAATAACATTGATGGAGAATTATTGTAGTGAATCCATGCCAATTTAGTGAGGCTCCTTGGCTCCCTGTGCAGAGGCAGATCTGGAGGGGAATGGCTGCATGGTGCCCTTGTGGTAGCAGGCAAAGTAACTTCAACTCTGTGGTTTTCTGCAGAGTATGCAACATCCACAGAAATGTGTTTGTGAGGCACGAGGCCGTGTGAACACCCCCCAAGCTTAAAGCCAGAAAGCTGCTTTGGCATCTCAGTTTTGTTGAGGAATGCAGATACCTGGATTTTGAAGCTCTTTCTGAGCTTTGCTGGTGGCTCTGCAACACCGGTACTGCATTACAGACACACAGAACTGCGACTACTGCTCTCTTTAACAGAAATACAACTTTGAATTTTTGCTTTCCTTTACCCACTCTAATTTCAGTGAGGAAGTGGAGGTGTCACTCAAGTGTTCATGGGTTGTGGGGCTGTTGAGGGTCCTCTCGCAGAGTGCAAGGGACAGCGATCTCATTCTGGTGAGGAGTATCAGCTACTCCACATTGATTGGTCACGTGCAGTTAAATATTTCCTTTTCTTAATAAGGAGCTATGAGGAGTAAGGTCATACTAAAGCAGCTGTGATGCTTGGCAGAGTCACCTGCGTGCCAGCTTGTGCTGCTGTGAGTATCTGCTCTTTTGGCTGTAACTTAGGAGCACCTTGTTTTCTGGGTGCAGGGAACTTCTATGGGGAAATATTTATGTGCAAAAACGACACGGATCCGTGCAGTGGTGGTCTCGCTGTCCCTGCACTTTTGGCTGAATATTATTTCCCTGCAGTTCTTCCTCCTTTTTTCAGCTCTGTGAACGACAGAGAACAGAAGGTCATGTGGTCTGGGTCCAGGCAGTGTTTGTCCCATGAAATTTGCTTTGAAAGAAAATGTCTGTAGCCCAACGAATGACTTAAAAATGCCATTTGGGAGTCAGAGAAGCAGAGGTTGGTGGTACCGAGGTTCCAGTGCCATGCTGGCTATGAGGACTGTTGGGGGAGCTTCCCAGGGCAGCTTCTGTGATTGAGGCCCAAGAACAGTGGTTCTTCCTTGTGATCCAGCCTGGCGTGGTTCTCGGCAAGCAGTGGAGCTGGCTGTGCCCAGGTTAGCTGGGAGCTAGCACAGAGCTTTCTCTTTTCCTTTTCTTTCCTTTTTTTTCTTTTTAGTCTCTTTTTATCGCTTTATTTTCCTTTTATTATTATTATTTTTTAATCTGAAAGTTTTGTTTGTTTGTTTGTTTGTTTATATTGGCTCTGGGAGTGGGTCTGTTGGTATTGATAGGACTTGTGCTTGGCTGGAGGGAGCTGTTCTGTTTTGCCATCAGAATTTTTAAGATTTCTGCTTTAAGCCTTTTTCTCCAGTGTCATTTTTTCCCTCTTTAATTGCCATTTTTCCTTTTTTTCTTTCTTTTTTATTCTTTTTATTCTTTTTCCTTTTCCTTTTCTTTTTCTTATTTTTCGTCTTCTTTTCCTTTTCCTTCATCCTCTCTCTCCAGCTCCAATAGCTGGTGTTTTCAAATAACCTACTTTTTGCAACACCCCTAAGCAGCCCGAATACCCCCCGAGATAATTTCTGCACAAGCTCTAATACAACAAACAAGACCCACAAGAAACATCACGTGGCAACCAAACCAACCCAACCCCACACGAATAAAACATCGCAACCCCATTAAAATCCAATGGTGTCAGTGTCACCCACCGCCACCAACAGTCACCACCCTCCCCACCCATTCCGAAACTCAGCAGCTTCCCCCCACACCACCCCCAAAACATCCACTGAAACCAATCCCAACCCATACCCCAATACCTCTGGATAAGGATCTCATTTTTATAATGCAACCCCCTACTGAATGTATTCTATGCATTATCATACATATATTTATATACCACAAATATTGTCATAGCAATACATTCTATATATGTACTAAACCCATTATATGTATACGGACATCCATTTCTTATCCCCATCTATCCCAGTGTACACCTCGATGTAATGCTGTAGCACATAACTGCTTAGCCACCTACAAACTTTTTTCCTTTTCCTTTTCCTTTTCCTTTTCCTTTTCCTTTTCCTTTTCCTTTTCCTTTTCCTTTTTTTCCTTTTCCTTTTTTTCCTTTTCATTTTTTTCCTTTTCCTTTTCCTTTTTCTTTTTTTCCTTTTCCTTTTCCTTTTTCCTTTTCCTTTTCCGTTTTTCCTTTTTTCCTTTTCTTTTTCATTCTTTTTCTTTATTTCTTTTTCTTTTTCTTTTTCTTTTTTTTCTTTTTTTCCTTTTCCTTTTCCTTTTTCTTTTTTTCTTATTTTTCTTCTTCTTTTCCTTTTCCTTTATCCTCTCTCTCCAGCTCCAATAGCTGGTGTTTTCAAATAACCTACTTTTTGCAACACCCCAAAGCAGCCCAAATACCCCGAGATAATTTCTGCACAAGCTCTAATACAACAAACAAGACCCACAAGAAACATCACGCGGCAACCAAACCAACCCAACCCCACACGAATAAAACATCGCAACCCCATTAAAATCCAATGGCGTCAATGTCACCCACCGCCATCAACAGTCACCACTGTCCCCCCCCGATTCCAAAACTCAGCAGCTTCCCCCCACACCACCCCCAAAACATCCACTGAAACCAATCCCAACCCATACCCCAATACCCCCCAGTTCCCCCATGCCTCTGGATAAGGATCTCATTTTTATAATATACCCCTACTGAATGTACCCCCGTATTCTATGCATTATCATACATATATTTCTACACCACAAACATTATGGTCACAGCAATACATTCTATATATGTACTAAACCCCATTAAATGTATATGGACATCCATTTCTTATCCCCATCTATCCCAGTGTACACCTCCATGTAATGCTGTAGCACATAACTGCTTAGTCACCTACAAACTTTCCTTTTCCTTTTTCCTTTTTCCTTTTTCCTTTTTCCTTTTTCCTTTTTCCTTTTTCCTTTTTCCTTTTTCCTTTTCTTTTTCTTTTTTTCTTCTTTTTCTTCTTCTTTCTCTTTCTCTTTCTCTTTCTTTTTTTCCTTTTACTTTTCCTTTTTCTTTTTTTCTTATTTTCCTTTTCCTTTATCCTCTCTCTCCAGCTCCAATAGCTGGTGTTTTCAAATAACCTACTTTTTGCAACACCCCTAGGAAGCCCGAATACCCCCCCGAGATAATTTCTGCACAAGCTCTAATACAACAAACAAGACCCACAAGAAACATCACGTGGCAACCAAACCAACCCAACCCCACACGAATAAAACATCGCAACCCCATTAAAATCCAATGGCGTCAATGTCACCCACCGCCACCAACAGTCACCACCCTCCCCACCCATTCCAAAACTCAGCAGCTTCCCCCCACACCACCCTCAAAACATCCACTGAAACCAATCCCAACCCATATCCCAATACCCGCCAGTTCCCCCATGCCTCTGGATAAGGATCTCATTTTTATAATGTAACCCCCTACTGAATATACCCCCCATATTCTATGTATTATCATACATATATTTATATACCACAAATATGGTCACAGCAATACATTCCATATATGTACTAAGCCCATTATATGTACACGGACATTCATTTCTTATCCCCATCTCTCCCAGTGTACACCTCCATGTAATGCTGTTGGATATAACTGCTCAGCCACCTGAACACTTTTATCTTTTTCTTCTTTTTCCTTTTTTTTCCTTTTCCATTTTTTTCTTATTTTTCTTTTACTTTTAACTTTTCTTTTCCTTTATCCTCTCTCTCCAGCTCCAATAGCTGGTGTTTTCAAATAAACTACTTTTTGTAACACCCCTGTGCAGCCCGAATATCCCCCGAGATTATTTCTGCACAAGCTCTAATACAACAAACATCACAAGAAACATCAACAAACCACAAGAAACATCACGCAGGAATCAACCCAACCCAACCCAAACGAATAAAACATCGCAACCCCATTAAAATCCAATGGCGTCAATGTCACCCACCGCCATCAACAGTCACCACCCTCCCCACCCATTCCAAAACTCAGCAGCTTCCCCCCACACCACCCCCAAAACATCCACTGAAACCAATCCCAACCCATACCCCAGTACCCCCCAGTTCTCCCATGCCTCTGGATAAGGATCTCATTTTTATAATGTACCCCTACTGAATGTACCCCCGTATTCTATGCATTATCATACATATATTTCTACACCACAAATATTATGGTCACAGCAATGCATTCTATATACGTACTAAGCCCATTAAATGTATAGGCACATCCATTTCTCATCCCCATCTCTCCCAGTGTACACCTCCATGTAATGCTGTTGGATATAACTGCTCAGCCACCTGAACACTTTTTCTTCTTTTTCTTCTTTTCTTCTTTTTCTTCTTTTTCTTCTTTTTCTTCTTTTTCTTCTTTTTCTTCTTTTTCTTTTCTTCTTTTTTCTTATTTTTCTTTTATTCCTTTATCTTCTTTTCTTTTTCTTCTTTTTTCTTCCTCTTTCACCTGCTCCTGTTGCTCTTCTTCTTCCTCCTCCTACTCCTCTTGCTCTTCTTCCTCCTCTTCCTCTTCTTCCTCTTCTTCCTCCTCTTCCTCCTCTTCCTCCTCTTCCTCCTCTTCCTCTTCCTCTTCCTCTTCCTCTTCCTCTTCCTCTTCCTCTTCCTCTTCCTCTTCCTCCTCCTCTTCCTCCTCCTCTTCCTCTTCTTCCTCTTCCTCCTCCTCCTCTTCCTCTTCCTCTTCTTCCTTCTCCTCCTCTTCCTCTTCTTCCTCCTCTTCCTCTTCTTCCTCTTCCTCTTCCTCTTCCTCTTCCTCTTCTTCCTTCTCCTCTTCCTCTTCTTCCTCCTCTTCTTCCTCCTCTTCTTCTTCCTCCTCCTCTCCCTCTTCCTCTTCTTCATCTTCCTGCTCCTCCATGTTTCTCTGTTTCTCTAACTTTCCCTTTCCCTTTCCCTTTTTCTGTTTCCTTTTCCTTTTATTTCCTTTACCTTCTTCTTCTTTTCTCCTTCTCCTTCTTCTGTTCGTTTTTCTTTACATTTTCCTTCTCCTTCTCATTATTTTTCCTGGTAGATAGGCAGACTGAGCTCCAGAATCTCCCCCCTGTAATCACTGCTCTTTTTAAAGTTCACAGCAGTCCTCCAGCTCTGCATTCTTTCCCCCTTCTTAGTTGTACATCAGTGGGGTTTGCCTTTTTTTTTAGATTAGTTTTGGGTTTTTTTGTAAAATTCCCACCATTTCATGCTCTTATAAATCCAGTCATACAAAATTGGGCGAGAAGATGATGGTCTGCAGTTACCCATCCAGCAGTAAACCTTTGTTTGGTTTCTGCTCCTTAGACCTTTTCTAAACGCTCTGTGGGCTTTCTCTTGTCAGGAGAGTTTTTGTTATTTCATGGTGTTAGGAACAGGACTGTAAGGAGAAAATTTCTGCTTCCGTACTGCTGTCCCGTTCTGTATTCCCACCGAGGGATTTATGGTATCATCCATTTCTAATTCTGTACGGTGATGTTCTGCTTTGGATTATCACAGTTTTGACAAATATTTAATTCTTACCTCAGATTTAAACTGAGCACTGTCAGTACTCTGTGTCTGTGTGGTGCTGTTAGTTGTGGAGGGACCCAAAGCATTCTGCTAAATCTGCAAAAAAACAAGTCCTAGATGCAGGGACTGCATCGCTGCTGCTGATGTGTGAGCAGCTGCTCTGGTACGTGCTCCAATGTCTGCAGAGTTAAAGGGCATAGTTTTAGCCTTATGAAAGCTCCTTCCAAGAAGTGCTTCCCCACTGCACTCCTCCTCAGCCCTGAGGTCATTGGGACCAACCCCACATGCAAGTGGTTCTGTGAGGATGTCCTGCACAGGAGTTGCTCTCTCTAGCTCCAATAGCTGGTGTTTTCAAATAAACTGCTTTTTGTAACACCCCTAAGCAGCCCGAATACCCCGAGATAATTTCTGCACAAGCTCTAATACAACAAACAAGACCCACAAGAAACATCACGCGGCAACCAAACCAACCCAACCCCACACGAATAAAACATCGCAACCCCATTAAAATCCAATGGCGTCAATGTCACCCACCGCCACCTGCAGTCACCGCCCTCCCCCCCCCTTTCCAAAACGCAGCAGCTTTTTCCCACACCACCCCCAAAACAACCACTGAAACCAATCCCAACCCATACCCCAGTACCCCCCAGTTCCCCCATGCCTCGGGATAAGGATCTCATTTTTAAAATGTAACCCCTACTGAATGTACCCCCATATTCTATGCATTATCATACATATATTTCTACACCACAAATATTATGGTCACAGCAATGCATTCCATGTACGTACTAAGCCCCATTATATGTATAGGGACATCCATTTCTTATCCCCATCTATCCCAGTGTACACCTCGATGTAATGCTGTAGCACATAACTGCTCAGCCACCTACAAACTTTATCTTCTTTTTCTTTTCCTTTTCCTTTTTCTTTTTCTTTTTCTTTTTCTTTTTCTTTTTCTTTTTCTTTTCTTTTTCTTTTTCTTTTTCTTTTTCTTTTTCTTTTTCTTTTTCTTTTTCTTTTTCTTTTTCTTAGTTTTCTTCTTTTCCTTTTCCTTTATCCTCTCTCTCCAGCTCCAATAGCTGGTGTTTTCAATAAACTACTTCTTGCAACACCCCTAAGCAGTCCGAATACCCCCGAGATAATTTCTGCACAAGCTCTAATACAACAAACAAGACCCACAAGAAACATCACGCGGCAACCAAACCAACCCAACCCACACGAATAAAACATCGCAACCCCATTAAAATCCAATGGCGTCAATGTCACCCACCGCCACCAACAGTCACCACCCTCCCCCCCATTCCAAAACTCAGCAGCTTCCCCCCAAACCACCCCCAAAACATCCACTGAAACCAATCCCAACCCATACCTCAGTACCCCCCAGTTCTCCCATGCTTCTGGATAAGGATCTCATTTTTATAATGTACCCCTACTGAATGTACCCCCGTATTCTATGCATGGTCGTGCATGAGTTTCTATACCACAAATAGTATGGTCACAGCAATGCATTCTATATACGTACTAAGCCCATTAAATGTATAGGCACATCCATTTCTCATCCCCATCTCTCCCAGTGTACACCTCCATGTAATGCTGTTGGATATAACTGCTCAGCCACCTGAACACTTTTTCTTCTTTTTCTTCTTTTTCTTCTTTTTCTTCTTTTTCTTCTTTTTCTTCTTTTTCTTATTTTTCTTTTTCTTTTATTCCTTTTTCTTCTTTCTTTTTCTTCTTTTTTCTTCCTCTTTCACCTGCTCCTGTTGCTCTTTTTCTTCCTCCTCCTCCTCTTCCTCTTCTTCCTCTTCTTCCTCCTCTTCCACCTCTTCCTCCTCTTCCTCCTCTTCTCCTCTTCCTCTTCCTCTTCCTCTTCCTCTTCCTCTTCCTCTTCCTCTTCCTCTTCCTCTTCCTCTTCCTCTTCCTCTTCCTTTTCCTCTTCCTCTTCCTCCTCCTCTTCCTCCTCTTCCTCTTCTACCTCCTCCTCCTCTTCCTCTTCTTCCTCTTCCTCTTCCTCTTCTTCCTTCTCCTCTTCCTCTTCTTCCTCCTCTTCTTCCTCCTCTTCCTCTTCCTCCTCCTCTCCCTCTTCCTCTTCTTCATCTTCCTGCTCCTCTATGTTTCTCTGTTTCTCTAACTTTCCCTTTCCCTTTCCCTTTTTCTGTTTCCTTTTCCTTTTATTTCCTTTACCTTCTTCTTCTTTTCTCCTTCTCCTTCTTCTGTTCGTTTTTCTTTACATTTTCCTTCTCCTTCTCATTATTTTTCCTGGTAGATAGGCAGACTGAGCTCCAGAATCTCCCCCCTGTAATCACTGCTCTTTTTAAAGTTCACAGCAGTCCTCCAGCTCTGCATTCTTTCCCCCTTCTTAGTTGTACATCAGTGGGGTTTGCCTTTTTTTTTAGATTAGTTTTGGGGTTTTTTGTAAAATTCCACCATTTCATGCTCTTATAAATCCAGTCATACAAAATTGGGCGAGAAGATGATGGTCTGCAGTTACCCATCCAGCAGTAAACCTTTGTTTGGTTTCTGCTCCTTAGACCTTTTCTAAACGCTCTGTGGGCTTTCTCTTGTCAGGAGAGTTTTTGTTATTTCATGGTGTTAGGAACAGGACTGTAAGGAGAAAATTTCTGCTTCCGTACTGCTGTCCCGTTCTGTATTCCCACCGAGGGATTTATGGTATCATCCATTTCTAATTCTGTACGGTGATGTTCTGCTTTGGATTATCACAGTTTTGACAAATATTTAATTTTAATCCTTACCTCAGATTTAAACTGAGCACTGTCAGTACTCTGCGTCAGTGTGGTGCTGTTAGTTGTGGAGGGACCCAAAGCATTCTGCTAAATCTGCAAAAAAACAAGTCCTAGATGCAGGGACTGCATCGCTGCTGCTGATGTGCGAGCAGCTGCTCTGGTACGTGCTCCAATGTCTGCAGAGTTAAAGGGCATAGTTTTAGCCTTATGAAAACTCCTTCCAAGAAGTGCTTCCCCACTGCACTCCTCCTCAGCCCTGAGGTCATTGGGACCAACCCACATGCAAGTGGTTCTGTGAGGATGTCCTGCACAGGAGTTGCTTTTCTTTTTTGTTTCTGATGTTTTCTCACGTTTGGGTTGGGGCTTCTTGAAGGTCACAGACCTGCGTCAGAGATGAGCAGGATGGTCTGTGTGGGTCTCTGTCCTGAGAAGTAGCAGCAGGACTTTGGGGTTTCCAGTGGAGGTGTTTTCCCTGCGGGTACGGGCTCAGCTCCCTCTTTGCTGGCACTCTGATCAAGGCTCAGAAAGCAGGACTTGAGAATTACCTGCATGGATCAGCATGGCTACTGGAGAGGAGCTCCTGCTCCTCCGTGGTCCTCTCACCCGGCTCTTTCCGTGGTTGCCATGTGTCATAATGGAGCCCATCATGTCTGTGCAGTCCTCCTTGGAAACGCTCAGAAGCGTTCTGGCGTGGTGCTGGGTGTGCCTGGGTTGGCTGGATGGAGCCCTGAGGCCTTGCCATGAAGCTGATAGCATCCAGGGAAAGGCTATGGGGCCGAGGAAGGGCCTGGAGGGCAGGGTGTGTGAGAAGCATCTGCACTGCCTTCCCATGCAGAGCCAAGAGATGCGCCTGCTCACGTGCGGCAGAAGGAAATGCGTTAGTGGCACTTCTGTCGTAAAATACGTGGGATTCTGTGTATAAATAAGCCCTGTTTTAATTTTTCCTTCGTGTGGGCTCTTCTCTTGCTAGATAGGTTTGTTTTATCCGCTTGGAAAAGTGCCCGTAACCGGATTTTTTAGGAGTTGATTTCCTGTGAGTTTCCTGTGAAATTGGGAACCTGGAGCAATGGGCGGATTTCTGAAATTCTGTTACCTGGGTTTTCTCCCCTTTTTTGCCCAAGTAAAAATATATTAATGCCCTCCTCCTTCCGAGGTTTTATTCCACATACATCTATTCCTTAAAAATATTTCCAGCTGTTTCTTTTTCTGGAAAACTCGTGCCATCTGTAAACAAGTGCCTGATTCAGATAATGCTGTTATTTTGCCTGGTCACTCTTATTTTCCAGCTTTTAATAATAGGAGAGTTCAGGAGTAATCAGTAATGGTTTTTCTCCTCTTCACCCTCAGTTTGATTATTTTTCTCCTAGAGAGCAGCCACCTGCATGCCTGCTTGTGCTGCTGTGAGTTTCTGCTCTTTTGGCTGTAACTTAGGAGCACCTTGTTTTCTGGTGCAGGGAGCTTGTATGGGGAAATGTTTAGCCCTCTGCTTCTTGAAGAGCATCGGTGAGACCTGCAGGATGCTTTCTCACATGCCCCCCAGACCATGGAAGAGGTGTTGTGAGGGCTGGAAGGTACTGCCTGCAGGTAACCCACTTGGGTTTCTGCAGGCCCTGCCCACGAGAAGTGCAGTGAGCGTGTCTTGGAGGTGTGGCCTGATGAACTGCAGCTTCTGCTGCCTTGAAGAATACAGCTTACTGTTTGATTTCCTTCATTTCACCAAGTGTGTTTCTCTTGTGTCCCCATCCCTCTCTGGTCAACCATCTCGTATTTCACACAAATGCCCTGAGTTGTCACATCTTTCTTTATATTGGATCCCACACCTGGAAGGTTATGAGCAGGAAATAATTCCTGGATGTAAGAAATTTTCCTTTGTTCAGTAGGGCAACTGTTTGGAGGTGATGTGCCATGAGACACTCACAGAACTTGTATGCAATGCTCCTTGGGTACCAAACAGTTCATACAGAAAATATCCATGGCAGCAGCTGTGGTTTGTGTGTGATCCGGTGTGAAACAGTCAACTCAGGATGAGTTAATTGTGGGACTGCCACAGCGTGAAGTGGAGGTGAGCATCCCTTTCTGGAAGAGGTTGCCAAAGTTGGGGTATGGAGCTTTTCCCATTCCAGCATCTTCTGCAGCTCATGCCCATGGGAGTCTGGAGCAGGAGGGAGCGGGCTGGCGGTGGCGGAATTTCAGGGGATGTGTCTGGAGGGGGGAGCAGCCCTTGGCCTGTTTGTTCCTCGTGCAGAGGACCACAGTTCTGTCACATTGGGCTCATGGATCTCTTCTCAACTTACAGGCAGAGCCAGGCACGGGCAGCAGCAGCCGCCTGTGTTCTGGGTTGACACAGACCTCGTCTCAAAATTAGGCTTCGCGACAGTTGGGCTGTGGGGTTTCTCTCTGCTTTTTGGACATGACCCACGGCCACTGCTGAGTTTTAGGGGGGCAGTCACAGCTTCGTGCTTTCGTGTCAGGAGCCTGCGAAGGTTCAGCCCTGAGATGGGTTTTGTATCAGCCTTTGTACTTACGCACATCACAGTTGTGGTTCTCCAGCACTGATGTGACAAAGCTGTCCTGGTGGCAGAGCTGTGCAGTTGGTTTTCATCGATCGTTGGTTTCCTTGAAGCACTGAAAAATTGAAAAATTCCTTTTCAGGTTGAGCTGAAGGAAGAATGTATGGATTTTAATATATATATTTTGGATAGCTGAAAGAATAAGATTTTGGGTTATGTAACTCTGGGTCGCACAGAACTTGGGGCTGGCGTTTCCTTTAGATATTGAACATAGCCTGGAGTTCTTGCCTTAAAAGTGAGGAGGACGGGAATTTTGCCTGTATACGTCAGAAAATGCTAAATGTCAGACTGCATCATTTCCACTGTTGAAAATGAGTGTCACACTCCATTGTGTGATCAGTTCAGCAAAAACGACACGGATCCGTGCAGTGGTGGTCTCGCTGTCCCTGCACTTTTGGCTGAATATTATTTCCCTGCAGTTCTTCCTCCTTTTTTCAGCTCTGTGAACGACAGAGAACAGAAGGTCATGTGGTCTGGGTCCAGGCAGTGTTTGTCCCATGAAATTTGCTTTGAAAGAAAATGTCTGTAGCCCAACGAATGACTTAAAAATGCCATTTGGGAGTCAGAGAAGCAGAGGTTGGTGGTACCGGGGTTCCAGTGCCATGCTGGCTATGAGGACTGTTGGGGGAGCTTCCCAGGGCAGCTTCTGTGATTGTGGCCCAAGAACAGTGGTTCTTCCTTGTGATCCAGCCTGGCGTGGTTCTCGGCAAGCAGTGGAGCTGGCTGTGCCAGGTTAGCTGGGAGCTAGCACAGAGCTTTCTCTTTTCCTTTTGTTTCTTTTTAGTCTCTTTTTATTGCTGTATTTTCCTTTTATTATTATTATTTTTTAATCTGAAAGTTTTGTTTGTTTGTTTGTTTGTTTATATTGGCTCTGGGAGTGGGTCTGTTGATATTGATAGGACTTGTGCTTGGCTGGAGGGAGCTGTTCTGTTTTGCCATCAGAATTTTTAAGATTTCTGCTTTAAGCCTTTTTCTCCAGTGTCATTTTTCCCTCTTAATTGCCATTTTTCCTTTTTTTCTTTCTTTTTTATTCTTTTTATTCTTTTTCTTTTCCTTTCCTTTTCTTTTCTTATTTTTCGTCTTCTTTTCCTTTTCCTTCATCCTCTCTCTCCAGCTCCAATAGCTGGTGTTTTCAAATAACCTACTTTTTGCAACACCCCTAAGCAGCCCGAATACCCCCCGAGATAATTTCTGCACAAGCTCTAATACAACAAACAAGACCCACAGAAACATCACGTGGCAACCAAACCAACCCAACCCCACACGAATAAAACATCGCAACCCCATTAAAATCCAATGGTGTCAATGTCACCCACCGCCACCAACAGTCACCACCCCTCCCCCCCCTTTCCAAAACTCAGCAGCTTCCCCCCACACCACCCCCAAAACATCCACTGAAACCAATCCCAACACATACCCCAATACCTCTGGATAAGGATCTCATTTTTATAATGCAACCCCCTACTGAATGTATTCTATGCATTATCATACATATATTTATATACCACAAATATTGTCACAGCAATACATTCTATATATGTACTAAACC